>NW_012114466.1:3304978-3307742 GCF_000951035.1 Colobus angolensis palliatus | reverse complement strand
AAGGGAGGGAAGGAAGGAAGGAAGGGAGGGAAGGAAGGAAGGAAAGAAAGAAAAGAGAGTGGGGTGGGCGGACCTTGAAGACAAGAAAAACACCACATGAGGAAGAGGAGGCAAAGATTGGGGTGATGCATCAACAAGCCACAGAATGCCAAAGATTGCCAGCCAAACCCCAGAAACCAGGAGAGAGGCCTGGAACAGACCTTTCCCTTGGAGTCCTCAGAAAAACTAACCTGCTGACACCTTGGTCTTGGAGTTCCAGCCTCCAGAACTGTGAAGGAATACATTTCCATTGGTTTTTTTGTTTGTTTGTTTTTTGTTTTTGAGATGGAATCTCACTCCATCACCCAGGCTGGAGTGCAGTGGCACGATCTCGACTCACTGCAACCTCCGCCTCCCAGGTTCAAGTGATTCTCCTGCCTCACACTCCCAAGTAGCTGGGACTACAGGCATGCACCACCACACCTGGCTACTTTTTTGTATTTTTAGTAGAGACGGGGTTTCACCATGTTGGCCAGGTTGGTCTCGAGCTCCTGACCTCAGGTGATCCACCTGCCTCAGCCTCCCAAAGTGCTGGGATTCCAGGCGTGAGCCACCGTGCCCGGCCCATTTACATCACTTAAGCCACCCAGTCTGCAATACTTTGTTAAGACAGCCCTAATGTCATTGCCAAGCTCAAACTGGCCAGTCTGCAGCCTTCACCCTGTGCCCTCCCCTGTTCTGACCTGTCTCATTTTCCAGTGGAGCCTTCATTCCTCAAATAAGGAGTCGCTTCTGAGTCTCTAATTGATCACTTGAAAAATTAGGATAATAATACCCACCTCCCACGGCCGTCACGCTCCTTCAATAAAATAGGACAGAAAATGCACCTGGTTTGTAGTGATGCTCAGTAACTGGTGGTGGCAGTAATGTGATAGTTATTTTTATTGTTGTTATTATGAATCACATTATTTTAATTAGCTGTCAGTTTCCAGGTCTGAGCTGGCCATCCTGGAGATAAAAGAGCCTCGTGGTCAGGGGCTCTGCTCACCACCATGTGCGGGGGTGGAGGCCACCTTGAGGATAAGGGAAAGATATGCATGCCTTGTGCAGACATTCATTCATTTACCACTTGTTGCTGCCTCTGTGCCCACACAGTGCTATGTCTGCCCCAAGGACGCAGCTATATCTAAAGGAATTGCAATGTTGCATGATCAGGGCTCTGAACTCAGGCACTTCGGGGGTCCAGAGGGCACCTGGCCCAGCCTGGGATAAGATGGCATGTGCAGGAAGGCTTCCTGGAGCACGTGGCTTTTGAAATAAACATAAAAGGAAGAGAATCCAAGCCTCTGGGCTCCCAGCTTATTTGCTGTGTGACCTCGGGCCAGCCCCTTGACTTCTCTGAGCCCCCTTCAGTGAAACACAAGGAGCAAGAGTTCACCAGCCACCGAGGCCTGCCCCAAGGAAAGGCTCAGAGTCGTCACATCAGTTGAGCCTTAGGGTCCCCAGACTGTGCTGTCAAAGCCAGCTGAAGTAAAGACACTGGTTCCCCTGCAAGGGAGTCAGGCGGGTCATGCTTCCATTCCAGCCAGCTCCCAAAGCTACATGCGTGAGGATAAGAAAAGAAACTCCAAGAAACAACCGAAACATTTCACGGCTCCCTGCCCCGCTGTTCCAGTTGGAGAGAAAACAGAATGCCGAGCCAGTCTCGCTGATGACCCACACCCTGCCGCGGCCGAGCCTGGACCATCCAATGGCGTCCTGGTTCTTTTTCATTCAATTTAGTCTCTGCGGTTGGCCACCTGCCTGTCCTTTTGAGCACTGAACTCGAGGGATAAATGGGGAAGCTGGAGCTGGGCAGATGTCACAGTTTCTGAGAGTTGCCGCTCGCTCACCACCTGGGATTTTGTTTTCCCCGTTGGAAGACAGAATATCCCAGCAATGTGCAATCTTTCTTTGCTGGCAGGTTTAAGGCCTCTTGTAAAGAAGAGCCAAAGAAGGAGAGAGAAACACACTCTTGCTGTGTGCCTGTTCTGAGCCAGGCTCTGTGCGGCGCCTGACATCCTTTCAATCCTCTGTACCTGTTTTACGGATACGAAATGAAGAGGCAGGGAGCTGAGACAGCCCCTTGGGGAGGTGAAATTATCACTGTGAATGTCAAGCTTGCTCTAAACCAGGACATAGACTGAGATTTCAGGGCTGAGTGGTTTCGGGGAGGATGGTTAAGCTGGTGGAGGGCTAAGGGGTGTGTGTTAAAGAGAAAAATTGCACCTGACCTGTGTTTAAAAATGGCAAAGAAGACTTGACTAAAGATGTTTGTAACAGGGGACAGAGTTTGAACTCAACCTTGAAGACAGGAAGGACAGCTGGAGATTTATGGCCAAGGAGCAGAGTGAGGGGGTCAGTGGATGGAAAATTACTCAGAAGAACCGGATTAGACATCAAGGGTAGAGGACTTCCTGCTACATGGGCCCAGTGGGATTCTTGCTAAAGGGACAAAGACTTAACTATCAAGAGTGGGAGAGAGGAACTTGGTCTGAGATCAAGGGTGAGGGATTCTCTCCCTGGACTGACTTAGCGGGATTCTTTGCCAGCCAAGGTCAAGGCCTGTGCCAGAAGAGGGCTCAGAGGCACCTGGCTAAAGTTTGGTCAAGGAGGGCGCTCTGTCACGTGGAGGGGGAGACACTTAGGAACAGGAGGTTGTGGGTCACGGTGTGAATGTCCAGGTCTCCGCAGGGAAGTGGCAGAGCTTCGAGGTATCCCTCCTTAGGAGCAGGAGGTTGTGGGT
>NW_012114466.1:3298017-3303463 GCF_000951035.1 Colobus angolensis palliatus | reverse complement strand
TGTGGGCCTTGCCCTGCCCTACCCGGGACTGCAGCAGGGTGGGCTGGGAAGGGATTTCTGAGACTGAGAACAGCTTAGGCAAAGGCTCAGAGGCAGGAAGGGGCCTGGAAACCCAGGACGCGTGAATGTTGGGCAGCACAGTGCCGAGCTGGGAAAGGCATCCCCGGGGACAGCAGGTCATGCCCAGACTGTGGCCTGGGGTTTCTGTAAATGGAGATTCGCACAGTAGGCCCACCACAGCCAGTGTAATTTGGAGAGAAAATTCCAACCGGATAAAGACAAATGTTCTTTGCTACTGCAGCTCCCTGCCCTGCGGGCCATCTCAGGCTGTTACAGCGGGCGGCCGGCTGGAGACCGTGAGTGGTGAGGAATTCGGAGTCGGGGCCAGGGCAGTGCTTCATCCCAGTGGAAACGTGTGCTGGCTACGTTGTTCTGGGTGGTGTGGTATGGGCTGGAGCCGGATGGCATGGATGGAAGCACACAAGGACATGTGGGGGCCAGATCTGTCCCCTGAGGAATCCCACCAGCTTCCGTCATGACTCAGTTCTGGGACAGCTGAGGGCTTAGGAATTGGCTTTGGCTTTGCAGAGCAGACGTGGAAAGGTCAGCTCCACACTGGTCCAGTGTGGAGGCTGGCAGGGCCCAAACCAGAAAGGAAAAGTGGCCTGGCTCTGGCCTCGGTGACCTTGGTGTTCGGGTGTGTGCTGGCGAGCCTGCCTTCTCATCGCGGGTATGCGTGCCCCCCGGGCAAGGACTGTGCCAAAATGTGTCATTGTCGAATTCATCCAACAACTTCCGAACAGCAGCTGTGTGCCAAGCCCAAGCGGGCACTGTGGGTGCCAAGGTAAATAGGTCTCAAGTTCCGTCTCCTCCCAGCTCCTTCCAGCACTGGGCTCCTGGCTGGCACTGGCAGGCTCTGGAATGAGCCAGGCCTGGGTTCAGTCCTGCCTCAGCCCTGACTGTGAGAGCCTGGACGAGTCACTGTCTCCCCCAGACCTGGCTTCCCCCGAGGAGGGCAGGGCTAAGGGTGCTGTCACTGCGGTTACTGGGGTAGTGATCCTGGAGTCAAGTAACTCGGGCTCTTTAAATCCTAGAACTGTGATGAATCACCCAGGCTATGGGCTCGGTTATGACCCCCAACATTCATGTGTTGAAATCCTACCTCCCATACCTCCACATGTGGCTGGACCTGGAGACAGGGTCTTTAAAGAAGGTGATCAAGTTAGAACGTGGTCACTGGGGTGGGCCCTAATCCAGTAGGACTAGTGTCCTTACAAGAAGAGGAGATTAGGACACAGACACCCACAGACGGACAATCAGGTGGCCAAAGACACTGGGAGAAGCTGGCACCTACGCACCAAGGAAGAGAGGCCTCAGGAGGAAGCACCCGGCTGGGACCTTGGCCTCCTGAGCGGTGAGAAGATGACTGTGTTGTTGAAGCCGCCCCGTCCGTCGGTGCCGCCTTGGTGTGTGGCAGCTCGAGCAAAACACAAGCCGCACTGCAGACCCTCTCAGGCTGGAGTCCCCCTGCACTGTACCCGCCGTGGGCCCCTGGCTAGCACTTTTGCTGGGGTTCAGTTCTAGAGGAGGCAGGGCTCCCAGCCCCAAGCCTGTCAAAGACAATTCTCCACCCAGAGGATCCCAAACGTTTCTCTCAAAGAAAATGCCTTCCACCATCCCTGACGGAGCACAGCCGGGGGTTAGTTACAGCTGGAGGTTATTTACAGCCAGGGGTTAGTTACATCCAGGGTATAGTTAAGCTGGGGGTTAGTTACAGCCGGAGGTTAGTTACAGCCAGGGGTTAGTTACAGCCAGAGGTTAGTTACAGCCAGAGGTTAGTTATAGTTGGAGGTTAGTTACAGCTGGAGGTTAGTTACAGCCAGAGATTAGTTACAACCAGAGGTCAAGCCGGGGGTTAATTAAGCCTGGGGTTAGTTACAGCCAGGGGTTAGTTACAGCCAGGGCCCAGCATCTGCCTCCAGGGACCGTTCCTAGGGACACTCTAGCTCCGAAGATGCTTTCGGCCCTACCATCCTGGTTGAAAAACCATTTAGAGGAACAAGCAGTTGAGTGAGCCCTGGTGGGTCCATTCAGTGGAGTCCAAAGTAGCTTACACCCAGTTGGTCTGTAAGCTACACCCAGGGAAATGCAGAAGGCGACTGATGCCTATTGAACGGCCCTCCAGGCAGCACCTGGCTCCAAGAAATGCTTTCTGTAAGTGATCTGGTTTATTTTTCTTCCTAAAGAAGCTAAATATTTTTGTCCCTATTTTACACACAAGGTGAAAGAACATCTCAAAGGCAGGGACTTGTGTCTCCCTCACTTCCTTTCCCAGCACCCAGCACCCAGCATAAGCCTCCGTCCAGTTGACCGTAGCAGTAAACATGGGCACCTGCTGGCTGTGTGCTGGCCATACCCTGAACCCTTGACATGGGCTGGCTTATACCATGCTCAATGCCTGCGGCAAATACTGTGTCAGACCCATTTCACAGATAAAGAATCTGAAGCCCAGAGGGGCTGGTGACTTGTCCAGGGTAAACGCCTAGAACGTGCGGATGCCAGGAATCACCCCTGACACTGCTGGGTTCCTGGCTCAAGTGTGCAGCCGCTGGCTATCCTGCCTCACAGCCCGCAGTAGTTGAAGGACTGAATGAGCAAGTGGCCCTGCTACTTCCTGGCTCAGGGGTCTGTAGTAAGTCCCCTAGACCGCTAAGCCCCAGTGTCCTCATCTGTAAAATGGGCTTGCCCCCTCCCCACCAGGAGCTGCCTTGTGTTGCTGTGAAAGAGATGTGACCTGATTCCAGAGACTCGGCTTCCAGTTGTGTGGACTGCCGGCTTTGTGGGGACAGGGAGGGCGAGGACCATGGGGCCATCTGCAGCCCCTGGTGCCTGGCTACAAGTGTCTGATGAAGGACCTGACCCTAGGACTTGGGGTCCTCAGGGCATGGTGACTCGCCCTGGCTCCTTCCTTCCTCTGTGGCCCTGTGTCCCTGGCTGAGGAGCCCCCAGCTCAGCAGCCTGCGTGGGCGAGCTCCAGGTACTCTCAGGCCAGCCCAGACTCACAGCCAGGACATGAGGCCATGATGACCACCCGGAGGAGCCCCCAGCTCAGCAGCCTGCGTGGGCGAGCTCCAGGTACTCTCAGGCCAGCCCAGACTCACAGCCAGGACATGAGGCCGTGATGACCACCCGGCACGTCCCTCTGCTCACCACAGCCTCAGCCCTGATGGCTCCCAGCCCTCTGGAAGAGCCAGCCCAGCTGGATCGGGAACACCAGTCCGGAGGGTAATAAGGGTTCCCTGTGGAATGAGAGAGACTCCACATGGTTGGCGGCGGCGCCTGGACGGTACCCAGCATTTTTCCAGGGCGTTCCGGGAATCCCGCTCTGGATCCTTGTCTGATGCACTTTGAG
Organism: Colobus angolensis palliatus; assembly: GCF_000951035.1. Classification (NCBI taxonomy): domain Eukaryota; kingdom Metazoa; phylum Chordata; class Mammalia; order Primates; family Cercopithecidae; genus Colobus; species Colobus angolensis. The sequence continues at coordinate 3,300,051 of NW_012114466.1, read as the reverse complement.
TCAGCACTTGAGTCAGACGCCCGCTCTGGGCTGGCCAAGAGACAGGCCGCGCTTCGTCACAGGAGCGCTGGGTGTGTGAGGGAGCCCAGAGTCCCCTGACTTAAACCGGCCTAGATCACTGCCCCCGTTTCCCAGATGAGGACACCGAGGTCCAGAGGCAGGGCATCCTGTCCAGCCCGGATACTCCCTGTCAATCATCAGAGCGGCTCCCCTCAGCCCCTGCTCACCCCATCCTGCCGTGTTTATGATGGCAGTGGTGGGACCATCTGGACCCCACCTCCCCCTGAGGGGCTCACCCTGGACTGAGGAAGGAGGGGCTGGGCCTCAGACGCAGGGAAGAGGCCCTGGGACTGCCACGTCCCAGGTCACACACCCCCATCCCCAGGGGACAGAGGCTTCATCTGGTTATTTATGGAGCCGTCACTCTGTGCCAGAGCCTGCCCAGGACACGGTTTCTGCCTTTGAAGACATGCATGGGAAGCGTGACCTCCAGGTCAGAGCGGTAAATGCCGAAATGAGGGGAGCACAGTGGGAGCACAGGGATGGAGGCACTGGGGAGAGGCTGCTGAGTCAGCCGGAGAAGCCAGCTCAGGGCCCATGGCTGCTGGGGTTCAAGCAGAAGCCCCCACAGGCAGCGGCCCCTGTGGTTGTCAGTGGAGCCTTGGCTGGGGTGTGAATGGGGGTAGGATTGAGCCGTCCCCCCCAAGCCAAGCCAGGAGGTCAGCCTGGAGGAAGGCGCCTGACTGTAATTGGTACAAGAACGCAACATGAGCTGGTTGCTGCTTAAGGAGAAGGATGAGGGGTGCCAGCAAGCCAACCAAGAGCTTGACAAGTATCCCCTGGGGACATCTTGGGGTTTATGCTAAGGTCTGGGAACAAGCTCTGGGTTATTCTAGGAACTATGGGACAAAAGGACTTGTTCTTTCAGCCAAATTGGACCCAGAAGAAAGGGTGGATCCTGGAAGCTGGAGCAGAGGCGGCATCGCCAATCAGGAACCCATGGGGGAGGGTCTCCAGGACCACCCAAGAGGCCCAACCTCAGCTCACAGCCGTGTCTATCCAGGGAGACCCGGCGCCCCACCTCCCCTGCCAAAAAAAACCTTCCTTGCTTCCCTGGGCAGGCCCAGCCCTGGAGGGGCAAGAGCGACACCCAGCAAGAGGGAGGGGACAGAGGAGAAACTGGATGCCCCCCTCCCCTGACTCCTGGACGACATGGAGCTGAGCTGAGCTGAGCTGAGCTGGCGGAGGAGGAGGGAGCTCCAAATTCTAAGAGTCTCCAATTTAATACAAGACTCGCCTGGACTTTGCATTACCCAAAGTGCCTGGAAAATGACGTGAAATAGCTGCAGTTCCTTGCAAGGGGGGAGAGTGAGTCCGCCAGGCAGGAGTGAAGTGGGGAATTGAGAAAGAACGAATAAAGTGCTGTATGGATGTTAAACTTGTTTAATCGTCACAGGCACCCTTTGAGTGGAGCCTGTTATCATGCTCGCTTTCCAGAGGGAGCCACTGAGGCACAGAGAGACTCAAGGATGCCCCAGGGTCACACAGCAGGCACACAGCAGAGCTGGAATTGGATGGGGCAGGCTGGCCCCAGAGGGTCCCCTTCCTGGCCTGTGGGGCTGCTTCCTGGCAGACACACTTGCATGTCTGTTGATCCCCCCCACCCCAGCATGATGCTAATGCCAGTGGCATGGATGGAGCGCTTGCTAGGAGCCCGCAGACATGGATGGAGGCTTGCTAGGAGCCCACAGACATGGATGGAGGCTTGCTAGGAGCCCACAGACATGGATGGAGCGCTTGCTAGGAGCCCATAGGCATGGATGGAGGCTTGCTAGGAGCCCATAGACATGGATGGAGAGCTTGCTAGGAGCCCACAGACATGGATGGAGCGCTTGCTAGGAGCCCACAGACATGGATGGAGCGCTTCCTAGGAGTCCACAGGCACGGATGGAGCGCTTGCTAGGAGTCCACAGGCATGGATGGAGCGCTTGCTAGGAGCCCACAGGCATGGATGGAGCGCTTGCTAGGAGCCCA
>NW_012114466.1:3287198-3297665 GCF_000951035.1 Colobus angolensis palliatus | reverse complement strand
GAGCGCTTGCTAGGAGCCCTGCAGACATGGATGGAGCGCTTGCTAGGAGCCCATAGGCATGGATGGAGCGCTTGCTAGGAGCCCCGCAGCACTTTCCAGGCCTCACATTCATTGGGTGGAATCCCCATTGGCAGATGGAGACAACTTTGATCTCAAAGGAATTCGTCTCGAACACTGAAACTTCAGAATCCCAAGAAAGATGCGGGAGAGATTTTCCGAGAAAACCTCCCCACATTCCGAAGACAGAGACCTGTCACACAGGGCCAAGGAAAAATCATGGAGCTGGGAGAGGGAGGCCTGGGTATGAGTAATAACAGTCTAACCAAGTATCCCCATTTTTCTAAGAAAAATAGAATGAGTTGTGATTTTTTATTACCTGTCTCTTTCTCTGATTCCCCTTATTCCCTACTTCCTACTTATCCCTTTAGAAATGCAACGATATCCTTTTGGCTCCCCTGCACCCGATGCTCACTACAGGCCGAGTCCCTCTAGCTATGTGCTTAGACGCTCCAGAGCGGAACTCTCACCCAGCAGAAGGTTGCCTCGAGAGACAACAGCCCATCACAACCCAAAGGATATCCGCAACGAAACTCTCTCCCACCTGGAGAGTTTTCAGCCGCTTTTACAACCTAGTCCTGCCCATGAAGGTGCCAGCAGTCACCAGTTTTACCACCGCCTGGTACATAAAGTACCAAGCTAGCAACAGGACCCACCCCACCCCGACCTGCTCGCTTCCTCCCTGTGTGCCACTCATGTTAGGGCCCCTTTACAAAGCACCTGCTTTTTTCTCCAAAAGTAAAGCGATACCCTTAAGGCAGGAAGCCTGTACTTCTTCCCCTAAGCTAGCTTGGGAATAAAAAGTCACTTTCTTTATATCGGACCTCACTCTTGTTAATTGAACTCTGCAAGTGGCAAGCAACGGAACCTGTGTTTTGGTTGTGACAGTGACAGCAGTTGTGTGCCAGGTGCGCACTCTGTGAGCCACCCATGGTTTTGAGTGTTTTACGCACATTATCTCAATGAATCTTCCCACAACCCCAGGATGGAAAGACAGCAAACAGACCCACCTTACAGACAAGGCCACCAAACCCCGAGGGGTCAAGGGTCCTGCCTGAGGTCACAGAAAGTGAAAGCCAGCCAGAGGACAGAGCCCCCCCTCCCACATCCCCTTGGCTGCCCTGGTTGGGCCGCAGACGTTTCCCCTGAAGGCGTCTGTGACTCAGCTCCCCGTTGTGAAGAGGCTGTGGGCTGCATCCTGGGTTTCAAGGTCTCGCTGGTCTCTGGCATTCTGGGACCCCACCCTCCAGCTTCTCCTTCCTATTTCTCCTTCAGCTTCTGCTCACCTGCTTTGGCCCCCACTGTGCAGTGCAGCCTTGTCACCAACTGCTGGACACCCCTTGGGGTAGAATTGGTGGATTTTCATGGCACTTTGGCTGGTGCTAGCATGTGGCCCCTAACACCAGCAAGCAGCAAAGATAGTGAGCCCACGGCCACTTGTGACAACTGTTCCCTTCCCGCTTCCCTACCTCCCCCAACCATATCTTCATTAAAGAAGCAATAATATCCATAGACTTAAAAAGGCCACAGCCCTCCCTCCTTCTCTCCTTGGCCTGTGCTGTTCCCTCCCACACTGACCCTGGGCCTGCCCGTGTGACTAGCTTTGGTGTGATGCAGACAGAGGCTTGGAAAGCCGCAGTGTGTTGGGGTTCATCCACTCAGTACACTGGGAAATTGAGGCTGCCAAGTCAGTGAGCCCCAGGCAGTCTCCTGCACAGGCCACAACGGGAAACTGAGGCCCCAGGCCACCATCTGCCAGGCACCAGACAAACAAGTGAGCCCACCCAAGATCATTTCATCACCAACCAACCTTCCAGCTGACCACAGAGCATACTACCCTGCAGATAAGAGTTCAGCCCAGCCAGCCCCCCAAATGGCTCAGACAGCCCACAGAGTCAGGATCTCCAGAAATCACTTATTTTAAACCACAGAGATTTGGGCTGGTTTCTTACACGGCAAAAACTAACGGATATAGCCATTAACATTTGATTTGAGGATTGGGTATTGGGTATAAGTATTCAAGACTTCTGTGCATTGGAAGAATTGCTTTCAGTGCAGACTGGCCTGGAAATTATTCTTTACACCAAAAGCTTAAGTTTCTAAAACCCGCTCAGAGCTCTAGCACGGACCTCAAAGGGTGGCTGATGGAGCAGCAGAGGTGTCCCGATGCAGAGACACAGGGTCATTCCCAAGGACTTAGGTCTGAGGACAGGTGTTTTACAGACTCCCTTAGGAGTGGCAAGTCTCCCGGAAATGTGGTTGGTGAAGACACACAACGAAACTGACAGAGAACCTCAACATTCTCTGGTAGGAAAAGCCAGGATCCTGGCAGAGGAAGCAACGGTTCCAGCAGGGAACTGATCAGGACAGAGAACAACGCGGCCCCAGTTTTGATCCAGGGGTAATTTTAGCTTAACTAAGGAGTTCCCCAGTCCGTAAGTGGAGAGCGGATCCAGAACCCCACAATTTATTTTTATATCTTAGTGTATGTATCTATGCATCACATATGACAGGATAGAATATTTATATAGATATTTTAGTTAACAGCCTAATAAAACATATACATAATTATTATTCTAGAGCAAGAATCTGCAAAACACATTTTTCTCCTTTTTTTATTTTTGAGATGGAGTTTCACTCTTCTTGCCTAGGCTGGAGTGCAATCGTGTGATCTCGGTTCACTGCAACCTCCTCCTCCCGGGTTTACGCCATTCTCCTGCCTCAGCCTCCCAAGTAGCTGGGACTACAGGCGCCCGCCACCTCGCCTGGCTAGTTTTTTGTATTTTTTAGTAGAGACGGGGTTTCACCGTGTTAGCCAGGATGGTCTCGATCTCCTGACCTCGTGATCCGCCCGTCTCGGCCTCCCAAAGTGCTGGGATTACAGGCTTGAGCCACCGCGCCCGGCCCACTTTTAATTTTTTTGAGACGGAGTCTTGCTCTGTCGCCCAGGCTGGAGTGCAGTGGCCGGATCTCAGCTCACTGCAAGCTCCGCCTCCCGGGTTTACGCCATTCTCCTGCCTCAGCCTCCCAAGTAGCTGGGACTACAGGCGCCCGCCACCTCGCCTGGCTAGTTTTTTGTATTTTTTAGTAGAGACGGGGTTTCACCGTGTTAGCCAGGATGGTCTCGATCTCCTGACCTCGTGATCCGCCCGTCTCGGCCTCCCAAAGTGCTGGGATTACAGGCTTGAGCCACCGCGCCCGGCCCACTTTTAATTTTCTTCATAAAGTCCTGACAGTCCCCAAACACTGTGACAGACAGATACCTGCTCTGGAGACCAGTTACATCTTCCTGAAGGTGTGGAGTCCCTTCCCTGGACGAGGTTGCTAGGTTTCATCTGACTGTCCAGGAAATGCAGTGAGGCAGGTGGGAGCCCATTTTACAAATGGGGAAACCAAAGCCCAGAAAGTTGAGATGGGCTGTTCAATGTCCTCCACCTGGTACACAGCAGGCCTGGGAGTCCAACCAAACCAGCCCCTCTGACTGCACACTCTGCAGACCTTTCCCAGCGTCATAGGCACCAGACCCAATGCCATTTCCCTTCTTCCTGCTGATGGAGGGACAAACCCTTGCTCTGCTGGCCCCACAGCCAACCCTCAGGTCTTCCTCAGAGCTCTTGCCTAGAAGTGAGCACCTTGATGGAGACCCTGGTCAGCCGTAGGGGAGTGGGGGGACTCCTCCGGGGTGGGATCTACATTCAGCCTGGCTTCCATGGGTGTCAGTAAGAACCCGACCTCCAAATGTTCCTTGGCCAATGGTAGGAAGACAGTTAGGTGTTGGCCAGGGGCCCTCTTGGGAGAGGCAGGGTTTAAGCGCGTCTTTATTTCCAAGGTTGCGCCTGCCCAGGGCAAGAGATTGGGTTTGTTTGTACTGTGGCGGGTCTTTTCAGCCCGTGGGTACATTTGGCAGCGGCTTCCAACCTGATTAATTCTTCCACGCCTCGGAGGGACCCGGAGGCTAGGCAGCAGCCAGGGCTCTTTCATTTGTCTGGGAGGGGCAGACCCGACTGCTCAGCTAGGGCGGGTAGTGACGAGGAATTCGCCCTCCCCAGGAGGGGGCCTGGGGCCGGCGGAGAGAGCAGTCTTCCTCAGCGCTGCCCTGCACAAAGCTGGTGCCAGGCGACACCCGGGCAGAGTTGGGATGCTCACGTCTGGCAAGGGCAGTGGGCCAGCGCCTCGCCACCAGCCCCCGCCCGGCATCTGTGCCCACAGCGGTCTGCCTGCTCTGCTGGCCTCGACCTTCCTGCCTCCGGGACTTTGCCCTTGCTGGTTCCCCTGCCTGGAGTGCTGCACCTGCAGCCTTTTGATGTTATTTCCAAAGGTGGTTATGCAGGCAGGCTGCCAAGAGCACCTCCTGCAGGGGACGACCCACATGGCACCTTCCCTGGAGACCCCCAATCCCTGCCTGGAGTAGCCGCCTGCGATCCTGCCCTGGCCATCTTACCTGCCCTACTATTATTATGTCTCTCAGCACTTACCATCACCCCTTACGTGGTTGCTGATGGCCTGTCCTTCCCTCCCCAGGATGTTAACCACGAGGACAGAAACTTTTGCCTATTTTGTCGGTACCTGACAAATCCTTCACAGGGGGATAATTGTGCTCCACAATTATCTGCTAAATGCTTGAGTACAAGGAGATGACTTTGAGCCTCATCACTATCTTTTCAGGTGGGGCAGACAGGCCAGGATTAATACCCCATTTTGCCACCAGGAGAAACTGAGGCTCAACAAAAGGAGATTTACCTAATGTCACAGAAAAGGTGAGAGGCGGAGTCAGGTAGGAGCCCAGGTCCAAGCCAGCCAGCACCAGGGACCCTCACACAGGGATGTGGTGGGGAACAGCTCTCTGCAGAGCTTGCCGTCCCTCGGGGTGGGGGTACAATGTGGTCATCACCAATAATGTGCCATTGCAAACGGAGGAGTGGTACCTGGAGGGCAGCTCACAGGTGACCTAGCCTGGCCCTGGCAGAGGATACATTTGGGCTGAGACCAAGGATGGGAAGGAACCCTCAACTGCTGAGGCAAGACCTCAGCATGCATCTGAGGCAGTGACAGATGCTCAGGGTGCCCCATGGCAAGAGCAGAAAAGCTGCTGGCCCATCAGGGGCTAGGCTAGAACCTGCAGGGCCTTATGGGCTATGCTGAGATGTTCGATCTTTACCTGAGGGAAAGGAGGCCCTTGAAGGTTTTATGTGGGGTGACGTCGCCAGGTCTGAGGACCCAGACTTAGATGTTGGGGACTCTCTCTGGCCACCTGCCCCGGTCTCCTGGCAGCCCAGGCCCCATCGGATGTGGAAGCACTTAGGGCATTTCTGCAGCATCCAAACCAGATGTCGCAGGCTGCCTTAACGACCTGTTGATCCCCCGAACACCAGGAATCAATTTCCTGCTGCTCTGTGACCAGGAACTGGCTGAAGATGCCCCTGGTGAGGGCAGCAGCACACATGGACCTCAAGGGTGGCCTCTGGGGAAGTGATGGGGTCAGAGACACAGCTCAGGTTCTTGGGGCACAGCAGCGGACTGGGGGATCAGTGTAGGACCCCGTGCAGAAGGCACATTTTTCTAGTAGGTTTTGATGTGGCAGCACATTTCTGTCGACTCCATCACAAATACTCACAAAGCTCCTGCACCGGGTGGACTACTGTCCCTAAAGCCTGTGTCTACCTAGAACCCCAGCATGTGATCTCATCTGGAAACAGGATCTTTGTAGATGTAATTCATTAAGATGAGGTCATGACGGATTAAGGTGGGCCTTAAGTCTAGTAACGTGATTTTCTTCTTTTTTTTTTTTTTGAGACGGAGTCTTGCTCTGTCGCCCAGGCTGGAGTGCAGTGGCCGGATCTCAGCTCACTGCAAGCTCCGCCGCCTGGGTTTACGCCATTCTCCTGCCTCAGCCTCCCGAGTAGCTGGGACTACAGGCACCCGCCACCTCGCCCGGCTAGTTTTTTTGTATTTTTTAGTAGAGACGGGGTTTCACAGTGTTAGCCAGGATGGTCTCGATCTCCTGACCTCGTGATCCGCCCGTCTCGGCCTCCCAAAGTGCTGGGATTACAGGCTTGAGCCACCGCGCCCGGCCCTTTTTTTTTTTTTTTTTTTTTGAGACAGAGTCTCACTCTGTCACCGTGGCTGGAATGAAGTGGCACGATCTTGGCTCATTGCAACCTCCACCTCTAGGGGTTCAAGCAATTCTCCCGCCTCAGCCTCCCAAGTAGCTGGGATTACAGGCACACACCACTACAGCCAGCTAATTTTTGTACTTTTAGTAGAGATGGGGGTTTCACCATGTTGCCCAGGCTGGTCTCAAACTCCCAACCTCAGGTGATCTGCCTACCTCGGCCTCCCAAAGTGCTAGGATTACAGGCGTGAGCTACCGCGCCCGGCCCCAGGAATGTGATCTTCTGAGAAGCCCTGGAAAGACACAGCGATGTGCCCAGAGCGGGGAAGGACAGGCAGCAAAGGAGGCAGGATGGGAGTGAAGCCGCTGCAAGCCACATGCCCAGGAATGCCACAGCCACCAGGAGCTGCAAGAAGCAAGACAGGATCCTCCTCAAGAGTCTTCAAAGGGAGCCCGGCCCTGTCGTCACCTTGGTTTTGGACTCCTGGTCTCCAGACTGGGAGAGAATAAAAGTCTACTGTTTTAAGGCCCCAAGGTGTGGTCTTTTATTATGGCAACTCCGGGAAACCTGCTATAGCCCCCAGCTTTGGCTCTGGCCGTGGGAGATTCCTTGAATTACTATGACAAATAACCCTCTGAGTGGAACTGGTTGCTTTGGGAGCCACCAGACACCTACACCCCTGGCCTGTCCTGGTGAGTTCACCATTGTTTGACTCTTCCACTAGGGAAGTGCCCAGGCCAGGAGGCTAAGGTCATTGGCTCCAACTGGGTCAGCCAATCAGAGGCTCCCCTGGAACTTTGCTCCAGCTGCTCAGCCAATTGGAGGCTTCCCTGGGACTTTGCATCTAGCACTTGTGAGGCAAAGAATCCGGTGCCATCAGGGAGTGGTCAGGGTAGAGACTGTCCCTCCAGTGCAGCAGTGCCAGCGCCAGCAGCAAGGGCTGCCTGGCCACCCTATTCCCACAGCTGGACCTGCTTGTGTCCTGGGTCACCAGGCTGCCCTCGGCTCCTGTCCCATTTCCTGGCTAGGATTTAGGCTCCTGTAGATTCTGAGAACCCTCAGATAGGTTTTCTATGAGATTTCTGCTATTTGCCACTCAACCTCCTGATGATCACCTGCTCATGCAGGCTCTGCCCACTCACAGAGGGTGGGAACAGAGGCTGTGCTGTGACCTATTGGAGTCTCACGGTAGCCTTAAGGGGATGGGTCATTACCCATTTGCAGAGGAGAGGGACTGAGCCTCAGAGAAGTACAGGGACCTGCCCAGGGTCACACAGCACCTTCCCAGGGGACAGGTTTGCATCCCAGCTGCTGCTGGCTGGGATGGTGAGTCAGATTTCCAGTGACAGCTGGCAAATTCTCCCCTTTCCATGTATCTCCTCCAGCCCATCTCTTTTCTACAAGGTTTGTGACATTTCTCCAGTCACAGTCACCTCCAGAGAAGAGCAACTCTTAGCCTGACCCTGTGTTGGCTGTGGTGCTTGGAGCTGGAGGGATGAGGAGGGGTGAGGCAGACTGTTTCCAAGACGCTCATAAGCCTGCACAGGGATGAGAGAGACAGATACAACGACAGCCCACCCAATGTGAAATGGAGTCAAGGAGTCGTTCTAGAGAAAGAGTGTTTTCTTCTCTGGGAGGTGTTGGGAAAGCTGATGAACGCTTCCTGGAGGAGACAGCCTCAAAGTTTTGAGGGATGAATAGGAGTCTGTTGGGTGGCCAGGGTCCATGGGAGGCAGTGAGTATTGATTAGGATCTTGACCAGGAGCCAGAAGCTTCTGGGTCTTCAGGAGAGAACCAGAATCCAGGGTCCAAGACCCTAGCCCAGTTACCCTCAGCCCACATGACCATGCATATCAGCTCCTCTGACCTCACCTCCCAGCTCTCCCTGCCCTCCCAAACCCATCCAGGGTGCTCTGAGGAAATCTGATACCAATGAAGAGGGAACACCTGAGACAGGAGTTTCTCCTCTTCTTCTTCTTCTTTTTTCTTTTTTTTCCAGACAGGGTCTCACTCTATAGCCCAGGCTGGAGTGCAGTAGTGCAATCTCGGCTCACTGCAATCTCTGCCTCCCAGGTTCAAGCGATTCTCATACCTCAGCCTCCCGAGTAGCTGGGACTACAGGTGCTTGCCACCATGCCGGCTAATTTTTGTATTTTTAGTAAAGACGGGATTTCGCCATGTTGGCCAGACTGGTCTCGAACTCTTGACCTCAAGTGATCCGCCCGCCTTGGCTTCCCAAAGTGCTGGGATTAAAAGCGTGAGCCACTGTGCCCAGCCCAGAGACAGAAGTTTCTGTGTCCCTTGGCCCCTGCCCTGTGGGGGAGTTTTGTGCTACTTCACAGACAAAACAAAGCCGGTTGGCAGTGCCAGTGGCTTGCCTGGCCAGCTGTTCTACAGGTGATGTGGTGAGAGGAGCCCTGTGCAGCCCAGAGTGGGCTGGCCTGGTGGGGTAAGGGGTAGCAAGCCTGGCAGGAGAACCCCTCTTTCTTTGTTGTTGCTGATCTAAATCCTGCACCCAAGGGAGAGGCCCATGGAAGGGCCAAGTCATCTCAAGTGGTATTTATCTTTTAGCTTCCTCCAGGCTGCTATACACGCTATACACGCTATACACACACACTTCCCATAGCCCTCCCACTGCCAGGGAGAGGCCCGCCTTTGGCACCCACTCCTCTAACCTGAGAAAGGGGAGAGGGTGGTGAGAATGTGGCCTGACTGGGGCACGGTGATGACTGCGGACAGCCAGGAGCCCAGGGAATAGCCTGGGAATAGGCTTGGGACTTATCCAGTGACCCAGGTAGAGCCAGGCCCAGGCATGCCAGCTGCCAAGGGGAACAGATGTGCTGGGACTTGGGACCTGTCCAGCTTCACCGCTCTACTCAAGCCCTGGCTGGGAACAAAGCATGAAGTCCCAGCCTTTGGACCCAGGAGACCCCAGTTTCATCACGGATCATTGTTTAACAAATTCACATTCTTTCATCCATTCATTCCCTCGATGACTAATGACCATCTCAGTGCTGGACAACACCAGGACTAGCAGATAAAGCCTCCTCTTTTAGGAGCTCCCAGCTGGTGGGAGACAAAGACGAGAACATATAGAGTGACTACAGAGAGTGATCAGGGCCGTAATGGGGACCCACAGGGCAGAGGTTGGGGATCCAGAGGAGAGGCTTGCCTGAGCCTGGGGGTTGGTGAGCATGTGCCCAGCATCTCAGAGAGACAATCCATCTACATTCATTATTGGTTCTTCCTCTCACATCTAATTAATCGCCATGACTGTATCTCTCTCAACCATGTCCACTGCATCCGCCAAGTGGAGGCCAGCATTGCCTCCTACCTGCCCTCTATCCTGATCTCCAAGAAAGGAGAAAAGTGATATAAAATACAGGCAATATCAATTCAAAAACACAGGAGAACAATGAAGGCAGCCTGGACTTGACAGCCAAGATCCCAGAGAGAAGGAAAACTCATTAAAGTGAGGCTGATATTCTACCTTTCTTTTCCCATCAAGACACCTGCCAATTTGTAGGCAGCTGTTCCAAGAGGCTGAGAAGCCCAGAAAAAGCTAAGCAGAAAGTGACAGCTAATCAGAGCTCCCAGAAGTCGCATGGGACCAGTAAGATAAATATTGGAATTCGGGGCTATCAGAGCATCCAAGACTTGAAGATCTAAGTTCCAGGAGAAGAGAAGCACAAAGAAGTGATCCCATTACTCTCTAAATCTCCCCTTTGAAAAATGTGCCGATTCCTAAGCAGAATGAACCTAGCAGAAAGTGGCTGTTTAGACCAAAAATCTAAGCACTTTTAGCAGATATGGTCAAGGAGGAAAAATTGGAGTTCAGGGATCACCAAGGGGGAAGGACCCAAGAAAAGATCTCACAGTCTCAGACGGACTCTGAAGGTGTCGGTACCCTACACATAAATCAGAGAGAGCAGGCCTGAGGAGTCTAAAACCCAGCTCAACCCTATACATAAGAGTGAATCAGAGAAAGCAGGCCTGAGGAGTCTAAAACCCAGCTTAGAGTCAGCTCAGGCCCTGATTAGATTGAAATTATCTCCTCATAATCTAAATGCCTTTAGAAGTTAAACTAAGCCCTTTCAAGGAGATTATATTATATGAAGATGATATAGGCTTTTAGACAATGTTCAACATGTATTTAAAAATTACCAGGTGGCCGGGCGCAGTGGCTCAAGCCTGTAATCCCGAGCACTTTGGGAGGCCGAGACAGGCGGATCACGAGGTCAGGAGATCGAGACCATCCTGGCTAACACAGTGAAACCCCGTCTCTACTAAAAAAATA
>NW_012114466.1:3275417-3287042 GCF_000951035.1 Colobus angolensis palliatus | reverse complement strand
CTGCACTACAGCCTGGGCGGCAGAGCGAGACTCCGTCTCAAAAAAAAAAAAAAAAAAATTACCAGGCATACCAGCAACAGGAACAAGGGGGATGGGATAAACCTAGGGGTGTGTCTGCCTTTGGAGAATCCAGTCTGGCCCGCTTCTTGTAATGTCCTTATCAGCTTTAAGTACGAGGGCTATGCTTTGCCTCTAAAACAAGTAGAAAAATATTCCCACTTTTTTGTTATGTGCATAATTTGTATCCAATTGGTGCTATTTATTTCTTAAATGTTTGGGAGAATACACTTGTGAGGCCCTCTGGGCCTGGAGATCTCCTTGTGAAAAGGTTTTAAATTATAAAGCAAATGCTTTGAGGACTATTCAAACTTTTTACTTTTTGTTGCCGCATCCGGCCCCCATGTACCCCTGGGCAAGGCAGGTCTCAGTATCCTCTCCTGTGAAATGGGATGCACCCACCTCACTGCACTCCTAGGAAGAGTCCCTGAGATCCAGAAGGGTAAAAGCTGCTTCTGGGGTGGGCACACAGTGGCTGTGCAGGAAATGCCAGCTCTTAGCCCTCGCGGGCTGCAGAGCTGAAGGGTGCTGTGGATAGAAAGCCCTTCCCCAAGCTGCACAGCAAGGGGTTGGTGGCAGAGCCAAGGGTGGGGTCCTGAGCCCTCCAGCCCCCATATCCATTTGCTGATGGACTCCTGGAGAACAAGGAGCCTCCAGACTCTATAAATCCTCCGGGAACAAAGGGAACCCAAACAGCACACAGAATGTTTGGAAAGTGCAGTCCTGCTGGAGCCGCTGGGCTCTTTGTGGAAACAGCTGCCCTGGCAACAGGAACTGAGGAGGAGGGAAGCTTGACTCTGCAGGGAAAGCAGTGCAAATCAGGAGCTCCCGTTATCTGGGTGTCCCCAAACACTGGGAGCCAGAGCCATCCCTGGGAGGGGCACTGGCTCCTCACTCTCTGGGACGGAAAGGCCATATGGCTTTACAATTGCGAGAGAGTGCAGACTCCCTCTGATCTTCCCATCTAGGGAGCTTCGTGGCCTTGGGCCAGTGCCTCAACCTCTCTGGGTCTCAGCGTCCTCAGTGGTAAAATGGCATCAGTGTGATGTGTCCTGTATGAATGGTTGAGCAGGTTCCATAAGTTAAGATGTGTGCATTGCTTACCTGAAGCCTGGCACCTGCAAATACCACAAATGTGCTGGTTGCTATTATTATTATTGTTGTTGTTGTTGTTATTGTGGAATCCTGGCAAGAAGGAGTATAGGGAGGAGGGGGAGGGCAAGGACTAGGAAAAGGTGAGGCTCTGCGGTGGAGGAGTCCAGTCACAGGGTGGTCTCCAGCATGTCACTTCCTCTCACCCTCCTTAGATGGGGTGAACGGGACCCCAGGACGACCCTGGTAGGGAAGAAGGAGCCACAGGCCTGGCTGGTACTACAAGGCATGTGCGGCTCATATCCACCCACTTGGCCAGGCAGGGAGTGACGCTGCTGTTGGGGCAGGGCAGAGACAAAGACCGGGAGGGGCCATTGTCAAATGTAACATCCTACAGCGGGAGGTCAAAGCAGCTTGATCACAAGAAGGACTGTGAAGAACGGTGGTGAGCACCCGTCAATGATGGAAGGGAAGCCCCAGGACTGGATGTAGGGGAGAGGCTCCTGGACCACGTGCTTCCCACCTCCTGGCTGAGCACACAGACATCTGTCCCTCAGCTTCTCCACCTATAAATGGGATGACAGCGGCCCCCAACCTGCAGGGTGGCCTTGAGGACGGAGTGCAGAGCCTGGGCAGAGTGCTGGCATGCCGGGACACCAGCTAGGATATCGGTCACACGCTTGGAGGGCCAGAAGGACGGCGGCTGCGACCCCATGCTGTGCCCAGCTCCCTGTCCCTCACTGAACACAGCCAGGAGGCAGGGGGTGGGGCGCGGACGCTCAGCTCAGCCGCATTTGTCTTGTTCCCGGATCTCAGTGATCATTCCTAGACCGCAGGGCGGCTTTATGGAGTGGAAAAAATCCATTAAGGTTTTCAAAGCAAAGCTCAAGACAAAATCACCTCATTGTCAGGGTCTTCCCCCTCTGGCTCTCGGGGTCCCTTCCCCCACCCGTCCTGGCCTGGCACAGTGGGGGCTGTGCCTCTCCAGCAGCTAAGTGGGCAAAGCCCAAGGTCAGCCTCAGATGGCCGCGGCCACACTCCCGACAGCTCGCTGAGGTGACTTCGGGCATGCCCTCTCTGGAGCTTACTGTTACACAGGGACCCGGCCCCTCCTGCTCCTCCACCCCCCGGCCCAGGAACCTTTAAAAGTACAGCTCAGACATTGTCCTTCTTCTGCCTAAAATCTCCAGTGGCTCTCGGCCATCGCCTGGCTGTCTGCCCTGACTCTCAGGCTGACAGCATAGACCTTGGCCAGGCAGCCTCGGGCTGGGATCCCAGCTCGGCCTTGTCCCCACAGGTCACCTAACCTCTGAACCTGTGTCCTCATCTGCAAACTGGTATAGAGGTCATAGCGGCCCGGAGGGGCTGAGACATACGTGAAATGACCCCAGTGAAGAGTTCTGTGCCCAGTTAAATGCCCACGGTCATTACCACAGCCCCTTGTCCCCACCCCTTCCTTCACTTTCTTACTGGTCACACCTGCAAATTCCCTGTCCCTTCCTTGTCATGTCTCTGTACCTTTGCAGATACTGTCCCCCTATTCCTGCCCTGGCTGACTTATAAGGTTCAGTTCAGGGTGCCCTCTTCCAGGAAGCCCTCCCTGATTACCCAGATGAGCCCTGGCCCTCTGCATCACAGTTTGGAGCATACAGGGTTGGCACTGGACACTGATTTTCCCGCCTCCCTGCAGATGAGCCTTCCAGGACACAGCCCATGTCTGGGTCTCCAGCTCCTGACATAGGACCTGGTGCTGTCATTGAGGGCTGGTTGATCGGGACTGGCATCTAGAAGCTTCTAACACAGCTGTAAGCACATCTGAGCCCTTTTTGCCCCCAGGGTCTGCCCGTGGTCTGGCATTTAAGGCCCTCTGCAGGTGAACCCGTCCAGGCCCTCTGCTCCTCTCCCCCACTCTGCTTTGATTTCATCTGAGCTCATCCAACTCCTTCCTGCCTTGGGCCTCTGCTCAGCTGGGTCCTTCCTCCCAGACACCTTCTCCCCTGTCCATTTCCTTTCACCCATAGACATTCTACCTGAGCTAAGGACCCTTTCAGACTGCACCTCCTCCACACAGCCTCCTGGCTCCCCCGGCCCAGGCTGAGTTACCCTCCCTCCTCTTTGCCCTTGGCCACAAATTCATGCTTCAGCCTCGGGCAGGTGCCCTTTGCTCTCGGAGAGTAGCTGATGGGCACACAGTTCTAGAGGGCAGGAGGGAGAGAGGGGCAGGCAGAGAGCAGAGCCTGAAAGCCAGGACATTCCCCGCAGCTCATGGAGACAAGCTGATGTCCCTGAGCAGAGACACAGAACTGAAGGGACTCCTTTGGGATGATACACTGAGGAGCAGAACCTGGGTTTGAACTTGGCTGTCCAACCCTGAAGGCTTCCCCCGCACCCCAGAACCCTTCCTCAGACTCCGACTGGTGCTCCTCAACCCCGGCACCCTTGGCCACAGTTAGTGTGTGCAGATTGGGGTGAGGGAGAGGAGACTCAGGGGCGCCTGGGAGCAATGAAGTGCAATTGCCTGAATTAATGGAGAGGGAACAGCCTCCCTCCCTAATCGCCCTAATTCCCGGTGTTTACAAACTGCTGATTTCCCCGGGCTCCAGGCTGGCATGTTGGCAAAGTGTATTAAAATCCCTGGTTTCTGCTAAGTTCCCACTCAGGGTGGCTTCTTGGAGGGGTGAGATGTGAAGCAGGCAGAAGGGCAAGAACCCAGCAGCCACGCCGAAAGCTGGGGAGGAGCCTCCTGGGACCTTCCAGAAGGCTGGAGATGACCAACAGCTGGGCTAGAGGAAGAGCCAGGAGGACTGAGAGGCTGGAGCCTGGTTGGGAGTAGGGGTGGGAAAGGGGTGTGGGGAGGGGTCATGAGATCAAGAGAGGGGACAGAGAGGGCAGTCACTTAGGGTCAGGGGCCTTGGTGAGTGTTGGGACTTCATCCCCAGTGAACTGGAGGTGGCTAGAGCTGCCCGGTGGCAGGAAGAAATTGCAGGATTCCAAAGACATCTTGCCTTGGGTCGGGGAAGCAGGGAGCTGGCTCAGAGGGGGCTGTGGGGACCTGGTGGGAGCTGAGCTGTGGGAGAGGGTGGCTTGGACAAGGGTGGCCTGGAGCCCTGGAAGGGCTGCCACAGGGTGGAGACAAGCGGAGGGATTGGGATGTGGCCTGAAAGTGGGGCCTCAGGAAGGGCTGGTGAGTTGGATGCCTCAGGTAGAGGCAGGAGGGGCAGGAGAGGGGAGATAGGGGAAGCTCGGATGGAGGAGATGGAAGAGGGGAGACCCTGGCCAGTTGATATTTGTCAGATGTCACCCTGGGATGGACTGGGCATCAGCAAACAGGAAGTCCTTCCATGGGACACAGGCCAGCCAGGCCCGCCAGGATGAACGCCTGCCAAGGTCAGAGGCTGGAATTTCACTGAGGGAAGGCCCCCCGCTCCTGGATCCCATGACTCAGAGGCACTCATGAAACTCTCCCAGTGGGCACAGCAGTGGGGGTCTCCTGATCACACTTCACATTTTCCTAGCGCTCCCCCAGCCCTTCCCCGAGATCTCGCACTGGCCTGTGAGGGCCCAGCCAGCCTCAGCTCTGCTCAGATGAGGGCCCGAGGACCGTTGGTGGGGGACCCGCCCAGTCCTGCAGCTCTCAGTGGCACTGACCCTGGTGACCCAACCCCCAGTCCTGTGTTCTCTGCTGTCAGGGGCTGGTGTGCTTGCTGGCCTCCCCACAAGAGTCCCTGCAGTGCCCTGAGCTCTCAGCAGCTCTAAGTCCCCTGGCTGAGCCCAGCACCCACGCCCCACGGTGGCTGCAGTCCCCCTTGGCGAGCTCCCATGGCTTTACTCCGTGCGGTACGCCCAGGGTCCCACCTGTGTATGGCCACCCCAACGCCTCCCTTGGAGGCCGAGGGCATCTCCCGGGAGACATTTGAACATTTGTGCCCACAGCAGCTACCCCGGTCATTTCTATAAGGAGGAGAATTCTCTTCTTTATGTTTTCCTCTACTTTCCAAATTGTCAGGCTTAATTATTCCAAAGTTGAAACGCCGGAGACAAACCTCTCAGTCTCCCCACAGCCAGGACTGTGCCACGAGGGCCCCCACCCCGGAATGACCTCTGGTCCCCACTGTTCCTGCAGCTGATGGGAAAATCAGGAGTCACAACAGCATCTGGCTCCCAGGCCAGTGTCCCTCGGAGCCACTGAGTGCTGGCCTGGGAGTCACGGCCTGCGTCCCCTGCCTGCTCTGACCCCACGCCCACCCCGGGCACCACAGGCAAAGCGTTCTTCCTGCACTGGCTTCCGGTCTGTGAAAGGGACGTTGGCGCCTGGTCCTCTGTAGTTCACAAGCGCGTGAGTAAAGGGAGCCCTGTTACTGATGAGGGTGAGTAACCAGTGTCAATGGAGCTCCCTGAGCCACCTGGACGTGTGGCTGCCCTATGTTGAAGGCTTAGTGGACACCAGCCGCCGCCACCTCTCCAGCCACATTACATGCCACACCCAGCACAGTTTTCTGAGCTTTTCTGTGCCCAAACACTTTAGGGTCCTTCCCACTCCAAGGACTTTGCACAAGCAGGTACCTCTGTCTGGAATGCTCTTCCTCGTCTTTTCCTAGTGAACGCCTGTCCATCCTTTAGCTCCCAGCTCAGCGAAGCCTTCCTCCCTCCCCGGAGGCTCGGAGTAGTTACCTGCCTTTGTGGCTACGCAGTTGCTTCGATAGCTAATGTCTGTCGCCCGTCCTGGGCCATGCACCCGTGGACAGACACCTGTCTGGGGTATTGACATCTTCCCAGGCAAGGCCTGGTACACAACAGGCGCTTCACAAACGTACCTTAAACCACTCAGTGGGCCGGGCGCGGTGGCTCACGCCTGTAATCCCAGCACTTTGGCAGGCCGAGACGGGTGGATCACGAGGTCAGGAGATCGAGACCATCCTGGCTAACACGGTGAAACCCCGTCTCTACTAAAAAAAATACAAAAAAACTAGCCAGGCGAGGTGGCGGGTGCCTGTAGTCCCAGCTACTTGGGAGGCTGAGGCAGGAGAATGGTGTGAACCCGGGAGGCAGAGCTTGCAGTGAGCTGAGATGGGGCCACTGCACTCTAGCCTGGGCAACAGAGTGAGACTCCATCTCAAAAGAAAAAAAAAAAAAAACACTCAGTGGAGGAGAGCCTACCGTTATTCCCACAAGCGGGTGGACCTGAGCCCAGAGGAGGTGGGGTTTGAATCTTCAGCTGCGCTGCTGCAGAGCCCGCATCCCCCACCACTGGACACAGGATCCCCGAGATGAGATTTCACTGTCGGCCTCTGTGGGCAGGCATCACCGCTCTCCTCCCACTACCCTAAACCTCATCATTCCGCCCCATCCTTGTCTTGCCCGCTCCTGCAAGCAACCATCCGTTTGCAAAGGGCCCTGTGGACCTCCAGATGTCTCACAGTCGGTTCTGACAGCTAACACCCTCCCTTGCTGACCCCGAGGGCAGCTGGTGACTGCTCAGGGTCTGGGTCATTATAGTCCCCGCCCTGTTTTTCCACATGTTTCAAAGTTCCTGTCCCAGTGAGGAGGAAAAGCCTTCATGGACAGCGGCCTGAGGCAGAAACCAGCAATTATTTCAGGGGCGCTGACTGCCTTACGTTCTAGTCCGTGTATTTATACATGGAGATGGGGCCAGCTCTGGGCTGGGAGCCCTGCAGCCAAGGGCAACCCTGCCTCAGTGGGACCAGAGGCCAACACCCCTTACCCCAGCCTTCCTTGGCCAGGGAGGTCCAGGCCAGCCTCTCCTACCAGGCGACCAGCAAACCTTCCCGCCCCCACCTGTGTGCCTCACTTCATTTTACACCTCTGCCAGGAACAACTGCTGCAGCTAAAGCCACCACCGTGTGCCCACGGATTCCCCTCCAGGGTAAGGGATCCCCTCCCTCCCCACCACCAGTGGGCACTTTGCCCTGTTGGTTCTCTTCACAGCTCTTGTCTGGATTCTAGCGTGTCTCATTTTGGCTTCTATTTAAGATTTTTGCTTCTCTCTTCCCCTCACTAGAATGTGAAACCCTGGAGGCATGCACGTGATTCTCTTTACTGCCGTGGCCGCCATATGTGGTTCCCAACGGTGTCCACACCAGAACCTCAGGACCTGTGAATGGCAAAAGGGGCTTTGCAGCTCTGATTCAGGGTGGGAACCTTGGGATGCGGAAACTGTCCTGGGTTGTCCGGGTGAGTCCAGGGTTAATCACAGGAGTCCTTAGAAGCAGGGACCTGTGTCTGGCTGATGAGCAAGATGAGGTGGAGGGAGGAGAGATTCAAAGCTCAAGAAAGACTCGACCTCCATTGCTGGTGTCAAAGAAATGTCAAGACCCTCTAGGTTTATTAAGCCAAGGCGGAAGTTAAGTCCCAGAGACTGAGTCATATAGTGAGTTTGTAATTCCTGCTTTTTTGTTGTTGTTGTTGTTTTTTGAGACAGGATCTCGCTCTGTCGCCAGGCTGGAGTGCAGTGGCACAACCTTGACTCACTGCAACCTCCGCCTCCCAGGTTCAAGTGATTCTCCTTCCTTAGTCTCCTGAGTAGCTAGGACTACAGGTGTGCACCACCACGCCCAGCCAATTTTTGTATTTTTACCAGAGACAGGGTTTCACCATGTTGGCCAGGATGGTCTCGATCTATTGACCTCATGATCTGTCCACCTCGGCCTCCAAAAGTGCTGGGATTACAGGTGTGAACCACTGCGCCCGGCCTCCTGCTTCTTAGATTAGAGAATAGCCCTCTTCCTCATTGTTCTTATTCTGTAGAAGAAACCAGAAGCCAGACCTCCCCCACTTCCAATCAGTGATTTTTATTATAGATGAACTGCCTCCTTGATTGTCTGCAGTCAGGACAGTACCATCCCAGCTTAGCCCAGATGGCACAAAAGACCCCAGAACTGCTACATCTTTAGCGTGGAAGGTTAAATATACCTTTCCCCAAAGGAAAAAATTACCTCAACTAATGAGATCGTTGTAACTACGCATTAAGCCTTACGTAGAAAGATGTTGAAGCTTCTCCTGTGCTTCCCTAACCTTTGTCCCTACAAACAATCCCACACTTCCGTACTTTGGAGCACTGACTTCCATTCTTTGGAATCTGTGCTTCCCTGGTGGCTGGGCTCAAACGCTGTGCCCAGGTTGAATAAACCTCTTTGGGTCTCAGGTCCCCGGTTCAAATAAACTCTCTGGAAACTAGATTCTGACCCGTTTGATGATTTTAGGTTGACACTGGCTTTGGAGATGGAAGGAGGGGTCGTGAGCCCAGGAATGTAAGCCCCTCCAGAGGCTGGGAATGGTCCTCAGCTAACTGCCAGCAAGAAGACTCAGTCCTCCACCTCCTGGAGCTGGAGTCCTCCTGTACCCCCATGAGCAGGAGACGGATTTTCCCCAGGGCCTCCAGAAAGACCTTGCCCAGGCTTTGATTTTAGCCTAGCGTGCACCGTATTAGACTTCTGACCTACAGAGCGGTAAGAGAATGGATGGTGCCATTTAAACCACTGAATCTGTGGTCATTGCTTATGTGGCAATAGAAAAATACACTGCTAAGTCCCCTGCCTAGAAAGGCTCTGGCCCCAGAGTGGTCTCGACCCTCTCTGGCTGCTGGGCTGACAACAGCCCCCAGGTGGTGTGACTTTCCTGAGGCTTGGAGCGCTGCGGAAGCTTGCTGGAGATCACCCAGCCGGGGAGTGGCAGAGGTGGGACTCCAACCAGTTCCTCCCAGCAGGTGCTGTCCACGGGGTGGGGCGGGGGGCAGGAGCAGCTCCGGGGCGGACTGAGCTTAACATCAGCAGCCATTCACCCGTGCAGAGCTCTGCAGCTCTGCCCTCTTGGCCCCGGGGTACAGAAGGGAGGTGGCCCTGTACCCCCCAGTGGTTCCCTGCCACCAGTGTGCGTGCTGCAGAGAGGGCCCGTGCTGATGTCATGCCTTCCGTCCAAGGGCTGTCCTGGAGGTGGAGCCCACTGTGCAGGGAGGATGGGTTAGGGCAGCTCTACAGCAGGGGTTTAGCTTCCCCCAGGAGGCACTTCCTGGCTGGCAGAGCTCTCCTCCGCCTGGGTAGGAGGAGCTGGTGGGCTCAGCTTGAGAGGCCATTGGGGTGGCTCAAGTTAAGAGGGCATGGCCGGGCACGGTGGCTCATGCTTGTAATCCCAGCACCTTGGGAGGGCAAGGTAGGCGGATCATGAGGTCAGGAGATCAAGACCATCTTGGCCAACGTGGTGAAACCCCGTCTCTGCTAAAAATACAAAAAAATTAGCTGGTCGTGGTGGCACACGCCAGTAGTCCCAGTTACTCAGGAGGCTGAGGCAGGAGAATTGCTTGAACCCAGGAGGCAGAGGTTGCAGTGGGCCGAGATCGCCCCACTACACTCCTGCCTGGTGACAGAGCGAGACTCAGTCTAAAAGAAAAAAAAAAAAGAGGGCAGGTGGGTGAACGACAGGCTCAGCTCAGAGTCACCTGCTGCTTTGAGATGCCGGGCCCCTCCGTGACTCCATGCAGCCTCTTCCTGCCCTGACCTCATGTGGCAATTACTGGAGACTTGTCTCTGTGGCCACACCAGGGTCTCCTGGAGGGCAGGGCTGTGGCTTGCACCTGTGTCTCCAGGCCCAGTGAAACTCTTAGGAATCAATGACTGTTCCCTGAGAACCTGCCGGGGCCAGACCCTGGGGCCACAGAAGCGGGAGAATCAGGCCCACTCTTTCGGGGGACAAGCACAGCACAAATCAGTATGATCGATTAGAGCTCTTGGGATGGGGCAGGGGTACAGGTGTCAAAGAAGCATCGAGATGGATGTGGGGGTGAGAGGGGGACTGGGAGAGCTCTCCCCATGGAAGCTGAGGGAGGAGCCAAGTGTGAAAAGGTGAGGAGGAGGCGACCAGGGGAGGGCAGGAGAGAGGGTGCCCCGGGCGGAGGGACAGTGTGGACAAAGTTGGAGGGTGTGCCAAGTGGAGGGCTGGAGGCTAGGGCCTAGGACCCCATGCAGGGAGGGGGCTGCAGAGGCCAGTGGGAGATGGCTGGGGTTGGGGAGCAGGTCAGACCCTCCTCGGAGTCGGGATATTTTTCCCGAGGGCAACAGGAGCCACAGAGCGTGTTCAGCCGGGGATGACGCTGGCAGAGTTGTGTCTCAGGAATTTCCAAAAGCACCTGGAGGGTAACTAGCCAGCCAGAGGAGCCTGATCGGATCTTTCAAGAAGGATGGGGAGACACGAGGGTGAGAGACCCAGAGAAAGCTGGAGTGAGGCCAGGAGACCCAGGCCGGCTCAGCTGCCCTCCCTTCTCTCTCCACCGCCCCGAGCAGGGCTAAGCGGCAGCATGAGAAATGGCCCTGCCTGGCGGCAGCTCTCCCCCAGAAGTCATTTGAAAGTGTTCCCAATTGAAAACAGAACATTAAAAAGAGGAATTCAAACATCGTCAATCCCTCCCTTTGCCGGGATTAGCTGCCAGGAGCATAATGATTTTCATTAATACCATCAGCTTTCCTCAAACTTGATTATAATTACTCTCCAGCCTACATTCCCTTCTGAGGAGTGATGATGAGTGGAATCTACATTCATCAAATCCACTGATCACATCTGAATGTGGTGTCCTGAACTCGAGCCTGTGGCCAATGGGAGAGGCCAGAGGGGACGGCCAGACGCCCTCTCTCCCTGAGGTGACACATCCATATGGATGAAGGATAAATGAGCAGTAATAGGGTCCCCATCAGCCACCTCCCTGCAGCTGCCTCTGTCCACAGGGCCTGTTCTCATCCATCACCTGTGAGGCCCTCACACAGCTCCCAGTGGCAGGAATACACTTTGTATTTTGAGACAAACAAGAACCGTGGCTCAGGGAGGTCGTGTGACTTCCTGAAGGTGGCCCAGCCTGTCGGAAGTCAGTTGTAAAGCCAGAACCCGGGCCAAATTGCTTTCTCCTCTGTCCTGACGGTTCTCAGGGAAGCAGGATGGGTGCCGGAAGGAAGAAAATGGCGAAGAAATGGGGTCAGGAGGAAGTGGGAGGCATCTTTCTGGACTATCCAGCCCCCTGGGAGAACATCCAGCACCCTGTCTGGCCACCCGGAGTCTAGGCAGTGGCACCTGCCCCACCGCCCCCTGCCCAATGACGCTGGCCACTTGTCACTCTCCCCTCTGCACTCTGTGGGGATTTTAAATGCACTTATGTCACTTGAGGCTCTGAGAGCTGCCTGGTCCCCAGCCCCACCACAGCCCCTTCCTCTCCTCCACTCCCTGCTGCACTCCAGCAATTCCTAATCCTCGCAGTCTCCCGGAACACGCCCTGCTCCCGGACCCTCACCCGCCTGCCAGGCCACTCAGATATCCCTCCCTGGGAAAGCACTTTTGATGGCTACAGGCAGTGCCCTTCCCCTCTATGGATCTCAGGCTCATGGTGTCCATGGAGATGGTCACATGTAAATCATGAGGGCGGGAACAGGTAAATCATGGGGGCGGGCACAGATAAGTCATGGGGGCGGGCACAGGTAA
>NW_012114466.1:3240196-3274456 GCF_000951035.1 Colobus angolensis palliatus | reverse complement strand
GGCGGGCACAGGTAATTCATGGAGGCAGGCACAGGTAAATCATGGAGCAGGAACAGGTAAATCATGGGGGTGGGCACAGGTAAGTTGCCTTTCTAAGCTGGCTACTTAGAGTTTTCCCATTGACAGAGTTGAAGGTTGGCAGCTGGGTTGGAGGAGGCCCCATGGCAGCTTCGCCACTCACTGGGCTGCCTCGGGCATGGGTTCACCTATCTGGGCCTTAGTTTTCTCATCTGTAAGGTGGGGCAGTAAGAGCACCTACACCATGGGGGCGCAGGCAGAGCATTCGGCAGGCTCTCCACAATGTGGGGGCGAGGTGCTACTTTCCTCTCTGACCCTCATGTCTCTCTGGATGGCCCAATTGTCCCTCAAGGACTTTAGGACCTTGGGAATAGGGACTTGTCTTCTCTTCATCCCTAAGGCATGTTGTGAGCCCTGGGCACTGCACCAGCTCTGATCAAAGAGCAGGCACCCAGCTCTGGCCCAAGGCACATGCCTTGAGGGCCTCTCTAAGGATGCAGGGCCCAGCCCATGGTAGGGCCTCCTCCGGGATACGTGCTCTGTTGCATCACATGTCGTGTGATGGGAGGGGCTCAGCAGGCACCCAGGCACCTTCTGTGGAGCTCAGAGCCCAGAGCCAAACCAGCCAAAGCAGCCAACACCCCAACCCCAGGCCATGGGCTGCCTAGCTGCAGCTGACAGGCCAACCCCCAGCCCCAGCCCCAGCCCCAGCCCCAGCCCCAGCTTCCAGGGGAATAAACCTGTCAAGTCATCCCCTCCCCTCTCCAGAAGGAGTGGGTGAGCCACGGGTGCCTGAAGGATGACTGGGCCCCGATGATTAAGCTGAAAGAGAAGCAATGCCTTACTCAATATTGACGTAGGGGGAACAAAAGTAAAACATCATCAATCCATTGGCCAGGCAAAATAGCCAAGCCCCCTGCTAGGGTGGACTTACTGCCCAAGATGGCACACTGGGTTCCCAGGACTCTGCCCTTCCCTCCCTGGGGCCGCTGAAACAGAAAGTGCTTAGAGAGAGGGCAAACTCCTAGCTATGCTGGCAGCGGAGAAAAGGGGCCTCCCTGTGGGCAGGACAGCATTGGGCTGGGCTGAGGAAGAAGCTGGAGTCGAATAAATCTTGACCAGAGGTAAGAGGAAGGATGGGTCTCCCTAGCTGGGCACAGAAAAGCCCAAGGTGGGCATCACAAACTACTCAGGTCAGGACTGGCCAGGGCGCAGGGGCATTTGGGATGGCAAGGGCTCGCCTGGTTCCTCCTCTCTTTTGTTAACCAGAATTGCTGGTGACAGGCACCTTTGACTCCCGGAACCCAGGTGGCAGTGTGCCTGCGTGGACCTGCCTGTGTGCTAGGTGGTAAGGATGAAGCAGAGGAACGTGAAAGAATAGCTGAGACACGAAGAATACTGAAGACTGATGAAATTAACAAAAATAGTGCAACGGGTGTGTTGAATCATCAGAGGCTCATCTGGAGATCAGGCTGGCGTTCTGGAAGACAAGAGAAAGCACCTCTGAAGCACAGACAAAGTGACTTTGAGATGAGGGACGTGAACCACAGGACCGAGGGACAGGGGCGTCTGACGACGAGATTTAGTAGCCCTTTGAGAGCAGCTCATCGGGGAGAGCAAGGGACAATGGGGAAGAGGAAGTCATAGTTCAAAAAATAATGGGCCGGGCATGGTGGCTTACGCCCATAATCCCAGCACTTTGGGAGACCGAGATGGGTAGATCATCTTAGGTCAAGAGTTCAAGACCAGCCTGGGCAACATGGTGAAACCCCTTCTCTACTAAAAATTAGCTGGGCATGGTGGCACGTGCCTGTAATTCCAGATATTCAGGAGGCTGAGGCAGGAGAATTGCTTGAACCCAGGAGGCGGAGGTTACAGTGAGCTGAGACCATGCCACTGCACTCCAGCCTGGACGACAGAGCAAGACTCTGTCAAAATAATCATCATCATCATAACGATAGTAACAG
Source organism: Colobus angolensis palliatus (assembly GCF_000951035.1). Classification (NCBI taxonomy): domain Eukaryota; kingdom Metazoa; phylum Chordata; class Mammalia; order Primates; family Cercopithecidae; genus Colobus; species Colobus angolensis. The sequence continues at coordinate 3,272,471 of NW_012114466.1, read as the reverse complement.
AAGAAATGTTTCCCCCCGACCAAGATACATGTTGATGGATCCAATGCACCCGATAAGAGTTGAGCAGGACTAATGATGGAGAAACACCCACGCCTGGTGAAATTTCAGAATGGCAACTGTGAGGAGAACATCGTGAAAGCTTGCAGAGGGAAAGAGCAGTCTGGGACAAGGGAACAAGAGACGGGCGGGTATCAGAGTTCTCCCAATCAGCCACGAAAGCCTGGAGGCAGTGGAGCCATGTCTGCCAAGTTCTGAGGGAGGAGGTTTTGATCAGAGTTCTGTGCCAGCTGTCTTCAAGGATGAAGGCAAACAGAAGTTTCTCGAGATGAGGAGAAAGGCAGCTGGTTGACCCCCCATGCCCTTCTACCTGTGCACCCCAGACCAGGCTGCACGCACACCACATTTCGGCTGCATGCACAGAGTTTGAGAGCTGCTTGTCATCAAGCAGGGGCCAAGGAGAAGGCAGCATAGATCCGGGGCAGGACCTTCCAAGGCAACGCAGAGCAGCCGCGAGACAAGAAGCAGGTGAAAACATCTGTGCGGCGGTCGTTGCTGGGTGGATTCTCCTAAGCACAGGTTTTCAAGAGCTGGAACCACATTTCCTAGTCTGCGGGTTCAATCACACTCCGGGGTTCCTCAGGGAATAACCCCCACACAAGGCTAACATCGGCTGCTTTGTTCATTTCCAACGTGTAGAATGAGTCCATTGACAAAGGGCTGTCTGGCGATTTTTGGTTGTTCCACCTGGAATGCAGAAACCCTCAACCTTGACCGTGGAGCTCCCAAGCCCTGGGCAGAGAGAGTGGGGAAGGGTTGGGGGGGGGGTCATTTCTTCACCCTCTATGCTGGTTGAGGTTGGCACATCAAGAAACTGAGACGAGGTTCTTTGCTCATGTAACCAGTGGCCTCGTTTGTCCAGGCTCAATGAAGGGCCAAGCGCGGCTCCACACACCGATGTCAGAGCTGAGGTCAAGACGGAACTGGTTCATCCACCTGTGGGAGGGTCCGACATGAAGCCCACCACCAACACAGGAGAGAAGCCCCACGGCGGCGGGGTGGCTGGGAGGACCTCGTCTGGGAGGGGCGCCTCAGAGCTGCTATGCTGGGCACACCCTGCGGACAGTGACTTTCAATCCTGGTATGAATGGCAAGAAGGACCCGATCGTCCTGCCAGGGGCTCAGCCAGCTTGGGGGCCGGGGGGGAAGTCTGCCTGGCTAGAGGAATTGTGAGGGGACCAGCGGCGCTGGGAGGAGAAGCACATAGAGGTGGTGGAGGAGGGGGCACAGCGCATGGAGCAAGAGGGGTGCAAGGTGCATTCAAGAGAGGCCCCAGGCCCAGGTCCTGCAGGTCTGGAGGCCACGGCAGAGTTTGGATCTGACCACAGGTGCTGTTAGGCATCGTAGGACAGTTGAACAGGGGAGAGCCCTGGTCCAAGGAGCTCCCTCTGGCCTTTGGCCTGCTGGGGACGATTCGGGCAGAAGGAGAGCAAGAGTCCGAGGCGATGGCTGGGGTCAGGCAGCAATGGTGGTCTGTGCTTTAAATCATCGAGTCCATCGGAGCCCGCAGGGAGAAGAAAATACCATCGAGGTGAAGGGCAGGCGGAGAGACAGCAGGATGCATAGGGACCTGCCTGGGCAAGCCTCGCATCTCAGAGCCAGAGACCACAGATAACGTGCAAAGTTAGTAAGAAAGAGGTAGAAGTGGATTATTTGAAGTTAGAAAGAGTGCTGATAGAATTAAAAGCAAAACAGAGAACAGCTGTTGCCTCAGGGGAGAGGGTCTGGGCAGGGGGATGGGAGCAGAGGTGGCTTTTACTCTTCATTTTCTACTCTTCCATAAGATTTTATATGTATTCTACATAACCATGTGCATATGTAACTTTTTTAATTAAAAAGGGAGGGGGTGGGGAGAAACTAGAAAGATGTGGCTGGGTCATCCTTCCAGAACGAGCCACCAACTTAATGGCAGAGGAGGGGACGCAGCCAGGAGCACGTGCTGAGTGCAAGCCGTGACTGTGAGATGGGCAGAGGCAGGGCTGTTGGCATGGGGTGGTCCTGGAGGCCCATCCAGGAGGCAGAACAGAGGCTGAGCCCAGGGGAATGAGGGCGCACCAGCTGATGAATGGGAGATGGGATCAGAGGAATCAGAAAGTGTGAAACACTGAGGCCAAACCGACCAGGGACATGAGCGGTCCAAAGAAGAGACGGGAATCCCGGAGGAAGAGATGGGAATCGGGGAGGCGGTGGGGAGGCAAGACAGGAGGGGGCTGTCTCAGGCCTGGTGGCCAGAATTTCTCTGCGTCCTGGGCTATTTGGTGGCGATAAGCCCAGCATCCTTCTATAATTCACAGTAACACCATGGCAATGGGAGCTCCTGCGGGTGCTTCCTCTGTGCCATGCCATGCCCTGTGCTAAGCATTCCAAGTGGATTATTTTGTTTTCTCCTCAGAGCACACTTGCCTAATTGTGCCCATTCTACAGATGACAAAACTGAGGCTCAGAGAGGTAAATTAATGCAGAGTTGGTGGGCTGGTCAATGGCAGAGCTGTGATTGGAACCCAGGCAAGCCACTGCTGGCTCTCTAACACCACCCTCGATGGACTCTGGCAGGGGACAGGGCCATCCCCTGGGGTCCTCGGTCCCGCAGGCTGCACTGGCAATAGGGAGGTAGAGATGCAAGCCTCACCCCTACGCTTCTACAAAGAGGCTCCATGGTCCCAGCTGTGTCCAGGGGCTCCCTGGAGCCTGAAATTCATTTCACTTATAAATACATTAAAACATCATCGGAAGCCTTCTCACTGCAGAAGCAGTTGAAGCATCAGGGAGAGAGGCAGAAATCGAATCTGTGCAGAGGCCATGGCTGGCTCCACCCCGGCTGCCTGCCCAAGGCTCTTTAAGGAAATACTCAGTTTGGAAGTGCTCACTGAAGCAAAACAAAGCACTAGCATGTCAGGAAATAATGAACCAAATCATCCATTTTTCAGGACAACCATAAGCACCCTAGCAGACCAAGGGCAGCCGGTACCTGCAGCCTCCCTGGACAAAGAGGGGCTTCTGCGGGACACAGGCCATTTGCCTGCTTAGGTAATTGACGTGAACAAGGAGGCTGTGGCTTGGGGTGAAATAGCATGGGATGGGGTTGCGTGGGACGGGGTTCAAGGCCTGCATTTGCACCCCTCTGCCTTTGCCACGTGACCTTCGCCAAGTCAGTCTGCCTCCCTGAACCTGTTTCTTCTGCTGTAAAATGAGGATAAGATGGGAGCGCTGCGTCATCATGGTGCTATCAAGTCTAGCACGTTGGAGAGTCCTTGGCAAGCGTGAGACCTCACGTGCCTTTGTGCTGTCCCCAGCCTCACAGGTCTCACTTCCATTTCTAAGGATTGCACCAATCTTGCCCCCACCCCCAGGCCTTGGCACCTGCCACTTCCTCTCCCCAGAAAGCTGGTCTCCCAACTTCCCCTGGCCAATCCCAGCAGGTCCCACTTCAACATCTCTTCTTGGGTGAGGGTATTCCTTGCTCTCCCATCTATATTATATTATGAGATTGTTCTTTTTTGTGACACCCTCTGTTCCCTGGACATCCACCTGCCGTGTGCTGGCTGTGGGGACCTGGGAGGAGCAAGACCCAGGCCCTGGCATGGAGGAGCCCACTGTCTGAAGACAGAGACCAGAGGCATTCACCTAGAAGTTGGGCCAAGTGCTGGGCATCACACCAGGAGGACTCATTCCTGTGTTGTCACACCTTGAGGGAGGAGTCAGATTTTAACAGGAAGACACAGGCAAAAGGCATTCAGGGGAGGGAGCAGCCCAGGCAAAAGCAGAGGAGTACCTGATTGCACAGAGGATTTGGGGGCCAGGATAGTGTATTAGTCAGGGTTCTCTAAAGGGACAGAATTAATAGGATATATATTGGGGGGGGTAGTTTCTTAAGTATTAACTTACACTATTACAAGTTCCCACGATAGGCTTTCTGAAAGCTTGAGGAGCAAGGAGAGCCAGTGTGAGTCTCAAAACTGAAGAACTTGGAGTCTGATGTTCAAGGGTAGGAAGCATCCAGCATGAGAGAAAGATGTAGGCTGAGAGGCTAGGCCAGTCTCTCCTTTTCACGATTTTCTGCCTGCTTTATATTTGCTGGCAACTGATTAGATGGTGCCCTCCAGATTAAGAGTGGGTCTGCCTTCCCCAGTCTATTGATTCAAATGTTAATCTCTGGCAACACCCTCACAGACACACCCAGGATCAATACTTTGCACCCTTCAATCCAGTCGAGTTGACACTCAGTATTAACCATCACAGATAGAGTCTTGTGTGACTGCAGAGGAAGTTAAGGCAGCTTGTGGAGGCCGTGAAAGGCGTGATAAAGCGTGTAGACTTAAACCTGTGGGTGATGGGGGCCTGAGGAAGTGAGTTTCTCAAGAGTCCCCAGGGCCAGGCATGGTGGCTCATGCCTGTAATGCTAGCACCTTGGGAGGCCAAGGCAGGTGGATCACTTGAGGTCAGGAGTTCAAGATCAGACTGGCAAACATGGCAAAACCCCATCTCTACTAAAAATACAAAAATTAGCTAGGCATGGTGGCACACATCTGTAATCTTAGCTACTTGGGAGGCTAAGGCAGGAGAATCACTTGAACCCAGGAGGCAGAGGTTGCAGTGAGCCGAGATCATGCCACTGCACTCCAGCCTGAGCAACAGAGCAAGACTCCATCTAAAAAAAAAAGAGTCCCCAAAAGGAATCCTGCAGTGGTGAGTCCTCAGAATAACTGCAACTCACAGCAGAGGGTGATAAACAGGGAGGGGAGCTGGCCGGTCTCCCAGTTTGCAATCCCACAAATGACACATTGTCCGTCACCCAGAAATCCTCGGCTTGGGGACTGCCCCTAGCCACAGTGCTCGTCCACATTGGCTGGTGGGTTCCGGGACTTCGAAGCCAGGCTGACTTGGCTCCCAGTCCCTCCCCTGGCATCTGTGTGTTCCAGGGGCTTGTGCAAGATACTTCCCCTCCATGCTTTCAGTTCACTTGGCTACAGAGGGGTCTAGGAGACAGCAAATGGGAAGGAGCAGGATGGGGGCGGCGGGCTTGGGGAGGGGGCTGGTGGTCTAGAAGGGAAGAGCAGCATGTGTAAAAGCTTGGCATGGCAGTTTCATCTTACTGGAGTGCAGAGTAAAGCTGAGAGACATTGGCAGGGGTGGGGTTGCAGAGCCAGGAAAGGGCCAGAAAGTAGGTTGGGGCTCTATCTGAAGGTGGAGGTGGGTGAGGTGGCTTGGGAAGCCGATCAGCTGGAGAGGGATAAGATGAGAGATGCTTTCTAGCACCTGGAAGATGCCGAGTACCGTGGGGGGAATGGACTGGAGGGCCCACAAGTTTGAACTTAGCAATGGAGATAGAAGGTACCAAAGACACAGGTACCAAAGCTTTAAACCTAGCAGTGGAGATGGGAGGTGCCAAAGAGGAAGTGCACTTGCGGTGCTGCAGCCCAGGATGGCTGGCATACACGTTCACCAGGCCCTTGTGAAGGGCAAGGCTCTGTATAGCTATCAGCTCAAATGTGATCACGTTACCATGTGACAGATATGGCACACCTGGGGCACAGAGAGGTTAAGTAACTCACACAAGGTCACACAGCCAAAGTAGTCCACATTCACAGCACCCTAACCACTTGGCCATGCCTCCTGGGAGAGCCCACAAAGTGGCCAGAGACAAGCACAAAGCATATCTTTTTACCAGGGCCAATTTGCACCACACATTTTCATTACTATTATGGCTTCTAGCAATACCTATGATATCTGCACAGTAGTTTACAGTTTGCAAAGCATCTCACTTACATTGCCTCCTAAGGCCCATAGGGTAGCCCTGCACAGTGTTACTAATCCTGCTTTCCAGACAAGGTCAAGGGACCCGCCCCAGCTCAGGTGGGCAGCAAGGGCTGCAGGCACCCAGGGCTCCTTGCCAGGTCGGTCAACTCCATGGGGCTAGAGTTTGACAGTGGCTCACTAACAGCTGTCAGCATTCCCTGAGGTTCTCCTGTGTGCCAGGCCCTAATTGCCCATCCCATTAATTCCCTGGGCATTCTGGGCCTCAGTTTATAGATGAGGGCACTTGAAGCTTTTGAATCCATCGAACAAGGTCGCCTGGCTAAGTGCTGGAGCTGGGATGCAAGCTCGATTCAGTGCCCGGAAGCCTGGGCCGTCTCCCCTGCATCCTGCTGAGTGGGCCCTCATTGATTGGTGACTCTGAGCTGGCATCCTTGCCATGACCCCCTCCATCCCATCAGCTCAGGGTGCAGCAACCCCCACCCCAGTCCTTGGCTCAGGATGGCAAGATCCAGAAAAACAGGATCTGAAATGGGCAAGAGTGTTTCCCTTGCAACGGCCAGATGACATTCGTGCTGCTCTCGGAAGCAGAACAGCATCAACAAGGAGTGTGATGGGACTTCATTGTCTTCTGGGCTTTAATCACTTACGTTCCCCTCTCCTGACACACCTGTGTCAGAGCCAAGTGGCAGGCGGTGTCAGAGCGCACGAGGAGATGCTTGTCCCTTAAAGTGGCTGGTCTTCAAGAGGTCATGAAGTTTGGGGTTGCTCATAGAGGAAAGTGTGGCTCTGGGACACAGCCCTCAAAGTACTTGCTGCAAGATGAGGGCTGTGGCGCTCTGGCAGGGGGACGAGAAAGGGACTCCTGATGTCTCTGTTCCTAGTTGAGAAACAGGGAGAGCGCAACTTTGTGGTCATTGGCCCAGGCTGGAGGGTTGTGGTTATATTAACTCACACAGAGACATTTAGGGTACAGGCTGGGAGGCCTCTGGGCAGGAGAATTTCTGGTATGCTGGTGTGTTTTTTGTTTGTTTGTTTGTTTGTTTGTTTTGGAGACGGAGTCTTACTCTGTCACCCAGGCTGACTGGAGTGCAGTGGTACAATCTCGGGTCAGTGCAACCTCCGCCTCCCAGGTTCAAGCTATTCTCCTGCCTCAGCCTCAGCCTCCCAAGTAGCTGGAATTACAGGTGCACACCACCACACCAGGCTAGCTTTTGTATTTCTAGTAGAGATGGGGTTTTGACATGTTGGCCTGACTGATCTCGAACTCCTGACCTCAAGTGATCCTCCTGCCCCAGCCTGCCAAAGTGCTGGGATTTGTCCAGGCATGAGCCACCGCACCCAGCTGGAATTCCTGGGTTTTAACCACAACACTGTGCAACTCAAAAGAATCTCATGGCCTCACATGGCCCAGTTCTGCAGAGTCAAGTTTAAGGAAGCACAGGCCAGAACCAAAAGTAGACAATGATGAATTATCTTTTTCACTTGATTTTCTCAAAGCGCATGAGAAGGAAGCCAAAGATTCCTTTTTCACTTTCCCCAACGTGTAGCTTTCCCAAAGCCTCTCCTCCTCAGTCCATGCCCCTGAAAACATCCACCCCTGTCTTCCTCCGCCCTTGTGGCTCTTCCTTCTCACCCGTTCTTCTTGCTCCCAGCTCATTATTAAACTTTCTTTCGCTCACCCCTCAGCCCATCTGATCATTGTATAATTTTCTCTGCACCCTGCCCATGACCAGAATATTCTCTACAACAAAGAAAGCTCAAGAACTGACCCAGGGAACAGATTCTTTCCCTTTTCACTCCCGCTTCTTCCCTGTCTCAACTTTTCCATTTCTGCAGTTCAAAAACCCAGGCACGGGCTGGACCCTCAGAATTCTCCTTAGCAATTTGAGAGTCAGAGCAGGTGAGTGGACAAACACAAGATTCTCTTTCCGTGGGCAGGACGGGGAAGCTGGAAGTTTCTCTGTGCTGCCGCAGCATGACTGTGTCATCATAACCACAGTTCCTGCTTGAGAAGGGCTCCTCCCAGTTACGCCCTATCCCGACTGCTCGATCAGCCGCCCCCTGCCCTCACGGAGGCCTCTCGTGTGATGGAGAAAGACGAATATCGCCACAGGGCCACTGTCACGGCTGCCTTTCCGGAAATCTGTGCAGGTCCAGCTGGGAAGAGGGAGGAGGTCCAAATGGCTTCATGGAGAGGGTGATGTTTGAATTGGAAATAGATATTTACCAAGAAGATGGGTGACCTCAGAACTAAGGGAATGACCAGAGTCAAGGCCTGGGACCAGTATAGGGCACGAGGGGTGACGCTGGCAGTGGCAGAGGGACGGTGGAGGGTAAAGAGGGACAGAGACATCGAAGTGGCATGTAGCAGATGGGCAAGGAGGGGGCTGGAAGGAAGGGTGTTCCTGGCAGAGGGAACAGAATGTGTGAAGATCTCAGAGTGGGAAAGAGTCTGGTGTGCTTGGAGTTCCTGGGGGACTAAGGCACCCGCATCTGCCTGTGTGTCCACAGGGCCTGGGGCAGTGGGCGTGAGTGGCGAGGACCAGTGCTGGCCACCTCTGACGCCAGCTGTCATGTTATCACCCTGTTTACAGCCCACACACAAGTGGTTTGGCCAAGACTGCAGTCAGGGGTCTGACGGGGGCCTCTGACTGGATCTGCCTGCGTCTTAGGCCTGCAGAATCTCACACTTTGGGCAGGCTCCAATCCCCAAAACACCTGGAGAGTCCTGGGCTCCGAGAGCTCTGTCTGTCCCTTCAGCACACTGCATGGCTGGCTGCATGAGCTCACCTTGCTCTGGGCCACACTGTGAACTCAGTGACCAGGTGTGGGTGGCTCCTTGTGCAAGCTTACTCCAGGGCCACAGAACACTCATGGGTCCTACTGGGTCACTGCCACCTGCTGAGGGACTGGTAAGGACCTTCCTCTTTGGGGGCCTCATCTGCACAGTGGGGAAGGCCACATGGAATCATCTGGGAGGAAGCACCTGGCAGGGGCCTGAGCAGTGGGGGCCCCATACCTGGGGAGGGAATGGCCAGCATTCAGGAAACCCCAGTCATGGGGCCGCCAGTGCCCTTACCCTCACTGCAGATCCAGGCTCAGATCCTGGTAAATGAGACCCTCTGGCTGGCTCTGTGCGGAGATGGCAAAGTGGTCTTGGGCTGGCTGGGACAGGAAGGAGCGGAGAGCGAGGACCCCGAGGGTTCATGGTAGAGCCAGCAGTGAGGGGCCACATGCGCAGAAGAGTTAGGCTGAGGACCCTGTGACCCCTCCCTGCCTATGTGATGGGGCACAAGGACAAGAACTGGACGCCAGGCTGGCTGCCTTCAAAGCCAGCTGTGCTCTACAGTGCAGGTGGCTTTGGACTTGTGCCCTGGCCTCCCGAAGCCTCACTGTCCACTTAGAGAGTGGCAATGCCAGCGCCCTACCAGGGCTGCTCAGGGAAGGGGGAGATGAGCTCTGCAGAGGCCCCAAGCTCAGAGGGGCCAGTAACTGTCCACTTAGAGAGTGGCAATGCCAGCGCCCTACCAGGGCTGCTCAGGGAAGGGGGAGATGAGCTCTGCAGAGGCCCCGAGCTCAGAGGGGCCGGTAACTGTCCACTCAGAGAGTGGCAATGCCAGCGCCCTACCAGGGCTGCTCAGGGAAGAGGGAGATGAGCTCTGCAGAGACCCCGAGCTCAGAGGGGCCGGCACACCCATCAACAGCGTTCCCATCACCTGGGTGATGAGGCCCCCACAGGACCCCAAGGGGTGGCAGTGGGAGGGGCAGTTGCTGCCCAGTCCCGCCGAGGCCTGGGGGACCCAGAGTGCAGGTGTAGGAGCCTCCAGGGCAGAGTGGATTGGATTAGTGTGAACGGTGGCAAGGCTGGTCTCTGTGGGGACAGTTGACAGTGGGAGAAAAGAATCCATGAATTCACATTGGTGGCTTCTGTAGTACATTTTTGAGAGAAAGAGAAAATGCCCCACTCATCCATACTTTAAATGAAGAACAGAAAACAGCCAATACATTTAAATTGCTAAAGAGGACACTTGAGTTTTATTTCACAGCCACTCAAGGCTGAGAGGAGGGAGAAGGGAGGAAGAAAGAGTCTGGAGAGAAAGAGAGAGAGGTGGACATGTGGAGAGAGACGGGGGCTGAAACCCTCAGAGGAGGGATTCAGAAGAGACTCTGGGTGGACCCCAGGAGAACCTTGTGAGATCTCAAGGAGACCCTGGGAGGACTAGGAAAGACCCTGGTGAAACATCTAGAAGACCCCCAAGCATACCCTAGCGAGATGCTGGGACACCCTTCTGGGATACTGCAAGGTAGCCCTGGGAGGCCCCAAGGGGAGCTGGGTCTGGCCCGGGCAGGCTGGTGCCTTCTAGAAGTCATTCTGCCTCCCTGGTATTGCCTGTGGATCCCACCCAGGGTGGGGCACGGGGCATGGTTGTTGGAACAGAGGCAGGAAGGTAGGCCTGAAACTGCTGCGTCTCCTCCAGCTGTGCAGCCAGGATTTGGCGGGAGGTCCAGCTGTTCCCAGGGCTCAACCTGGGGCTGCCAAATGGTGGTCCTCTCAGCCCTAGAGCTTCAGGAGGGGATCCCCGATATGGGGAAGTCAGCAGGAGGCCAGACTCGCCCTCTCTCCATTCCCTCCTCAGCCTTCTCCAAACAGAGCGGCCCCTTAGAAAATATTTTATTTGAAAACCACCAAAACTAAAAACCCACAAGGCTACAATCCCTCCTCCAGGTTGCTATTGACACCCTCCAAAGTCAAGGGCTTCCTCTGAGTCACTCCAAGCACAGCAGGGTGCACAGGCCTCCCCGGGAGCTGCAGTCTCCTCCTCTATGAAGCGGGCATCAGTGCCCCAGATTGGGTGAGTTTCTCTAAGAGCAGAGCCTGGGAAAACAATAGCCTGCCCTTCCCAAGAGCCCCACAGTTCCAAGTGCTTCAAGCCAGCGAACTCATTCCATCCTCACCGAGATGCAGTGAGACAGGTGCTGCCATCGCCCCCATTGGCCGGTTGGGAAATCGAGGCACCGAGAGGTAAAGTGACCGCCAAGATCTCACGGCTGATGTGGCAGAGCAGGGGTTTGCGCCCAGGCTGCCTGGCTCCACAGTCCCTCGACAGACCACCTGTGCACACAGTAGGTGTTCAGCAGTGGCCCCTTCTGAAGCAAGACGAGGACTGATTCATAAAAAGGAAACCAACTCTCAAGTGTAGGATGGGGGTGGGCAGGAGACGACAGGGAATGAATGTTTCATCCCAAACTGACTTTCATATTATTCCTCTTATATGTTCAGTCATTCATTTTCTCGGCCGGGCGTGGTGGCTCATGCCTGTGAAACCCCATCTCTACTAAAAATACAAAAATTAGCCAGGTGTGGTGGTGTTCACCTGTAATCCCAGCTACTCGGGAGGCTGAGGCAGAAGAATCACTTGAACCCTGGAGGCAGAGGTTGCAGTGAGCTGAGATTGCACCACTGCACTCCAGCCTGGGCAACAGAGTAAGACCCCATCAAAAAATAAAAATAAAATTGGGCCAGGCACGGTGGCTCATGCCTGTAATCCCAGCACGTTGGGAGGTCGAATGGGCAGATCACTTGGTTGGGAGTTCATGACCTGCCTGACCAACATGGAGAAACCCCGTCTCTACTAAAAGTACAAAATCAGCCAGGTGTGGTGGCACACGCCTGTAATCCCAGCTATTCGGGAGGCTGAGGCAGGAGAATCACTTGAATCCGGGAGGCAGAGGTTGCAGTGAGCCGAGATCGAGCCACTGCACTCCAGCCTCGGCAACAAAAGCAAAACTCCATCTCAAAAAAAAAAAATCGTTTTCTTAAAATGTGGACTCAATTCTTTCCTTTTTGAGCTGCAGGCAATGTTGAAGGGGTCTAGGTCTCTGTTAAATGACGATGGGGACAGGTGGGGTCCCAGGTCCTCAGGCCAGCTGCAGCCAGGCTCCCACACATCCTTGGCACACACGAGGGTCTTTAGTGCATCAGCCCTCATGGCTGGGGGGTGCTGGGGACTGTTCACACATGCTGCAGAGAGAGCAGGTGGGCCTAGGCTTGATGGGCCTCCTGCAAGTGACATCTGAGGTCACTGGGTCCCTGTTTACTACCAGAGTCGCTGCCCCAGGCCTGGGGTGACCAACCTCTCTCTCCTCGTTCCTTCCCCTCCCTGTGCCCGGACCCCTCATTGCTCTCCTCCTGCCCAGCCTCCTCCATGTGCACAGGGTGAGAACCTCCTTCTGCGTTTTCACACACACATCTCCCTTCATTCTCCCAGCCCTCCTGGAGGATTGGCCCAAGCAGGGATCACCTGCCCATTTCACAGATGGATACACGGAGGCTCATGGAGGCTAAGGGATGTGTCCAAGCGCATATAGCTACAAGACACAGGAGCCTATCTGGGAATGCAGGTCTGTCTGTCTCTGGTCTGCACTGCTTGGAAGTGGTGTGTACGGGCAGGGATCAGAATATCTTGAACAAATGCTTCCTGCACGGGATTCATTTCCTTAAATATCCTCTCTCCATCCAGGGTCTTGAATTCTTGGGAGACAAGGACGTATTTAATGTGGGAGAATAACCTCTCACCCTGCAGTGATTTGAACTGGCTGGTATTGAAATACCTTCCTAGCCTAAGGGCACTGGGGCTGTGTATTATTTATTTTGCGAATTATCGGGAACTAGAGTATTTGTGAGCTACCTTTAAGCCACCCTGCCTTCCCTTCGAGCTGCCTGCTGCGTGGCTCTCCAGAGCCTCCGTGTCCTGGGGCTCCACAGCCATGAATTATTAAAGAACAGGACAATTCTAATTCGCATAATGAGATCAGAGGTTCCTGGTTCCTAGTTAACTTAGAGCTGGTGCCAGAGGAGCTTAAAGGAGTTCTCAAGGAACAACTCAAGTGCGGGGGAATTGCCTTTGATGGGGTCCTAGGGATGTGGACCCTCTGCAACGTCCAGGCCCAGGGAGGGAGGGCAGCTTGCTCAGCAAGTGGCAGCAGGGCTAGCCAGGCTAAACAACGAACGGCACAGACTTTCTCGTCTCCAGGTCTTTGCCCAGGCAGTGTCCCCTTCCGGGATGCCCTCCGCCCATTCCTCTGCCTGCTAAAATCCCATCCAGCCTGTGGTGCCCCTTTACAGGACTATCTCCCCGCAAAGACTTTCCTGTTCCCTCATTCACACACAAGTGCTCCTGGCCTCATCTCCGTTCCTCTTCCTGAGCCGCCTAAGCTGGGAGGAATGCCGTTACCTAAGTACTGACGTCCCCTCTTGACTCTGAACTTGAGCTTGTCTCACTGAGATCTGCACCCTCAGGGCCTGACCTGGCTCTATACTTAACAAACCTCCACTCTCCTGTCCTCAGGAGGGACAGCCTGGACAGGGACAGATGTGAATAAACCAGAGAGAGGGTGGAGGGCACGCGTGGGTGTGGAAGATGCGGTCACCCATCCCCAATCCCCACTCCCTCCCTGCACTGTGTGACCTCACAGTGCCCTCCAGCAGAGTTTGGTGGGGGTCTACACCCTCATCCTGCTGACTCGGAGCCTGGCCTTGCGGTCTGCTGTGGCAGATGGAACAGCAGCTGAGACACATGAGCAGACCATCCACGAGCTTATGTGGCGTGGTTTGACCCCTTGCTCTTTGGTCACCATCAAGAAAGAACAGACCCCAGCATGAGTCGTATGGAGCCGTCCGAAGCTGACTCACAGCCTGGAGCCAAGTACAGCGGAACTCCGTGGAGCCCAGCCATCCCCAACCAAGACAGCCAACCGCAGCCAGAACACAGGCCCGGGAGTGAGAGCAACACACGTGTGTTGCTGTGAGCCACTGAGCCTGGGGGACTGTTTGTTACAGAGCACTGTTACAGCAATGGCAGACCCGTGCAGGAGCAGGGAGTACCCCAAACTGGATGGGCAGAAGTAATCTGAATGAAATGGCTGGGTGGTAAAATTCACCAGCACATCCACGAGACAGAGCTTACCCTCTGCACCCACAGCCGGGGTAAGTGGGCTGGCAGCGCATGGTACCGAACCCAGAGGCAGGGAGCTGGGGGCATCCAGAGGAATGCTCAAAGCAGCATGCACAGCAGAGGCTTGGCACTAAAGGCTGGGCATGTTTGTTGGAGTGGCCGGCAGACACCATGGGGTTTTTACTTGTTTGCACTAACATACAGAACGCTGCATCATTTTGCCAATTGGTGTATTTTTACAGAGCGTTGTTCCTTTCCATAGTGCTGACCAGTTAAATGCGTGAGACAGTGTTTGCAAGCATGGCGCACCAAGCCTGGCTTTCTGTCAAGTGTCTGATAAATGGGGCCACTGTTGTGATTGTAGGAACGTGCCTTGGTTTTCAGGCTTTTGTCACAACACTTGGAGGACCCTGTCCCGGGTCCTGGCGTCCCGGTTGTGGAGCTGGGAAAATGACCACCACCACCTCTGACTCTCCCAGCCTTCCTGGGCACTCGCAGAGGCTGCACCCGGTCAGATGGAGCTCTCCTTCCAGCCTCGTGAGTCTATGGACAGCTCTCGGGAATAGGCCCACCTCAGAGGCATCTGGGGGAAGAGGCTGGGTGTGCACACGCATTCATAAACAGGAAGCCAATCAGCCACAATAGAGCAGACGCTCCCAAGACCAAGACCAGGTGTCTGCCTGAAGGTGGTGGTTATGGTGATTTACAGCCAAGCTTGCCTCGGCTCTGCGCTCAGGAGGCTCTACCCATTGTACGGAAGTGATCAAGCACCATGGACCAAAATCCATCCGCCTGCGGTGTCGGCCAGGACTGCATGGGGCAGAGGCAGCACCAGAAACGGGTGTGGAGGCTGCTTCTGTGGGCATCACGGCCACTGTCCCAGGCAGACAGCGTTGGGATGAGTTGGAGCTAGGGCAGAGGTGCCCATATAACCCTTGCAGGTCACCTGACTCTGTGTGTGTGTGTGTGTGTGTGTGTGTGTGTGCATGCACATGTATGAATTCAACAAGCATTGTTGCACACCTACTGTGTGCCAGGTCCCATGATGGGAAGTACTGGCCTTTGAGATGCACAGGCTAATCAGAAGACGACATTATCATGATGTATACAGCGCAAGGGCGGCCACATCCCTCATCCCTGTCCCGCTTCCCACGTGTGACCTGTCCATCCTCCCACAGCCCAATAAGGAAGGAAGCATCGCGGCCATTGTATCCACAAGCAGACTGAGGTTAGAGGAGCCCAGCATTCTGCCAAGATTCATGTGGCTGGGGAGCGCGCAGCAGGAGCCCGGGTAGGAATTTCAACCCCAATGATAGCAGTGATCCAATTTCTGGTCCTAGTGACACAGGCCACGTGTAAGGATTGGATGTTAAACCAAAGCTGGGAGTGGGGTGGGTTTCCTGGGGCAGGTTCACGAGGTGGCTCCTGAACAGGGTTCCTTGAAGACACAGGGGAGAGAAGGTCAAGGAAACCAGCTCCTGGGACACAACCAGAGTGGACGGCGACGGAGGCAGAGTGGACGGCGAGGGGGATGGAGTGGACACCCGGCCCTGGGCAGCCTCAGGGTCCTGGGTAGCATTTGCAGGAGCTGTGTGCTCCGTTCCAGACCCAGCACTGGCCGCCTGGTGTTTCCTGACCCGCCACAGTGGAAAGCAGCCCAGACGAAGCCTGGCCCTGGCGAGCCGAGCAGCCCTCACACCTGTGCTCAGCCAAGCCAGCCTGCCGCAGGAGTTGGCTACGGCAGATGCCAGCTCGCCCTCGGGCCGAGAAAAATCCATCACGGCTAATCCCACTCCCCCAGTGATTCCTGAGCTGTGTGCCGTGGAAAGGTTGGCCCCACATCCTCTCCGGCCTCCCCCCAGCACCTGCCTTCCTCTGAGAACTGGGGCGGGAGAAGGCTGCCAGCAGGCCCCTCCACGGAGGCCATCTCCCCGCTGTCCTGCACGTTTGCTCTAACTGCTTCTCCTGCAGGTGCATACCCTTTCCTGGGATCAGACACAGAAAGCTGTTTAGGCAGAAAGCCAGGCCTGACAGCCCCTCTGAGCACGAGGACAAATGCACTGAGCTCCCAAGGCGACTCCACTCATTCTACCTCGAGTCCGTCAGGCCTGGCTCGACTCCCAAAGCAGCGCTCACCAAAACGAGTTTCTTTGTGTAAGCCTGGAAGTGTGACACAGAACTGGGGAGCTGGAGACCCGCCCAAGGGGCTGTCTCCTTGGATTTCTCCCCATCTTCCAAAGAGAATCTTCCCCAGCCAGTGTCCCCGAGAAGAACTGCTGTCCACCCTCCAGACGGGCAGAAGCCCGGTGCCTTCTGGCCTTGCCCCACCCAGACCCCGGAGCAGGAAGCGGAGGCCTTTCTCCTCCAAAGGCACCGGCTCCTCGCAACCCAGGGCAGCAAAGCTTTTCCACCTGGTTCCTCCGAATCCATTACCCTGGGGCCAGTGTCTCATTAAGTCAACAGGACTCCAGTGTTTTGATAGAGGAAGGGAATATTCCAGAATGAAAAGGTGAGGCTGTTCCCCACCAGGCTGGGGGCACGGAGAGGGAGCCAGAGAGCGAGGAGAGCTCAATGCCTGTGCCAGGATTCTTAACCGAGGGAAGATGCAAGTAACCAAGGGAGCTGTGGCTCCTGCCTCCGCCCAGAGCCTCTTTCCCACCCGCTGGCCCGCATCTCCTTCTCCAAGAGAGCAGGCCCTTCAGGGGCACAAGGAGGCATCGCTTACCTGTGCCTGGGCTTCTTGCTGTCCAGTATGCAGAGGGCAAGGCTGGCACCGGGAGAAGCGGCTTCAGGCGTCCCAGGGACCTGCTGCCTCTTTTCCAGGGAGCAGCCCCCAGCCCGCTCTGTGCAGCTCGTCCCAGCTCAGGGCATAGATGTGCATGTGTCTGTGGAGCTGGGGTGCCCTCAGGAGCAGGGGGTCAAATATTCTTGGCTGCCACCTGCTGCCAGTCCATCCCAGGGGCCAGCTGCCTGAGAGGGGGGCCCTCCGGCTGCGCCGCCGTCATCTGTGGGGAGTGGCAGGCGGCAGCTCTGGCTCTCCAGGCTCCTGCCTGCTCCCGGGCTTAGGCGAGTGGTTTATTTATAGAGCCCGGCCTTCCCCAGATGCCAGCATCCCAGCTGAGATTTCCAGCGCTCAAACTCGCCCATACCTGCCCTGAGTTGTTGCTCACTGTGACTGTTCCAGAGAAGGACCAAGGCACTTAAGCAATGTGGTCCTCAGCCTTCTCCCCTGAGAAGCGCAGGGCTGGACCAGAGGTCTCCCAGGCCCTCCTGCTGTGGGCAGTGCCTGACCCGGGAGCCTGGCCTGCGAGTCAGCTTGGGCAAGGCGCTTCCCCGCCCTAGGCTGCCTCAGTTTCCTTTTCTGGAAGATGAAAGAAGACAGAGGGTCTGCCTGTCCAGAGCAGGGCTGGGATCAAAGAATGGACTGGAAGGAACAATGGCCACCACCATCCACTCTGTGCTTCTCCCCAGCTGGGCTGAGTCTTCGCGAGGGTACCACTGTCACCCCCAGGGGCTACTCCGTAGGAGACGCACACAGCAGGTGTTTGAGAATGAGGGAATAAGGGAGCAGACACATCCCCACATACAGGCTTGCTTCAGGCTCCTGATAACCTCCGAGGGTGATGGAATACGCCCACTTGGCAGACGGGAAGCCCGAGGTCTAGAAGGGTGAGGTGGCCTTTCCAGGGCGCCCCAACAAAAGGCGGTAGCACCACCGTTCCCATGGGTCATTCTGTTTCCAAACCTCATCCCCTCACCACGCCCTCATCAGGCCTCATGGTCAGATGAGTGTCCCCTGCAACGCTGCCATCTTCCGAACCTGAGGCGTAGCTCAGGGCTCCCCCACAACATGGCTACTGCGATCTCTGCTCCTCGCTCCCGCCGACCAACCTCCGGGGGCCAGGTCCTCTGTGAACGCATCTGCCTTCCCGAGGAAGTGCTCTGGTGTGCCGCGAGGGCTCCTCCCTGGTTCTGGCTGTTTCTCCTGGGCATTTCCCCCGTGCCTGGGGAGCCCGGGTGCATCTCCTGACCCCGCTGGGCCTCACTCTCACCTCTCAAACCAGTGATTCCTCCTCCAGGGCGAGTGAGGGGCTTGTCTGCCTTCTCACAGGTGAAGGCGCCAGACTCACAGGCGCCCATGTTTGCTCATCTGCTTCCACTCAGCTCACGTGAAAGAAGTTTGCTAATCTTTCTGAGTTTGCTCGGTGTGCTGGAGTTAACAGAGCAGCCCGGTCCTGGTGGGCTCCAGCTTCAGTGCAGGAAGAGCATGGGCCGGGCTGTCCTCCCCAGACATGTAAGCCTGGGTGCAGCTGCTGGACTCTGGGCCTCCCCACTACCCCCTTGGCCGGTGCTCCCCCCGCGCCTGGGAAACCACCTTCCTCCCTTCCTTCCACTTCTTTTCCTGCCAAGATCCCTCAGGGCCTTCCAAGCCCAGACCCGCCTCCTCTGAGCTCTGGGCTGGTCTCTCAGGGCCCCAGCAGGGCTGGGGACTGGGAATGACCCCCTTGCTCCTCTCTTGGAGAATAGGAGGCCGGCTGCCTGGCTTCTGGGACAGCAGGGACAAAGCTCAGAGGTCTCTCCCCGCATGGAGTCGGATGTGAACCTCCGCGGGGCCTCCCCAGCCTCCAGAGCTACTTGGAAGCAGGGCAGTGTGGGCTCTCACTCCTCACCCAGAACTGTCCATCCCCGGGCAGCTGACCCGGCCCAGCCAGTGGTCCCTGCTAGGACCTGTCCTGCAGGAATAGCTGGAGAGGCAGGGGGACCACATCCCTCCAGAGCACCCAGCACCGCCCCATGCCCTGTCTCAGCAGGTCACCCCTCTCCGGTTGTCTCTCACAGTCCCTGATTCCGGAGCACCTGTCCAGGAGAACTGACGTGCTCCCGTGTCCCCGACTTGCTTGACCTGGTCTCTCCCATCGAGGTGGACACTCCCCGAGCAGGCCCACTGCTTACTCCAGACTCCCAGCGCCCTCTGTTCCTGCTTCCTGGTCACAGGAATGAATCTCCTAAAGGAAGGTTAAGCGAATCATGGCCGCTGCAGGATGCCATGCCGTGCAGCCATCACAAACTGATTTCTGAGTGATGTTTAACATCAGGGGAAAATGTTACACCTTGACGCCAAATGAATAGAGTAGATTACAAACTGTCCATGTAGGATGGTCTCAGCGTTGTTTAAAATCTATGTTAGACTAGGTGCGGTGGTTCACGCCTGTAATCCCAGCACTTTAGGAGGCCAAGGCTGGTGGATCACCTGAGGTCAGGAGTTTGAGACCAGCCTGGCCAACATGATGAAACCCCGTCTCTCCTAAAAATACAAAAATTAGCCAGGCGTGGTGTTGGACGCCTGTAATCCCAAGTTTTTACAAGTTGTTTTATTTACAATGCCAACTTTTAAAAGGTCGTTCAAGTGATCTGGACAAGACACTAGGCAGAAACTGCTTTACAAAAAGAGGGAAAACCCAGGGTGCCCCTTTCTGTAAAGAAGTCACCGTTCGGTTTTATTTAGAGCAAACAAAAAAGAAACTTTTGATTACACTAGAGGAAACTCAGACATAGGTTTGGAATCTGTACTCAAAACTACACACACAACGAGGACAGTGTCCTGCTGTCATGACCTGCTGCCGCACCTGTCCGTGGTGTGTCTGACATTCGCAGTGACAGAGCAGTACGGCTGGTGTTCGGGACCATCCTCACAGTGTTCGTGTCAGATGCATTTCACTGCTCTCCAGACCGCTGTTCTCTTTGCACACTCAGGCTTCTTCTTCTTTGTTTTTTAATATGGAAGGTCTTGTGAATCTCCAGTTTTCCCCTCCATCATGTGGGCGGTGGTCACATGTAACATCAAGCAAACTTTTGAGTCTAAGTAGTTTACAGCCAGAATAAGTTCAAAAAGCATTTCTTTGGTCAACTTTCAGGGATTCTGGGTCCCAACAGAAACGGTCTGTTCACTCTTCTTGGTTCTCATCACCCTCAGGAGGAGGAGGAGGGCATTCCTTGGGGTGGGTGCACCCCTGAGTGACCTTTAAAAATATTGCTGCATTAACATTTAGGAGAGGAACTGAGCCATCATTTCCCTCCTCATTTCTTCCCAAATCTTCCAAAGTAGTTTTTCTGTTTGTTTGTTTGTTTTCTGAGACGGAGTCTCGCACTGTCGCCCAGGTTGGAGTGCAGTGGCGCCATCTCGGCTCACTACAAGCTCCGCCTCCTGGGTTCATGCCATTCTCCTGCCTCAACCTTCTGAGTAGCTGAGACTACAGGCCCGGCTAATTTTTTGTATTTTTAGTAGAGATGGGGTTTCACCATGTTAGCCAGGATGGTCTTGATCTCCCGACCTCATGATCCGCCCGCCTCGGCCTCCCAAAGTGCTGGGATTTTTTTTGAGATTCCCTCTAAAAAAAAAAAAAAAAAAAGTCCATCATGAATATTCTTATTGTGTTTTCCTATATGTGATGTGACTTATTTTCTGGCTGCTTCTAAAATTTTGTCTTTTTATTTGGTTTTTAGAAGCTTGAATATGATGTGACAAAGCGTGTTTTTTCCTTCTACGCAATCTACTTGATTTTACAGTTTCATGAGTGTTTTCCAGTTTACAGGCATGAGCCACCATATCCGGCCTCTTTTTTTTTTTTTTTTTGTGACGGAGTCTCATTCTGTCACCCAGGCTGGAGTGCAGTGGCATTATCTTGGCTCACTGCAAGCTCCACCTCCTGAGTTCAAGTGATACTCCTGCCTCAGCCTCCCGAGTAGCCGGAATTACAGGCACCTGCCCCCACACCCGGCTAATTTTTGTATTTTTAATAAAGATGGGGGTTTCACCATGTTGGCCAAGCTGGTCTTGAACTCCTGACCTCAGGCGATCTGCCCGCTTCAGCCCCAAAGTGCTGGGATTGCAGGCATGAGGCACCACACCTGGGCTACAACGTGGTCTTGATAGTCACAGATTACTCGACAATTTCCACATCAACTTCAAGTATCTCTCCATCAGAACTCTGCAACTTTCCTGAAGGCACGATGTTTGGTCTTAAGGAGATGGTGGAGGATGGCAGAGTAGGGCAACGTCAACACAAGAACAAGGCCATTCTCAATGTGTACTTACGTCTTTCCTCTTCTACTTATTTTGGATTTTGTTTGCACTTCTTTTTCCTAGCTTCTTATGGTGGAAATTTTGATGACCAATTTTAAACCTGTCTTCTTTTTAAATATAGGCATGTACGAAAGAAATTTTATTCTAAGTACTGCAGCATCCCCCACATTTTGATAGGTGGTAGTTTTTTTATTCAGTTAGAAATATATTTTAGTTTCCTTTGTCATTTCTTCTTTGACTCTTAGGTTATTTAGAAGTGTATTTATCAATTTCCAAACACATGGCAACTTTCTAGATATCATTTTTGTTATTGATTTCTAACTTAATTCTGTTATGGTCAGAAAGCATACTCATTATTATTTCAATCCTTTGGAATTTATTGAGATTTGTTTTATGGCTCAGAATATGGCCCATCATGGTGAATGTTCCAAGTGCCCTTAAAAAATGTGTTCTTTGCAATTGTTGGATGGGGTGTTATATAAATACCAATTAAACCAAGTTGTTTGAATGTGCTGTTCCAATATCTATAACCTTATGAATATTCTGTTTATTGTACTATCAATTGCTGACAGGAGTATTAAAATTTCTAACTATGATTGTGGATGTATCTGTTTCTCCCCTTTTATCAGTTTTTGCTTAGTATATTTTGATGCTCTGTTAAATAACGCATACATATTTAGGTATATTTACTTGTTAAATGAATTCTTTTATCGTTATGAAGTGTCCTTCTTTTTTTTTTTTTTTTTGAGACGGAGTCTCGCTCTGTCACCCAGGCTGTGCAGAGGCGTGATCTAGGCTCACTGCAAGCTCCACCTCCCAGGTTCACACCATTATGAAGTGTCCTTCTTTATCTCTGGTAATATTTTTGCTTTAAAGTCTACTGTGTTCTTAATATAGCCACACCAGATTTTTTAAAAATATTATGTGCATGTTTTATCTTTCCCTGGCCTTTACTTTCAACCTTTTTATTTAAAATGAATCTCTTGTAAGCAGTATATAATTGGGTCATGCTTTTCTTATCCACTTCAACAATCTCCGCTGTTTAATTGAGGCATTTGGTCCATGAATATTTCATGTAATAGTAATATGATTGGGTTTAAGTCTACCACCTTGTTATTTGTTCCTCTGCTTTCTGTTCCCCTGTTGCTCCTTTTTGGTTACTTTTAGGTTGATTAGATATTTTTTAGTGCTCCATTTTATTTCTGCTATTGGCTTCTTAGCAATTCCTGTACTGATTTTATGTTTAAGTGGTTTTTCTGGAGGTAACAATATGCATCCTTAACTTATCAAAGTTTATTTAGAGTCCCTCTTCATGCTTCACACCTGAATTCCACGATTTCTGCTTCCTCTTTTTACTTTACACTTCTCACTTCGCAAATACAATGGTGTAATTTCACTTACCTGACCCTGAGCAATTGTTTTCATATCATTTATTTTTACGTATGTTATAAGCCCTACCTTACACTTAATTTTGATCGTATAGTGATCTGGTTTGGCCGTGTCCCCACCCACATCTCATCTTGAATTGTAGCTCCCATAATTCCCATGTGTTTGGGAGGGACCTGGTGGGAGATCATTGAATCACGGAGGCAGTTTCCCCGATATTGTTCTCAGGGTCGTGAATAAGTCTCATGAGATCTGATGGTCTCATAAGCGGAAATCCTTTCACTTGGTTCTCGTTCTCTCTTGTCTGCTGCCATGTAAGACGTGCCTTTCCTCTCCCACCATGACTGTGAGGCCTCCCCAGCCACGTGGAACTGTGAGTCCATTAATCCCCTTTTCCTTTACAGATTACCCACTCTTGGGTATGTCTTTATCAGCAGCATAAAGATGGACTAATACATAGAGTAAGATGTCTTTTAAGTAAAGATAAGAAAGAAGAGAGAGCCCCTTATATTTACCCATTTATTTGCCATTTCTGGTACTCTTCATTCATTATTCTGTCTCTAAGTTTTGACCCAAAAGACATCCTGCAGCATTTTTTTTTTAACTGTAGTTTTGCTGTAATTCTCTTCACTTCCATTTATTTAAAGATTTCTTTATTTAACTCTCATTTTTGAAGAATGCTTTTACTGATTATAGAAATCTAGATTGACAGTTTTTTTTATTTCAGAACTTTAAAAATATCATCCCTTTCTTTTTGTTTTTCATTGTTTCTGCTTAAGAAGCCCATCATGGCCGGGCACAGTGCTTACACCTGTAATCCCAGCACTTTGGGAGGCCAAGGTGGATGGATCACCTGAGGTCAAAAGTTGGAGACCAGTCTGGCCAACATGGGGAGACCCCGTCTCTACTAAAAATACAAAAATTAGCTGGGCGTGGTGGCGGGAGCCTGTAATCCCAGCTACTCCGGAGGCTGAAACAGGAGAATCACTTGAACCCGGGAGGCAGAGGTTACAGTGAGCTGAAATCGCACCATTGCACTCCAGCCTGGGCAATAGAGCAAGACTCCCTCTCAAAAACAAACAAACAAACAAAACAGTTCATCATGAATATTCTTTTTGTGTTTTCCTGTATGTGGTGTGACTTATTTTCTGGCTGCTTTTAAAATTTTATCTTCTTATTTGGTTTTCAGAAGCTTGAATACGATGTGAAAAAGTGTGTTTTTTCCTTCTATGCATTCTACTTGATTTTACAGTTTCATGAGTGTTTTTCTTCAGTGTTGACAAACTTTCACCTGTTACTTCTTCAAAGATTTCTCTTCCCTAATCTAAGTCTTCATGGCTGTCATGACTAATTTATCAGATTGTTTGGTATTGTCCCTTGAGTCTCTGTTAATTTTTTGAAATAAATTTTAGACAGTTTTAGATTTATAGAATTATTCCAAAGAGAGTACAGAGAGTTCCCATTGTGCTCATATCCACTTTCCCCTGTTATTAATATCTTAGTATGGGACATTTGTCATAATTAATGAACACTGATGCATTATTATTTAACTAAAGTTCATACTTCATTCAGATATCCTGAAGTCATTTTTCTCTTCCAGGATGGCATCCAAGACACCATGTTTTAATTAGCAGCCATATCTCCTTAGGCTCCTCTTGGTCATGACAGTTTCTCAGAGTTACCTTGTATTTGATGACTTGCCAGGTTTTTTGGTTTTTTTTGTTTGTTTGTTTGGTTTTTTTTTTTTTTTGGTTTTTTGTCTGTTTGTTTTGAGACAGAGACAGAGTCTCACTCTGTCACCCAGGCTGGAGTGTACTGGTGCAATCTCGGCTCACTGCAACCTCCACCTCCCAGGTTCAAGTGATTCTCATGTCTCAGCCTCCCGAGTCTCTGGGACTACAGGCCTGCACCACCATGCCCAGCTAATTTTTTTTATATTTTTAGTAAAGACAGGGTTTCGCCATGTTGGACAGGCTGGTCTCAAACTCCTGACTTCGTGATCCGCCCGCCTCGGCCTCCCAAAGTGCTAGAATTATAGGCGTGAGCCACCGTGCCCGGCCACTTGCCGATTTTAGGGGTCGCTGCTCAGGTATTTTGTATTCTTTAATTGGGATTTTCAAAAGGGTTTTTCTCAGGATTAGAGTGGAGTTTAGGGTTTTAAGGAAGAAGGCCACAAAGGTGAAATGCTGTTCTCATCATATCATATCAAGGGGACATTCTCCCGACATGGCATATCACTGTTGAGGCTGAGATGATCCCTGACCAAGGTGGTGATGGTCAGGTTTCTCCCTGTAAACTTACTCTTTCCCCTCGTTTCCATACCATACTCTGGAAGAAAGCTGCTATGTACCTCCGCACTTCAAGAGTAGGGAGTTACGTCCCACTTCCTTAAGTATGGAGTATCTACATAAAGTATTTGAAAATCTTCTGCATGGGAGACTTAAGTTTTCTCTCCATTTCTTTACTTATTCAATCATTTATTAATATTAGGTAGTATTACTTTTGCACCAACCAAATGTAAGTATTAGTATTTATATCAGTATGGACTCAGGTATATTTATTTTATACTTGCTTATAATCACATAGCCAATGCGGCTTCATTTATTTTGGTGCCCAAATTATTCCATCTTTGCTAACTCCTCCAGTGGGCCTCTGTGTCTCTTTAGCATTTTCTTACTTTCTGGCGCTAGGAGATGCTCCTGGCTTATTTTGTGTATTCCCTACCCCAGTCTTAGAATCAGCATTTCTCCAAGGAGTCCTGGTTTCTTTATTTGAGAAGGATATTAGGAACTCAGACTTATGTATTCAGTGTGCCCATTTCTACTGGGGTATTATCACCTCCAGGCCCTCTCAGCTGACAGGGGTTGGTGATGAATTTTTAAATACAACACCCTGCTCTGGCAAGAATACAGAGCAACAGGTGTTCACATTCCTTGCCGGTGGGAATGCAAAATGGCACAGCCACTTGGGAAGACAGTTTTGCAGTTTCTTACAAAGCCAAACACAAGCTCACCATACCATCCAGCAATTGCCCTCCTGGGTACACTCAAGGGATTTGAAATGCCAAAGCAAAAACCTGCATGCAACAATTTATAGCAGCATTATTGATAATTATCAAAAACATGAAATAATAGGCAATTGGCTAAACTGCAGCACATCCTTACAATGGAATATTATTCAGCAATAGAAAGAAATGAATTATCAAGTTATAAAAAGACATGGGTGAATGTCTTTGACATGAACAGAGCAAAGAGAGATATTTGTATATACTGACCTATGTATATACATATAGCTATAGGCAGCATCTGTATTTATTTTAACCTAAATGTGAGTTCACGCTGATGTCTACAACTCTCATTCATTTCCACATGAATCACTGTAGCTCCCTCCCTTTCCTTGCCTGTAATCTGACACCCTGACAGTAAGAAACTGGGCTCCCACTACCCACCATCCATCCACCACATTGTTCGGTTCCAGTTTACTTGCATCATGGTTTCAGAATTCTTACTCATGTTCCTGTAAGAAATGACTTTATCAACTAGAGCACAGTGCTTATGTACAGTTTCTTGTGCCTTTAGTCTTATACACTCCACTCATCTCCAAAGTTACTTACATCTGCACCTTCTCCCAGTCCCCTTCAGTGAGGTCACTTCATACATTTGCAATGCAGTTAGATTCTTTTGGCACATTCTGTATTCCATTCTGGGATTCCACCACCTCTTATGTAGATTTTTAACATTTGCATACACTAAGGTTTACTCTTTGTGTGTAAAGTTTGATGCATTCTGACAAATTCTTAGTATCTTATGTTCACCATGAAGATCTCATACAGAATAGTTTTACTATCTAAAGAATTACCCTTTTCTTCACCTATTCAACCCCCTCATCTACATTTCAAACCCCTGGCAACTGCTGATCTAGTTAAGATTTCTATAGTTTTACCTTTTTTTGTCATATAATTGGAATTATATAATAGGAAAACCTTTTCAGACTTGCTTCTTTTACTCAGCAATATGCATTTAAGATTCATCCATGTCTTTTTATGACTTGATAACTCATTTATTTTTATTGCTGAATAATATTCCATTGCAAGGATGTGCCACAGTTTAGTCATTCACCAATTGTTTCATGTTTTTTTGACAATTATGAATAATCTTGCTATAAATAGTTGCTTGTAGGTTTTTGCATTGGCATAAGTTTTCAAATCCCTTGAGTGTACCTAGAAAGGCAATTGTTTAATAGGATGGTAAGCTTGTGTTTGGCTTCGTAATAAACTGTCAAATTGTCTTGCAAAGTGGCTGTACCATTTTGCATTCCCAGCAATGAATGCAAATCCCACATTCACCAGCAATGAATGTGAACACCCGTTGCTCTGCATTCTTGCCAGAGCAAGGTGTTGTATTTAAAACTTCATCACCAACCCCAAGATTATGTAGATTTTATTCTATGTTTTCTTCAAGAAGTTTTGTAGTTTTCTGTTTTCCAAGTAGATCTATGATATATTTGAGTTAATTATTATACAAGGTCTAAGGTCTGTGTCTAAGTTCTTTTTTTAACATGGGCATATTACACATGCAATATGCATATGGTGTGTATTACTCTCATGCTGTTGTTGAAAAGACTGCCCTTTATCTGTCCATTTTTCTTCATTTTATTTCATCTCTGTTCTGAAGTTTCAATAATTTTTATTGATCTTTTCTCATGGTCCCTATCTTTTTTGTTTCTGTCGTCTCTAATTTATTGTGAAGCCCATCGAGTGAATTTTTCATCAAAATTATTGTACTTTTTAGTTCTAGAATTTGCATTTTTAATAGTTTTTATTCTTCTGTTGAGATTTCCTACTTGTTCATTCATTAATACAATATCCTTTAGTTTCTCAAAGACTTTTTTCTTTAATTCTTTGGACATACTTATAACGCTTATTTTAGAGTCTTTGTCTACCAAGCACAATATCAGAGCCATCTCAAGTTTAGTTTCTATTGACTGCTTTTTTCCTTGACTGTCAATCACGTTTCTGTTTCTTTTTGTTCCAAGTGGTTTTTTTTTTTAATTTTTATTGAATGATTAGCATTGTGTATAATCTATTGTAGAGATCCTGGATTTTGCTACCTTCCTCTAAAAAGTATATCTCATTTTATCAGACAGTTAAGTTACTAGCTGACCACTTTGAACTTATATATAAGTTTGGTTTCACACTTTGTGTGGATGGTAGAAAGACTACGTGTTTCCTTGGCCCCTTTGATTTGGCAGGAATTCTCTCTGAACTCTGTTTTCCCTGCAGATCTTTTCAGGGCTTGGTTTTAGGTTTTCTGCAGGGAGGTTTAGTATAAATAAGTATACTAGGGTGTTGTCCCTACTCCTAAGGCATAGCCTGTTTTTCTAACATTAGGATACCATTTATTATGATGTGGTTTGCTATACTATTTATGACTCTTTTTTATTTCCATAGGTTATTGGGGAACAGGTGGTGTTTGGTGACATAAGTAAGTTCTTTAGTGGGGATTTGTGAGATTTTGCATCACCTGAGCTGTATACACTGCACCCAATTTGTAGTCTTTTATCCCTCACCCCCTTCCCATCCTTTCCCCACTAAGTCCCCAAAGTCCACCGTGTCATTCTTAGGCATAACCTTTTAAGGATCTCAGTGGATGCCAGGAGTGTTATCAAAGTGTTAAGATTTCTCTACCCTGGCAAGGCTAGAATTTCAATATTCACCAGGAGCATTCTCCCCCTAGCTCAGCTCGAACCTCTGGCAGTTCCGTTTTGCTTTCAATCCCATAGTGTCTGCTCGCTGAAAGTCTTGGTCTTCTTAGTCTCCGAGCATGTACAGCTCCCCAACGATGAACTCAACAGCAGACCCCCACATTGACTCCTAGGGTTCCCTGTCAACAGTTTCTACCTATCTGATTGCCTGACTCTACTGATCCCAGTCACCCCCAATGGTTGTCTTGTCAGCTCACCATGGCCACTGAGCTCTGTCTGGACTCCAGATCTCTGTGCTGTGGTCAGAAAATTCTGCCTTGGACAGGAGCTGGTCATTGATTGCAGGCGCCTCTGCAGGCTTTCCTTCTCTGAGGGATCGCAGTCTTGCACTGCCTGCTGCCCACTTCTTCCAAGGAGCTGCCTCATGCACTTAATTTAATTGCATAGTTTTTGTTTTGTTTTGTTTCGTTTTGTTTTGTTTTGTTTCTGAGACAGAGTCTCACTCTGTCCTCCAGGCTGAAGTGCAACGGCACAATCTCAGCTCACTGCAACCTCTGCCTCCCAGGTTTAAGCGATTCTCCTGCCTCAGCCTCTCCAGTAACTGGGACCACAGATGTGCACCACCACGCCCAGCTAGTTTTTGCATTTTTTAAAGTAGAGATGGGGTTTCGCCATATTGCCAGGCTGGTCTAGAACTCCTGACCTGAGGTGATCCACCCGCCTCGGCCTCCCAGAGTGCTGGGATTATAGGCATGAGCCACTGCACCCAGCCTTAATTGCATAGTTTTTGACTTACAGAAGGGCCAGTTACTCTGCCTTGGCCACATGTGGAAGTCCCAAGTGGCTTCATTTCTCACCCTGAACCATTCTCTGCCCTCTGGAATGTGCAGGAACGCTCACATTCCTCCTTCAGTCTTCAAGGCTCTGCATAATCCAGCCCCTGCTTATCTCTCAGACTTTGCCTTTCACTCCCCACTTTCATTCACTTCCAGCCACAAAGTGGCTTTTTTCTCTCGCATGCATTAAGCTCTTTCCCGCCTCTGGGACTTGGCACTTTTTCCCTCCGGCAGAACGTTCCGCCCCCAGGTCTCTGCCTGGCTGTTTCCTGCCAGCTATTGGGGTCTCCACTCCACATCCCCCGCTTCTCAGAGAGTGTCTCTCCGACAGCCTCATAACCGAGCCCATGGTCCTCACTGGCCCTCCCATCACCAGCTTTCTTTCCAATGCTTGTGGCTCTCTCATGTGACCTTGCCTGTAAGCAGGTTGATTTGTTTACTCTTAGTCTCCCCGAACAGAATGTCCTTCCTGTGAGGCAGAGACAGGCCTCTCTTCTCCCCTGCAGCGTTCCCAGGCCTGGTACAGGACCTGGCACACACTGGCCTCCACGTGGCCCCTCCTACCCCCTTGCACTCTGCTGCACACCTGTAGGTACTTGGTCACCATCTCCTTCCTGGAGAGTCATCTTCCTTGAATGGGTAGGTGGGGTTCCCTCCTGCACCCCTCGGCTACCTGTTGTGCGGCCCCCTTCCCTCAGCCTTCCCCTCCCTTCACGTTCTTGCTTTTTGTCC
Organism: Colobus angolensis palliatus; assembly: GCF_000951035.1. Lineage (NCBI taxonomy): Eukaryota > Metazoa > Chordata > Mammalia > Primates > Cercopithecidae > Colobus > Colobus angolensis. The sequence continues at coordinate 3,242,961 of NW_012114466.1, read as the reverse complement.
CTCCAGATGGAGCTAAACAACACTTTCCTGACTGGGCTGTGTCTATCAGAAGGCTTACTCCTGCTCCCACCCGCGGGCCCAGGACGGAGGAAACACAGCAGGAGGCTCAGCAGTCAGGCCTGAAAGCTGGGCAGACGGAGAGCAGGAAGCAGGGGCCAGGGAGGGGTGTGGAACAGGGCGGGGTGTGGAACGACAACCGATGGGAACAAGGCCGTGAGGTTGAAGCTAACGCAGGCACTAAGGAGGGCCTCAGGCACTTTGGATGGCCGGCCCTTCTCACCTACTCTCAGTGTCTGGGCTCAGCTGGAAGACTGGGCTTCACAGACGCCAAGGGCATGGGCTGGATTCTCTGGAGGCCGCTCATCTTCCCTTGGGTTTGTTGAGGGGATTCAGGTGGGCCCCCTGGTGACAAGAGAGTCCGGGCGTGGGTGGGGAGCAGGCAGGGCTGGCACCAGTGGGCAGTGGGCAGCCCCTCACGCATCCAGCACCCATCCGCGCTTGCTGACCTTGGCTGCATGGAGAAATCACTGGGGAGATTTAAAAAACGCGGGTGCCGGTGTCCGTCCCCACCCCGGACTGAGTTCATGAGTATCGCTGGAGCGGCCTGGCAGCTGTAATTTGAAGAGCAGCCCGGGTGATTCTCAGGTGCTCCCAGGGTTGCAAACCTGCCCAGAAGCTTTAACAGGAGCACTTGCAGCCTCCTCTGCTCTCCACCCTGGGACCCTCTCCCCTGGGCTAGCAGGTACCTGGGTCCCCAGAGATGGCATGATTTGTGGCTGGTGGAGCTGTTCCTCTTTGCAGGCTTAATTAACTGTAAACTCCAAAGCAAGAGAGACGGCTTTCTTCTGACTGACAATTCTGCCTGTAATTGATACTTGTTTTCCTCTCTTCCCAGAGGCAGGAAATAGAAATCTCACTTGCTATTAAGCTTGACCTTAGTCTAAGACCCTTCAGATCCAGGGGAAGACCCCAGGGACACGGGCGGGGCCTCTCCCCATCTTTCTGCTCTGCCGTGCTCCTTCCAAGAGAGGGAGGGAAGCTCTGTGGACTCAGGTACCCTGGACTGGCTGACGGAACCCTGGGAAGTCTGCCCATCCTAAAAATATACCAGCTCTTCCTTAAGATGAAAATATGTGTCCCAAAAGCCAATCTCTAGAATGTTCTAGAGAGCCAGTTGCTTCTGCAATGACCACCCCCAGGGCCGTTGTCTGGGAGGAGTGTGAGTTGATGATGGCACAGATGGCACGGGAGCAGTGGATGTCAGTCGGTTCTGGGTTCAAATGCCGCCTCTGTTTCAGGCGGTCACATTGCTCTCCAAGCCTCACTCCTTTTGTTGGGTGGTGATGGTGATGGTGTGATGATAACAGTGATCCCCATCTCGTGGGGGCAGAGAAGGATTACAGGAGAAAAGGGGTACCCAAGTGCTTCCCACACAGCTGAACAAATGCTGATGGCCACGGTGACCAGGACAATTGCAATGGCCACTTACAGGCGACTTGGAGCTGGCCAGCCATCGTAGCTGAGCGGGCTGCTCACCCAGGGATGAAGAGGGGGTCCCACTCCCCGGGGGGAGGCATTGCTGGGTATGAGTCAAGCTCCCTACCACGCTGCCGCACCCTCACACCCACACCATTCTCCTTATTTGCAGGCAGGAACTTTGGGCTAATTATGGAAGTGAGACAATGACCGACTGGCCTGTTACGCACAGTGTAGGCTATGGGACATGCGCAGGCACCTGCCAAGTGTCTTTCCTCCCCAAGGGTTCCAGGAGCTCCAGCTGCCATCATCCCTGGTAGGGCTCCAGGCACTTTGGATGGCCCGCCCTCCTCATCTCCTCTCAGTGGGGAAGACTGGGCTTCACAGAGGCCAAGGGCATGGGCTGGATTCTCTGGAGGCTGCTTGCCCTCCCTTGGGTTTGTTGTGGGGGTCTTGGGTTACCCTTTTTTAAGAGGGCCTAGCTCTTCCCTAGCCTAGCCCAGAAAACCCTGCCCTCCTCGCTCCTCTGCTGGCGAATGTCTCCAGGGACACTGTCAGAAGCTTTCCCACTGGGTCCCAACTGAGCCTCGGAATCCTTCTCAACACAGCCCCAGGCAGCCTCTGTCGATGAATGAAGGCTGGTGTTTGAAATGGAAGCCATTTGCCAGTTCTGCCTTAAACCTCACGACTCTGAAAGCATCCCAGGGAAATGTTACTCAGGGTGTGAAGCAGCCTGCAGCTGTCCACAGGGGATCCCCTGGCGAAGGATGGAGGAGACTCTCCTTCGGAGAAGGCTGGAGCTGGAGTGGAGGCAGAAGGGAGTGGTGAGGAGGAAAGGCAATAGCATTTTCTTCCCCGAGACACCAGTGGGCTGCCTGGGCTCCTAACTCGCCTCTCTGCTCCCTCCCGCCTTCTTCAATCCCCCACTTCCCTGCCCCAGAGTTGTGGGACCCTTTGAGGGAGGAGGCACAGCAGAGGCCAAAGGCCTACATCGGTCCCAGCTCTGCCACCTGAGCTGCTGGGCTTAGCTTCTTGTTTAGCTTCTCTGTGCCTCTGTGCCTTAGTTTTCTAATCTGTACAATGGGAATAACATTTCCTGCCTCCAAGGACCATTGTGAAGCATAAATTTACTAAGATGCTATTGAATGGGTTATAGGAATCTTTATTTATTTATTTATTTATTTTGAGACAGTCTTGTTCTGTCACCAGGCTGGAGTGCAGTGACGTGATCTCTTCTCACTGCAACCTCTGCCTCCTGGGTTCAAGGGATTCTCCTGCCTCAGCCTCCC
>NW_012114466.1:3216858-3239536 GCF_000951035.1 Colobus angolensis palliatus | reverse complement strand
CGTGGTGGCGGGCGCCTGTAGTCCCAGCTACTCAGGAGGCTGAGGCAGGAGAATCACTTGAACCCGGGAGGCAGAGGTTGCAGTGAGCCGAGATCTCGCCACTGCACTCCAGCCTGGGTGACAAGAGCTAAACTCTGTCTCAAAAAATAAAAATGAATCACTGAAATCAGAAGCCCCTGTTCTGGGGCATTGCAAGAGTGTGCTCAAGGGGAGAGCATGGGGATTTGAGTTCCGGCAGGTGGTGACGGTCCTCCGGCCATGGTGCTCCCCAAGCCCTGCCACCCCCGGCCGCCCTGGTCAGTTCTGTGTCCATCTCTCCACCTTCCCCCACAATACACCTATGGTGCTTCCTGACATGGGACCATGCTCAATGTTCTCATCATTTCTCTTATAACAATAACATTTTTGTGCAAGATGATTTTTATTGTTGGCATAATATCCTGTCACATAAACGGTCTATGCTTTTCTTAACAGGCACCCATAGCTAGTGGTTGAGGTTGGGGTATCATACAGAACTACCTGGTCCCTATGGCTCTGCACCCATCGCCCATGATTCTTCAGGATAAAACCCTGAAGGGGAATTGCCAGAGAGAAACCATGGATTTTCTATCAATGATGAGGACCAAAGCCTATCTTTGGTCCTCATTATTGATTTACAATCTAGGAATCATTATCCCCACTGACTAGAAGCTCAGCTAAGCTACTTCTATTCCACCACCTGGAAATGACTCTTAGCCTCTGTGGCTTTGGCTTGCACCCACCTGGCTCCAGGTCTCCCAGAGACCTGAGAAACCTTGATGAAACCTGAAAAGTTCCCTTTGGCCTGGCTTATCTGGGGCTCTGCACTGACGCACAGTAAGAAGGATGGAGCCTTGGGAGCTTCCCCTTCTGCTGCCGGCAAAGCCGGTTTCCCCTACGCTGGATTTGTATGTATTTATTCTGGTCCGTTAGCAATGGCCAGTCTGGGCGTCTGCATCTGGGGAAGCACCTTTGCAGCCCTAACTGTGCCTCCAATTTTCTCCAGAGTTTTCTCTCCCAGCCGGAGTAGCTGACCCGCCGGTCAGCAGGCTGTGAATTCATTATGCACAGGCACCACAGCCTCTGTCGAAGAACGCAGAAAAGCAATTTTAGAAAAGAAATCCTGGTTTCTCGCTTGGTGGCTTTCATTGTGGGAGAAAGTGACAGTTATGAATGACATTAGAGCTGTGCTGGAGCACTGGGCCGGGAGAGGAGGGGACCGGTCTCGGCTCTCCAAGCAGGCACTGGCTCTCTGGGTGCCCGGCCTGGGTTCTCTTCTCTCCCCAATCCTACCCCCACAGGGAAGACGGTCCTGCTCCACGCGCCGCTCAGGACCCAAGGGCCGAATGATCCCCGTGTGTGCGGGCCTCACTGGATCCCAGGAGGCCAGAAAAGCCCTAAGGGGCATCCAGAAATCCTTCCACTAGAACCGGGAACCTAGGAGGCCCCAAAAGAGGAGGCACCTGCCTGAGTTCACACAGCAAGGCAGGTGAGGGCCTGGGGCTGGGACCCTCCTTTCAGGGGCAGGCTCTGTCCCCTTCACCAACTGTCCCTTAATCCCTGAGGTTTGGAGGAGGCACAGCATGTCAGGTCAGTTTCCCCAGGAACCGAGACGGGGATTTGGAGCAGGAGGCCATGGTAAGGAGGGGGCTCTTGGAGTCTGTTGTAGGTTGAGTGGTGAGCCCCAGAAAGATCTATCCAGGCTGGCGCGCCTGTAATCCCAACACTTTGGGAGGCCGAGGTGGGTGGATTGCCTGAGGTCAGGAGTTCAAGACCAGCCTGGTCAACATGGCAAAACCCCGTCTCTACTAAAAATATAAAAATTAGCCGGGCATAGTGGCACATGCCTGCAATCCCAGCTACTCAGGAGACTGAGGCAGGAGAATCGCTTGAACCCGGAAGGTGGAAATTGCAGTGAGCCGAGATTGCACCATTGCACTCCAGCCTGGGCAACAAGAGAGAAACTCCGTCTCCAAAAAAAATAAATAAATCTATCCATATTCTAACCCGTGGATCTGGTGAACGGGAAAAGGGGTCTTTGCAGATGTAATTGAAGTAAGATTCTTAAGTGTCCTTATAAGGGTCAGAAAGGGGAAGACAGAGAGCAGACGCCCACGTGACAATGACAGAGACTGGAGGGATGTGCCCACAAGCCAAGGAGCCACCAGCAGCTGGAAGAGGCAGGAAGAATCATCCCCTAGAGCCTCGGGCAGGAGCACGTCCCTGCTGACACCTCGATTGCAGACTTTGGCCTCCAGAACTGGGAGAGAATAAAGTCTGTTGTTTATGCCACCGAGTTTGTGATATTTTGTGACAGCAGGCCCTGGAAGCTGACACCATGCCTCTGCAGGAGAATGAGGATGAGGGGGATTGGACAGAGGGAAAAGCTGGCCTCGACACGTCCTGCAGGAGTTCTGGGGCTGGGGTACCCCTGCAGAGGCATCCCAAACAGAGGCCGGGGGCTAGGCCTTTGTCCCTCCGCATCAGCGGTCGAAGGTCAGTCACTGGGTGGCTTGCTGGGAGGAGTGAGACCTTCAGAGGCAGCTCCCTGTGTCATGGTGGGTGTCATTGTGGGTGCCCAGGGGGCAAGGGGTTCAGTAGCCCCAGGACCATCTGAGCATCGGGGAGCCATTCGAGTTTGCATGATAGAGAAGCAGACAACATCGTCCGCATAAAAGTGGAAAACTCCTATATGGCAAAGGAATGAAAACAAAGCAAAAAGACATATGTCAGAGGAGGAGAAAGCATTTTCCGTACGCATAACAAAGGCTTAATAGCCTCCTTTTGTGGAGCATGTGCTAGAAGACAGTAAGAAAAACACAAACACCACAGTAGAAAAATGGGTAAAATATTGAAGGAGAAAAAATAAAGAAAACATGCTCAACTTCACCAGCATTCAGAGAACCGTAAATTAAGGAAACACATTACTTCTCAGCCATCAGAGTGCCTGCAGTTAGAATGATGGTGTTCGCTGTCGGGGGATCTGGTACTGTCTGTGTTACTCGGATGGTGGATAAATGGGTTCTGCCTTGTGGAGGGCCAGCACTCTCAAGAGGGTAAATGCACATACCCTTTCAAATGAGAAGGGCCACTGTTAGAGACTCTTCCGTGAGTTACTCAACAGGCACACAAAGATAAATGTGCACTTGGTTTATAGCGTTATTCTGTTTTGTTTTGTTTTTTATTATTGAGATGGAGTCTTGCTGTCGCCCAGGCTCGAGAGCAATGGTGCGATCTCAGCTCACTGCAACCTCTGCCACCAGGGTTCAAGTGATTCTCATGCTTCAGCCTCCCAAGTAGCTGGGACTGCAGGGGTGTGCCACCACGCCCACCTGATTTTTGTAGCGGAAGTCACAGCATCGTCTTGGATGGCTCCTTCCCTCTCCAACACATTAGTGACTGGGTTGGCGGGGAGCAGGGGGCAGGGGATGGGGTGAGTCCCACTCCCTGCCCGGGCTCACAGGCCCTTGCTTGCTCGGACCGCAATGGCCTCTGCAACACCCTCTCCTGCCCCTTGCAGCCAGCCAAGCTTCAGCCACCTGGCCTCCACTCCTGAGCCCTGAGCCAGGGTCCCGCTGCCCATGGAGGACGAAAGTGTCCTCCTCAGAAGACTGCTGGCTTCGCGAAGGCTGGCTCCATGCCAGGGAGTGGCCGCTCAAAAAGATGTATTGATTGAGTCCATGAGAAAAAGAGAAACAGCTGGTGAAAAACAGCCAAACGGCTTGAACCATGCCCCTCACAGAAGGGCTGATCTAAGAGGCCAGTGATAGTGTCCAACTCCGACATTCATAAGGGGAACAGAAGGGCTGATCTAAAAGGCCGGTGATAGTGTCCAACTCTGACATTCATAAGAGGGACAGAAGGGCTGATCTAAGAGGCCGGTGATAGTGCCAACTCCGACATTCATAAGGGGGACAGAAGGGCTGATCTAAGAGGCCGGTGATAGTGTCCAACTCTGACATTCATAGGGGGAGAAAGCCAGATGTGCCCCCACCAGCCCACCAGGAGGGTTAAAATCCTCTCTGGGCCGGGGATTCTCCATCCTCAGCCTACTTGTGCCAGACCGCTGATACCACGTGTCCTCTGCCACCCTGAGTATCTACATCTTCTTATTCACAGACTGTTCAAAGTCGGGTCCCAAGTTCCTTGCCTGGGACCATTCGACTTTCGGGTGAAACGTAGCAAGTGAAAGGCCTGTGGTGCATGCGGAACTGGCTGTCCGTGCCACCCACAGCAAATGAGGAGCCACCTGCCCCAGGTCCCAGGCTGCCTGCCACATCCTAGTGGCCCAGGAGGTGGCCTTGTCCGCCCACTGTCCCTGTGGCCTCCTGGGGGCTGGTCCGGGAGCCCCTAGGCTTCTGCTGGCTCCTAGAGCAGGAAGCAGAATTTCTCATTGCGGGAGAAGGCTCCCTGTTGAATCAGGGAAATATCTAAGAATTCTATCCTGCCACCCCAGAACCGGGGAAACATGAAAACCAAGGTTTCAAATCTCTTCAGCAGACTCTATCTGTGCAGACCACAGTACACTCACAAGTAGGAAATTTGAATAAATACTTTTCTCATTTGAAAATCTTTAAGCTTGGGTTCAAGCCTGCATGACGCTGGTGTGAGCCTGGTTGGAGGGAGCGGTTGGGTTGGTGAGTGGCAGGGTTGGTGAGGGACAGGATCCTGTCTTCCCACCGTGGCTCCTGCTGGGGGCTCATGGAACTTCCACAGAGGACCACGGGGTGAGATGGGAGCCTGACAAATACACTCCTCTCCCCAGTGGAGCTGCAGGGAAGCCACATGTGATGGAGCTTGGGGGTGGGGGCGTGGCCTCTGCAGATAAGGGTGTGCATTAGAAAAGGCGCCCAGCGCAGTGGCTCACACCTGTAACTCTAGCACTTTGGGAGGCTGAGGCAGGTGAATCACCCGAGGTCAGGAGTTTGAGACCAGCCTGCCCAACATGGCAAAACCCAGTCTCTACTAAACAAACAAACAAAAATTACAAAAATCTGTATTTTTGAGGGCACCTGTCATCCTGGCTACTTGGAAGGCTGAGGCCGGAGAGTCACTTGAACCAGGGGGGCAGAGGTTGCGGTGAGCTGAGATGGCACCACTTCCCTCCAGCCTGGGTGAAAGAGCAAGACTCCATCTCCAAAAAAAAAAAAAACACCCGCAGAAGCGACTTAGCTGACACCAGGTAAAGAGTTGGGAGGAGGTGGGGACTTTGTTTCCCAAGCAGAGGCCAATCCTGCTCTCACCCAGTGCCTGCACAGCCCTCTTCCCATACAAGGAGCCAGACTCCCTGTGTGCAGTCAAAGGGGAAAGAGAGGGTTCTGGGCCCCAGGGGTTGCATGAGCTGAGTTTGGGAAATAGGGTGTGACCAGCAGAAGAAATACATAAATGCATCCTCTTTCCTCATCAGCAAAATGAAAATGACAGCCAGAGGCCACTTGTGCCTCTAGGATGAGAAAAGCTTTCTCTAAGGGGACGGTAGGCAGGGCTCACAAACAGGCAGTGAAATTAACCAGGTTGACGGTGGCAGGGGAGGGTGCAGATGGGCACCATCTTTCAGAGCACGACTCAACACGGGTTTCAGGAGCATTAAAATATTCACATTTGGCCGGGCGCAGTGTCTCACGCCTGTAATCCCAGCACTTTGGGAGGCCGGGGCGGGCGGATCACAAGGTCAGGAGATCGAGACCATCCTGGCTAACATGGTGAAACCCCATCTCTACTAAAAATACAAAAAATTAGCCAAGCATGGTGGTGCACACCTGTAGTCCCAGCTACTCTGGAGGCTGAGGCAGGAGAATTGCTTGAACCCAGGAGGCGGAGGTTGCAGTGAGCCGAGATCGTGCCCCTGCACTCCAGCTTGGCGACAGAGCAAGACTCTGTCTCAAAAAAAAAAAAAAGAAAAAAAAAATCTTTACACCTGGTGTCAGTTTCCTATCCCTGCTGTTTTTTATCACAAACTGATACTATCACAAACTGAGCGGCTTAAAGTAACCAGAATGTATTCTCTTCCTGTTCTGGAGGTTAAAGTCCAAAATTAGTTTCACGGGGCTAATATCAAGGTGTTAGCAGGACTGCTTCCTTCTGGAGGGTCCAGGAGAAAATCCATTTCCTTGCCTTTTTCAACTTTCATTATTTTTTTTTCTTTCATTTTATCCATATGTATTCTGTTTATGTCGCCTTTTTTACCTTAAGGCTGCCTGCATTCCTTGGTGTACTGGGTTTGAATAGTGCCCATTTCTCAATTCAGGTCTACCTTGTTAAAAAGAAAAAAACAGAGTCGCAGCAAATGTAGTTTAAAGATCTAATTGGCTTTTATTTGCAATTCTAGAATCAGTTTAAAGATCTAATTGGCTTTTATTTGCAATTCTAGAATCAGGCTACATCTTATTCTATAAAACAGAGTGGGTGTTCTGCGGAGCTGAGCAGATGGGGTGGGCTTTACAGGCAGAAAAGGGCTGAAGAAAGCAAAGCCAAGGAATGAGAAGCAGACTGGTCGTTTCAAAGTTACTATACAGGGCTGAAGCAGAAGGAACTTTCTCATCATGCAGTCTCAGGTAACCAGGTGTCTTCTGGTTTGTTACAGTAAATCTTTTGTTTTCTTGGAAAACCGGTGCATTTCAAAGTTTCATTTGACTACGAGTAACTCCATTCTGATCTGCTGGGGCCTAGTGCAGCTGAGTGTGAAACAATAGCCTCCCATGATTTTTTTTTTGAGACAGAGTCTCACTCTGTTGCCCAGGCTGGAGAGCAATGGTGCAATCTCAGCTCACTGCAACCTCCGTCTCCTGGGTTCAAGCAATTCTCCTGCCTCAGCCTCCCAAGTAGCTGAGATTACAGGTGTCCGCCACCACGCCCGGCTAATTTTTGTAGTTTTAGTGGAGATGGGGTTTTGCCATGTTGGCCAGGCTGGTCTGGAACTCCTAGCCTCAAGTGATCCACCCACCTCGACCTTCCAAAGTGCTAGGATTACAGGCGTGAGCCACTACGCCAGGCTGTAGCCTCCCGTGAATTTTATGAACAGCCAGGAACCTGAAAATGTGACATTATTTGGAAATAGGGTCTTTGCAAGTTAATCAAGTGGCCGAGTCAAAATGAGGTCATATTGACATAGGGTGGCCTCTAATCCAAAGACTGGCGACCTCATAAGAAAAGGGAAACTTAGAGACACAAGAAGGAGGAAGACCACGTGAGGGCAGAGTAGAAACCAGAGTGACGTGGCCACAATCCAAGGAATGCCTTTGGCCACCGGAAACTGGAAGAGGCAGGGAAGGATCTTCCCTAGAGCTTTGAGAAGGGGCATAGCCTTGTAACGCCTTGATTTGGGACTTCTGGCTTCAGATAGGCGAGATAATGAACGTTGTGATGTGTGGTTTTCAGTTCCCCAGTTGGCAGCACTTCATTACAGGAGTCCCACGAAACCACTACACTCGGCCCATAGCCGCTTCCTCCATCTTCAAAGCTCATCACTCCGGTCTCTGCTTCTGTGAATGTGGCCTTCTCCTTCTCCTGCCTCCTGCCTCTTCCATTCCTCTTCTAAGGATGGTTGGCATGACAAGCCCTGCTATGGGCCCTGCTTTTGGCCCCTGACAGCTTCAGGAAATAGGTGGGTCCCCTCCCCTCTACCTAAAACCTGCCCACTAGGCAGCAGCAGGACACGCCCTTGCTTTTGTGGCTGTGGAGCTTTCTTTATTTTCCTGCCCTTGTCATCTGGTTCTTGGATGATGAGGAGAGCAGTGAGAAGGAGTCTCCTTGTGGTATTGAGAAATAGGTATATGGTCTTCATCCCTGTTTCCTGACATATAGCCCCTAAACTCTTGGAATCTTCAGAGTGGTTAAGAACGTCTTTAGTATGCTAATGAGTGACTGATGGTTGGGGGCCCCTAGAATGGGGGTAGGTCATCAGAAAGACCAAGGCAAGATCTGAGAGCTGGGACATTCAGTGCTCCCCCAAGCTACTTCCACAGGTGAGAGGGACTAAAGGTTGAGTTGATCACCAACAGCCAACGATGTGATCAGTCATGCCTATGTAATGAAAACCTAACAGGACTGGGTTTAAGAGGCTTCCAGATGTGATCAGTCATGCCTGTGTAATGAAAAAGTAACAGGATTGGGTTTGGGGGGCTTCCAGATAGCTGAACACAAGGAGGTTCCTGGAGAGTAGCATGCCTAGAAACTCTGCACCCCTTCTCCCATACCTCACCCTATTTGTTTCTTTCATCTGGCTGTTCATCTGTACCCATTGTAATATCCTTTATGATAAATGGGTATACATAAGTAAATTCTTTTCTTGAGTTCTGTGTGCAGCTCTAGCAAAGTAGTTGAATCCAAAGAGGGAGTTGTGGAAACCCCAATTGATAGCTGGTCAGTCAGAAACACAGGTCACAACCTGGGGCTTGCTTGGTGTCAGAAGTGGCAGGCAGTCTTGTGGGACTGAGCCCTCAACCTGTGGAATCTCGCACTATCTCCAGGTAGATAGTGTTCGAATTGAATTAAAGCAGAGGACACTCAGCTGGTGGCCACTGGAGCAGACTTGTTTGGTTGGTGTGTGGGAAAAATCTCCCACACATCTGAGGTCATAGAAGTCTTCTGTGTTGATTGTTGAGTGAGAGAATAAGAAAAAACACCTTTGTTTGTTTTTCCCCAATATCTCTCAGATAATTAGAAACAGAAAATAAGGATGCATTTCTTAGCTCAGCAGGAAGTCAGCATAAAGGACTCATCTTTCCCAGAAATGGGATGGGCTTAAAATATAACCAGATTCATGAAAGATCTAGAAAATTCCCAGATGAGTGTATAATAATATGTTCTGCAGAGAAAGATGGGATCATCTAGACTCCATCCTAATGGGAGACACTGTGGCAGGTCTTGTCCTAACTTCTGAGGGACCCCAGGTGAGTCTTGTCCCCACCAAGGCCATGGGCTCCTGTCTGGGTTGAACTAAACCAGACCCGGTCAAGGTTTGTTTGGTTATTTTTCTTCCCCATGATGGAGCCTCCATTTCAAATGTAATCACACGCAGTGCTTTAACAAAAACTGGTAAAAGCAATATTTTCTTTGCAGAAATTCATTTTAAAATTTCAAACTGATAACATTCTCTTAGAATCGGCATTTGGCGAGGATGCTGAGGTTTTGGGGAAAGCATTGGAGCATAAAGCATGGTGCCTGGGACTGGCTGTGGTTGTATGTAGCCTCGGCATCCCACTTCTTGTTGTTTTTTGCTTTGGATGAAGAGAATCAAGGTCATCTGGATTCCCAGGGGTAAGTTTTTAAATGTCATCATCATTTTTTAAATAGCCCACCTTGCATTCTCTGACTCCTCCACCAAATTGCTACTGGAGTTTAAGAGAGAAGTCACTCAATATTTTTGCTTTTTTTTTTTTTTTTGAGATGGAGTCTTGCTCTGTCGCCCAGACTGGAGTGCAGTGGTGCAATCTCAGCTCACTGCAACCTCCCCAACACCCCCAATGCCAGGAGGAGTAATTTTCCTAATAACCTTTGGTATCTCTCACTTTTAGCCTCCAGCAGCTACTTCTAAGATTTACCAGGATTTCCCTGGACATAGTTTGACAATTTCCTCAAGGAATTAGACAGTTAAGCTTCAAAACCTGGTTTATCTGAGAACGGCACGTTCTGGTTCCTGAGCCACCAGGTACCTCCTCTCGCCAGCTCTGCTGTTGACAGCAAAGTGGCCGCCCTGAGTGGGGACCTGCCAGGGGCAGCTTGCATGTAATTCAGGGGCTTCTCTGAGGACGCCTGAGAAGCACGTAGCATCTAAGACTGTGTTCTCGGTAATGAGGGTTTAGGGACAAGCAATTCTGGAGCAGGCTCCAAGAAATTGAGATAATTTCGCTGGGAGACGAGAACTGAAATGTGACCCTGCACTGTGTGGTCTCGGTCTGGAGGCAGGTGACAGGGTGACGTGACCACCTGGAGGGCCCTTAGATGGCAGACAGGGTGAGGCGGCCTCCTCTGCCTGGACAGCTGCAGGGTCAGGACCAGGACCACAAGGAGAAGGTGAGCCCAGCAAGCCCCGGAGGACGCAGGCGCCAGGACTGTCACCCACTCCTGGGGAAGGGTGGACAGGAAGCAAAGGGGTAGCTGAGGAGATACAGGAGGTGGAGGCGGGTAGGAGGTGGGTGGGGGGAGGTGGGGGGAGCAGGGAGGGCAGGGGAAAGGGCCTCAGGCCAGTCCTGGAGGAAGGAACTTCCTTCCCCAGTGATGGCCATGAAACTTCCCCTTTAGAATCCTGCCGGGGAAACTGGCTCTCTGCACTATTTTTTTGTTGTTGTTTTGTTTTTCTGTTCTTGGGGCTGTGGAAAGAAGGTGCTGTCTCTGGGGCTGTCAGAAAAGTCCAGAATCCTCCTGGAGTTGAAGTCTCTCTGGGGGGCCAGGATGGCGAGGAAGCGGAACCCTGGAGCCTGTCAAGTTACCCCAAGGCTGACTCGTCCCAGTCGCCAATAAGACGCAAGGCGGGTGTAGTTGTGCCTGGAGCCCAGACTCCTGTCCTGGGGCAGGGAACGGTCGCCAGAAGGAGAAAGTGACGGAACCACCAGCTCAGGCCCCCACCAGCCACGTGCATGAGTGGCCCCTCTGGGTCCTCCAGTACTGCACCCCTGCAAAGGGAGGCTGATGGTATCTGCACACACATGCACAGACACATGCACACACGCGCACACGCGTGATTCTGTCGGTTTCCAAGCCTTGGTATTGTGAGTGCTTCCGGGCTTCCAGTAATAGTCAAACCGCTTTGTGAGCCTCCAGTGAGATCCTGGGGGTGGGGCATCTTCATGGAGACTGGTGGGCGGTGGGTGCCCACTGCATGGAAGATTCCAGTCCTTCTCCTACCTTTCCTCCCCAGATTACTGGGAGGCTTAAATAAAGCCAGGCTGAGAGCACATGGCCGGCCGTTGGTGCACCTTAGCAATGTTATCCTCACTACTAATGCAATGGCCCCCAAGCAAATGAAGAGGCTTCTGACGTCAACACTGCAGGAGAACCTGGTACAGGCGGTGGCCCGGCTTGGGATGAGCAGAACAACCCAGACCCGTCTGGCTTTGGGAGTCAGAGGCTCGGCTTCAAATCCCAGCTCCACCTTGGTCACCCTCAGGAACCTGAGCCGTGGAGGATTAACCCAGTCGGAGTGCAGGGGACGTGGCCTGTGCCTTGCTGCAGGTACCCCTCCTGTCCCTCCCGCAGCACTGATGACAGGCCAGCTGTGCTGGGCACCAAGAATGTACCGGGCCTGCTCTCACGGGGCCCACAGACCAGGGAGGGAGGAAGATCGTAAATGAACGAGTGAGCGAGACACCATGCGTGCATTCCACCCGGGTCTGCAGAGCCCATGCTCTGAGCCAGGCACTGATCTAGTAAATACACATTGCTAACATGTTTCAGACACTTGCCTTATGCCCGGCCTCAACCTCTATTACCCCTGAAGTCTCACAACAGGCCTAGGAGGTGGCCCTCTTGTAACCCCATCTTATAGGAGAGGAAAGAGACGCCCAGAGAGGTTAAGCTCCTTGCCATGCTGTTAGGCAGCGATGGAGCCTGCACCCATAATCGGTATGCTACCTCCTGCTGGAATCCAAGGGGGTGTCCAGGGGCTGAGGCTCATGTGGTCCGTGCCTCCTGGAGCTCAGGTTAGTGGAGCCTGGAAGGAGAGGGATAGGGCACTTCTACCTGTTATAGTGAATTACAGGTGGGTGAGATCAGGGAAGGCTTCCTGGAGGAAGTGATGCTTGAGCCAGGATCTGAAGGTCAGGCAGCAATTAACTAGGTTCAGATGGACAGAGAATCTACTCCTCCTACTCATACTACCCATTCTTTGACACCCCCTCCAGGAAGCCCTCCTTGCTCTCTCCCAGTCGGAGCTCCCACACTACAGCTGCACTATTTCTGTCTGTGCCTGAGCCCCCACCAGACTGTGGAACTCTCACAAGGCAGTACGGGAGGCTGGCTCCTCTGTGTCCCCAGCACCACCCAGCCCCGGGCACGGGAATCACAGAGGTTGAGGGACGGCAGGCTGTGTGGGCTGAGGCCGGAAGGCAGCATAGCCAAGGGGCCCATTTGTCACACTGGCTCCAGATGCACAGGGTGAGACACTCAGGAGCCCTGCTGCTCAGGAGAATTTTAGGCCAACGACCTGCCGGCCCCTGATTAGCCCCTGACGTTGCTCTGTGCCAGGCAGCATGCCAGGCGGGTGACCCCTCTTGGACCCCAGGAGAGGCTGGAGTAAGCATCTCTCCAGCCAGGACTTGCAAATGGCATGCAGTGGAGGGAACCAGGGAGAATGAATTGCTGGGACCCAGCTGTCTGTTCTGGAAGAGGGCATTGCCCCCGCCCCCGCCCATGTTAACTTTGTCCTTAGCTTGTACCCAGAACTCCACTGCTGTCTATCAGTTGGGCAGACAGAGGCTGCCCTGCCTGGCTGCCAACATGAAATGGCATTTTGCTCGAGGTGTTCCTCCTCCCTCACCTTTCCCTGCCTCTAAATTCAGAGCAAAAGTAGCATGAGTCATGACTCATCGCCACGGTGAGGGTCAAGCCTGCTCCGCCAGGGAGGGGCTTTGTTGCAGTCTGAGCTGGGGACTGCAGCTAATGATTGCGCAGCGGGGACTCAAGCCCCTGATGTCCCTGGTGCCAGAAAAATATAACAATAACAGAAACAAACACCAAACCCACAAAAGCTCAGTGCAGAAGTCTGACAGTCCAAGAACGCCCATGTACACAGGCCGGCCAGCTGGGGGATCTTGGACAAGATATCCTTGAGGATAAAGATATCCCTTTAATCTCAGTTTCTTCATCTGTAAAATGGACCGGATAATGCTTATACCTACTTCATAGGATTATTGTGCTAACAAATAAGTGAGTATCATATGCACAGCACCCACTAAGGTTCAGATACAATAAATGGTGAGCAGTACTGGCACCATTCATATCCTCATGAAAGCCTCTGTGTCGGTCACCAACTAACCATGGTGACCTGAAATGAGCCTTGGAAACCTAGGATGACAAGAAATTCTAGTTTGTGCCCTGGTGTATTACCAAGACTTTCATAAATGGCATGGGAAAACTACCCCTGAAGTTTATGACCACAAGCCAGCCCTCATACAAGTTCATAGGGCCAATTCACGCTTCCAGTTCTGTCTGCAAGAATCTCAGCCTGAGAATTTAGATGAAAATGGTTTTCTCTAGACTTCTCACAAACGAATGCAAATGTCCTCTGGAACAGTTAAGGTGACATTCCACCACAGGAGCATCTTACAGCTGAGAGTCACTAAACACACGAGGAAACAGGGCACTATGAGTAAGAACCAGCACAAACCTCACCTAGCTGAATCAGACCCACAGAGTCTCCAGATAGCAGAATTATCAGACAAGGAATATAATATAAGCCTCTTTAATATAATTAAAGACACAAAAAAAGAGGAGAATTGGAAATATGAGTTGGGAACAAGAGATTCTAAAAATAGACAGGGCACAGTGGCTCATGCCTATAATCCCAACACTTTGGAAAGCTGAGGCAGGAGCATCACTTGAGGCTAGGAGTTCAAGACCAGCCTGGGCAACATGTCAAGACCTCATCTCCATAAAAAATTTCAAAATTAGTAGGACATGGTGGCACTTGCCTGCAGTCCCAGCTGCTTGAGAGGCTGAGGTGGGAAGATCACTTGAGCCCAGGAGTTCAAGGCTGCAGTGAGCCGTGATCACACCACATACTCCAGCCTGGACAACGGAGAAAGACTCTGTTTCTAAAAAATAAATAAAATAAAATAAAATAACCAAACAGATTTGAAATAGAGTCAAATGGAATTTGTAGAAATTAGTAAAATAGTCATTGTGTAAATTGGCACAATTACTTTGAAAACAATTTGGCATTTTCTAGTAAATGTGAAGATGGGCACTCCCAGTTAGTTCCCTTCAACATTTGTTGGAGAATCTCCTGCCCATGTACACCAGGAGACACGTGCTAGATGTTTCTAGGAGCACTGTTTGTAACAGTAAAACAAACACAATGAAACCTAAAAAAAAGAAAGAAAGAAAGAAAAGAACGTTTTCACAGCAGAGGTGTCTAGTCCTGGGAGGGGCTGGTTTGCAAGGGAGCGAGCCCCCCATCACTAATGGGAAGGTGAGTTGAGACTAATGACTTCTTGTGAAGACGCTGTGCTCTGAGGCCTCATTTGCGCTAAGGTTCCGGTAGCTGCCCCAGTGCCAGGCCCCTGTCTGAGATCTCTCCTGAGACCCCGGCTTTGGACCAGGCACAGGGGTCATGCTCTGTGGACATTTGAATGAATGAAAAACATGAATGAACAAAGTGACTGCAGTCACCTTATTTCACCACCCATGCAGACAGCCCTGCCGTCCGGACTCCCAGGGAGCCCTGGCCTGCATTCCCGTCTCCCAGGCATTCTGACTCACACGTTCCCCAGGACATGGAGGGTGTCCAAGTCGTGTGGATGTGTGGCCCTGCAGACTGAGCTGGCCTCCCTGAAGAAGAGAGCACTGCTGCCCCTCCTCTGCACGCGTGTGCTCTGCCCGCCCCCCAGCTCTGCCCGCCCCCCAAATGCAGTCGGCTGGGGTGGAGATGCGACGTCCCCTCTCGGGGTAAGACAGGCCTGGGGGCTGTTCCTGCCGGAGCCACATCTTTGGCTAATGATTCATATTCTGAGCCGAAATCTCATTATTTGCATAATGGAGAAAGGAATTCCTCCCCAGAGGGCTGTTGTGGGAACCAGGTGCAATTTTATGGATAAGACAGTTCTGTGTAAATGTCAACGCTGGACTCAGCTGGGGAGTTATGAGGCCCTGCAGGATGGCAAAAGCTGTTTCAAAAAGGCTGCCACGTGTTATTCCATTTAATTCTCAGCACGGCCCAATAACCTAAGTAGGACTGTGATCCCCATGCTAAGGAGGTGTAGACTGAGGTTCAAAGAGGTCAGGAACCCAGGCCACACAGGGGCGTGGGGCAGCCTCCATACAGAGTCAGGCCAGAGCCTTGCAGGGACCCATAGTGCCGACTGCATTTCCATAGTGCCGACTGCATTTAAGGGGCAGCCTCGTGCTTTCTGTTGCTCCAGTCCACCCGCCCCCTGAGCTGTCAGTGATGCCTCTGAGAGATGTGGGCAGAAGGGCAGTCATCCATGGATCCCCGAGCCAGGGCCCTTGCACATGACCTCAAATAAGAGGCCGATGGTGCCAAGGCCTTCTGAGTCAGGCTTGGGTTCAAATTCCTGCTCCACCACTGGGTGATGAAGTACAGGCCTCCTTCTTGCATGGTTGGAAGGCACTCCCCACCCTGTCCATCCTGGTAGGTCACTTGCTTTGGCCAATGGAATCAAGTGAACCCCATGTGACTAAAGACCTTGAGAGTGCCCTTGAGGTTTGCACTCTGGTGATCGGCCCTGAGAAGATGGGCTGGAGCAGCCTGGGCCAGGAGCTGACCCAGACCCGTCCCCGTCGACCGCAGGCAGCCTGAGGTTGAGTCGCCCAGGCAAAGCCAGTTGGGATCAACGGAACTGCAGTCAACCTGAAGACCCGGGAAAGGGGAAGTCACATCCCTACTGTGTGTGCTGCCCGGGGCTGGGGTGTCTGTGAAATTCCTGACTCATTCTCTGAATTGCTGAGTCATTCTCTGAGCTTTGGAATCTTTGTCTATTAAACACAGAAAAGGCCTCCCCGCTTTCAGGGTTCCTGAAGAATGATCGGAATCAATCTTGCTTCCTTTGAAACCCCAGGGTCCCCTGCAGGAACAGACCACCCATGTAGCCCCCCACCCTGGAGGGGTTTTCTCTGCATGTCTGTCTCCCCTGAGGGATCAGGCCGTGCTCAGGGCAGGGCTGGAGGGGCCCGCTTCCCTGCCCAGTGCCTGGCCCAGAGCCTGGCTTGGAGAAGGCACCCAGGAAATGTCAGGTTCTTGCCACCAATAACCCTGCCTTTTAGGGCATTGTGTGGGGTCAGTCCATTGTTGAGTCTGGAAGAAGCCCCAAGAGCTGTGGGGCCATCCCTCCTCCCTGAGCATGCGGGCACAGTCCCCGTGCTGCCCACGCTGCATGAGGATTACGGGAATCCTGAAAGCAAAGGCTCAGCTTTGGAGTGGCTGTGGAGGGTGTGGCTTTAGGGGATTGGGAGACCTTTACATCCCAAACCCAGAATGCAAGCAAGGCTGGGCATTCATAGCCTTGGAACACTGGGGCTCGGTGTCACCCTCAGCCGGGCCATCTACAGAGGCAGAATGCACCAGCCAGGGCGGTGGACAGAGCAAAAAGACCAGGAAAGAGCCCACGAATTGGGGGTAGCATCCGGACAGTGGAACCAGCTGCCACCAGCATGAGTGGAATGGTCACCAAGAGCTATAAGGTTCCAGGGGGACTGCCTGGTCTGTCTCATCCCCTGCACACATTGCACATGAGGAAACTAAAGCTCAGGAAGGACATGGCATGGCACATGTGAAGCCTCAGCTCAGCCAGCGACAGACCAGATGGGACAGGATCCCTCAGGCTCACCCACAGGGTCATCAGTGTGCAGGGTCTCAGAGTCCAGCCTTAGCTGGGACTGTCCATGCCATCCTGTCCAGCCGCCCTTCCCAAGTCCTGGAGGGAAGGCCACCTGCTCTGAGGGTGGGGCCGAGATGGTGATGATGAGTCACAGTTGCCACCAGGCCAAAGAGACAGCCTGTATGTGGCCTTTCCCAGGCTGCAGGATGACAGGAGCCATGCCCTGGTGGCAACTGCTCCATGTCTGCAAGCTTCAAGAACGCCATGCAAGTCCAATCCGGGAAGGCCCCTTATAAGGAATTCCATTCTGGAAAGTCGCCGCCAAGCCAATCACTGAATCAAAAGGAGGAAGTCAAACCCTTAGGGTGGATTAAACCAAAGAGACATCCTGGGTACCTGTTACATGCTGGGCACTCTGCTAGACTTGCTACTTAAACATGGATTCTTATGAGACATGTAGTATTATCCCCATTTTACTGATGAGGAAACTGAGTCCCAAAGAGGTGAAATAACTTGCCCAGGACCAAGTAGGAATATGAAAATGGAGATCTGTCCCGATTGTTCATTCATTCATTCATTCATTCATTCATTCAATATATTTTGTGTCTGATCTATGCCAGACACTGTGAATCTGAATGGCCTCGCCTGTACCCTCTGTACCTGCTGCCCCCAGCCTGCAGGCTGCTTGCTCATGCCTTCATGGCATGTTTGCCAAGCGCTTTGTGGGCACCAGAACCTGGCAACTTGTGGGACACCCTGAGCCAGGAAACCCCTCTAAGCCCCCAGATGCCTGACCGCAGAAACAGCGAGACCATGGATGCTATTGATTTAAGCTTGGGAGTGATTTGTTATACAGCAATAGGTGATTCACAACTGGCACACACAAGATTCAGGCTGGGGAGGTCATCCTTGACAGAGTAGGAGCATCGCCATCTTGATCAAAAACCGCCTAAATCCAAAGGGCATCAGCCTAATGGCCAAGGTCAGCACGACCATAAACCACAAATGACATCCCTTCCCTTCCCTTCTCTTCCCTTCCCTTCTCCTTCCTTCCTTCCTTCCTTCCTTCTTTCCTTCTTTCCTTCTTTCCTTCCTTGCTTTCTTCCTTCCTTCTTTCCTTCTTTCCTTCCTTCCTTCCTTCTTTCCTTCCTTCCTTCTTTCCTTCCTTTCTTCTTTCCTTCCTTCCTTCCTTCCTTGCTTTCTTCCTTCCTTCTTTCCTTCTTTCCTTCCTTCCTTCCTTCTTTCCTTCCTTCCTTCTTTCCTTCCTTTCTTCTTTCCTTCCTTCCTTCTTTCCTTCCTTCCTTCCTTCCTTCCTTCCTTCCTTCTTTCCTTCCTGCTTTCCTTCCTTACTTCTGTCCTTACTTCCTTCCTTCCTCTTTCCTCCTTGCTTGCTTCTCAGTCTGTCACCCAGGCTGGAGTACAGTGGCACAATCGAGGTTCATTGCAACCTCCGCCTCCTAGGTTCAAGCGAGTCTTCTGCCTCAGCCTCCTGAGTAGCTGGAACTGTGCCACCACGCCCAGCTAATTTTTTGTATTTTTAGTAGACAGCATTTCACTATGTTGGCCAGGCTGGTCTCGAACTCCTGACCTCGTCATCTGCCCGCCTTGGCCTCCCAAAGTGCTGGGATTACAGGCGTGAGCCACCGCACCCAGCCTCCTCTTTAACTCTTACAATTCTTCCATTCCACCGAGCAAGAAGCCAAGCAAAGGCGAGTGGGGGGCACTCAGGACCCAGAGTCAAGCTGGTGGGTTGGCCTCTGATATGGTTTGGATGTGTGTCCCCTTCAAATCTCATGCTGGAATGTGATCCCCAGTGTTGGAGGTGGGGCCTGGTGGGAGGTGTGTGGCGTACAGGGGTGGGCCTCTTGTGGATGGCGTGGTGCCTTCCTCGAAGTAATGAGTGCGTTCTTGCTCTGAGTTCACACAGGTCTGGTGGTTTAAATGAGTGGGACCTCCCCCTCTATTGCTCACTCTCTCTGTGTGATTCGCCAGCTCCCCGTTTGCCTTCGGCCATGATTGTAAGTTTCCTGAGGCCTCCCCAGAAGCAGATGCTGGCTCCATGCTGCTTGTACAGCCTGCAGGACTGTGAGCCAAATAAACCTTTCTTCAGAAATCACCCAGTCTTGGGTATCCACATTCCTTTATGGCAATGCAAACGGCCTAATCCGGCCTCCTAGCTCTGCTCCTTCTGGCTTTGTAAGTGACTTTCCTCTGAGCTTTGTTTCCTCATCAAGAAAAATGGAGAGCCCTCTCCGTAGGGGTGTACAACGGGTCAAGAGAGGTCTTGGGGGCTGAGCCACAATGTGGGTGTGTGTGATGGGAAAGATTTTGCTTTCTCGTTGTTATCCAGTTTGCTTTCTACACTGTTATCAGCTGCAAGCTCCTTCCCTGGAGCATCCTTTAATTGGGTTGAGAAGGCACGATTTGCCGGGTGAATGAGTTGAGAGGGTGGGTCAGGGGCAGCTCCCTGGTCCCTGCTGCACACTTGCACCTGGAACCATTCTCTGGCGCAGGATATATGGTCCTTCCCACCACTGGTTGAATTGAACAGTCACAGAGAGAGTGGCTATGGAAGGAAGGGTGCCCCTTCCACCCTGCAGTGCCCACAGTCAATACTGTTATGCCCCAGAACAGCTGGACCTACTGTTCCTTGTCTGCCCCATTCTGACTCATCAGGGCTCAGATATGAGCTTATCAGATATTATGAAATCACTCATCCACACAGACCAGACAGAGAAGCAGAAGGCTCTAGGACAGAGGCTAAGTCCAAGACAAACAAAGTTTTAGGTGATGCTGGAGAAGAGAGCCCACCGGAATCGGGGAAGAAAGAACAAGGATTTCTGGTTCTCTTCTCATTCCAGGTGCACACTCCTTCAAAATCAGGGGTGAGCCTATGACCTGCTCTGACTGCAGAAGCGATGAGTCACCTCCAGGGAGAAGCATTAAGGACCACTCTGCCTCCCCCTTTCCACTGTAACGGACATGGTGGCCCCGCACTCCTGACTTGCAGCTCCAGGATGTTGGTGCTCTGGTCAGCTGGAGCAGTTGAGCCATCCCTGGGAGACTGTGGCTCTGGGGAATCACCTGCACCTGTGGTGGACTTTGCTTGGGCAGAAACACATGTTTGACTGAAACCACTGGGACTTCAACAGTTTGTTCCTGCTGCATCATTGAAATCAACCTGATCAATGCAAATATATTGTCAAGTTGAAATGAAATGCAGGTTTCAAAATAGCATTGATTCATCCATCAGTTATTCATGGGGCCCCTGCCTTCCCGCCCCATGTCTGCAATTTCAATTCCAGATTTTGGGGAGGGGGCGTTTAGAGTCCAACTCCCTCCCCAACACACACGTAGGAAAACAAATGTGGGGATAACAGGGCCACACTGTGGCGATGGCGATGAGGCAGGGAATGGCAGTCCTGGCGCACAATAGGGCCTCGCTCAATCTCAGCTCCTTTTCCCAGCTTTTCCTGCTCACACACCTGTGCTCCGGCCTCATCCAGGTGTCAGGGACGAAAAGCATTTTAATAGGGCAAGTATTATCATGTGGGCCCAGGACAAATCCTTAATATTAAAATCACAACCCAAACCTCTGTAGAGGAGACTCAGGCCAGTCAGGGCAAGTGGTCATGCCTGGGGGCCGCAGCGTCCCTGCCGCGCGAGCTCCGGATTCCCACAGCCTGTGAGCTCCCCACGTGACCACCACAGCACAGGCTCGGCTAATTGGGTCTGTGTGATGGGAAAGATTTTGCTTCCCGGTTGCCATCCAGTTTGCTTTCTGCACGTTTACCAGCTCCAAGCTTGTTCTCTAGAGCCACCTTTAATTGGGTTGAAAAGGTAACATGCAGAGCCTGCTGCATGTTGGCAAAAGTGCTTCTGCTGGCCTTGGAGGAGGCTGGGGAGTCTAGACTCTCCCTTCATGGGGGCACGTGTACTGCTGCACCATGGTACCATGACACTCGGGTGTGTGGATGCCCTTCAGCGTCCCCTCGATTCCAGGACCTGAGGGGGTTGTGTGTCCAACTTCTTGCTGAGGAGCCAGAGCTCAGGGAAGGCAGGGGTAGGCAGAGGGTGCTGTCCACCCACAACAATGGGACTGCCCCTTAGAACCTGGCTGAACTGGCCTGAGCCCTGTCACCCTTGCTATGGGACATCCAGTGTTCTCCCCATCCCAGGCACATGGACCACCAATAACTTCCCTTTTCTTATAAGCTAGAGTTGCATTTCTGTTGCTTGCAACCTCAAAAGTCTATGCTGGCCCATTTACAATGACTTAAAACTGTTGATTGCCTTCTTGCTACCATGATACATGGACAAGGGTCCATGTAACTCTGGGAGCTGTTGGCAGCTATAAGGAAACTCTGCTGGGGAAAAGCTGCTGCTTGGTGGAGGGTTGATATGAGGGAATTATGGGGGAAGATCTGGAACACCAATGCCATTGAGAATCTCTAAACCAAACCACACCAGGAGCCTCTCTCCTGCTGGACATCTCAGTCCTGTGAGTTAATTTCTCTTTATTATTCTTTCCCTGTACTATGATAACTTCCATCCAGACTTGATGGAAGGACTGTAAATATTCCTGGAATGAGATCTTGAACCGGGAGATGAAGGCAGTCCCTGGAAGGCTAGAAGAGATTTTGGTTGTCTTCTTTGTGTTTGTATGGATGTAGGCAACTTCGAATGTTCACGGGAAGAGGAAGGATCTGTACGAACCTTGGGTAGCCAAGGGCTGTGAAGACTGTAATAAATAATCGTCACCTCCCAGCATTCTTCTCCCTTCCCACCGTCCCCTATGTCTGTTTGGATGTCCAAATAAACTGGCTCTACTCTCAGCCCCAGGGTTGGAGCCTGTGATCTGATCTGAACCAATTAGCGTATTCCATCCCCTGGCCTGGTGATTGGTTCCAATTTGGGGGTGGACTGAGATTGGTCCGATAAGAGTAATACCAGCCTCTGGGGAATGACTTGGACCTGTAGTGATATTTGCATGAGACAAAGAAATCCTGTCTCTCTCAAAGGATGTGAATGAGGAAGCCTGCAGGCCCAGGAGCCATTGGCAGTCCTCTTTGGACTCTAAAGGGAGCCAGCTTTAGGATGAATCTCATGCCGTAGAAAGGAAAGTAGAGGGAAAGCAAAACACAAAAGTTGATATTCTGTTACATCATTGCACAGCTGAGTCACACTTCACCTGAGCCATTCGTTTTGCCAGATGAATGTCATCTTGACATTTATTTTAAAAGCCCATTTGGGTTCTTGTTGTTTCCTGTTCTTTGCAACTGAAAACATCCTGAGCAGGCGGCTACTGTTATTATCCAGATTTTGAAGATAAGAAACTGCGGCACAGGAATATTAAGCGATAGGTCCAGGGCCATTGGGCTGCTAAACAGAGGTGGTAAACCCAGAACATGCAATGATAGCCTAAACGTATAACTACGATTGGCCACTTGCCATTTTCTTCTGCCTTTAGGAGGTTGGTCCTCTGCACTTCTGGTCTCCACTTAACACCCAGGAGGAGGTACCATCACACCTGCTGTGCTGGTGTTGTGTTTCTGCTGTGGTCACCTCTGAGAGTCGTGGGAGAGCCAGTCACCTTCGTACATGTGCACACGCAAGCACCGTCACAGAGGAACTTGCCTCCAGGAGTTTACCATGCATGAATACCTGGACTATTCGGTTGCTTTTCTTCAGGTTTTACAGTTCTCCTGGTCACAAAGCCCTCCAGTAATAACAGTTCATTTTCTTAACTTATCTTTACATAAATAAGGTCATAGGATTTTCCCACTTTACATGGTGAACAAATGGAGACTCAGATGAGAAACCTGACTTACCACTGGTGGCAGAATGGGAAGTCAAGTCAAGACATCAGTCCAGCATTTTTGACTCATCCACTTGATCACTGGTTTTCAATCTTAAGATGACCATGACCCACACTGAGAGCAGAGACTGAAATGGAGAGAGAGAATGAAAGCTTAAATTTAGGTTTAGAAATAAACAGACCACCCAGCACTTTGGGAGGCCGAGACAGGCGGATCGCGAGGTCAGGAGATCGAGACCATCCTGACTAGCGCAGTGAAACCCCGTCTCTACTAAAAAATACAAAAAACTAGCTGGGCGAGGTGGCGGGCGCCTGTAGTCCCAGCTACTCAGGAGGCTGAGGCAGGAGA
>NW_012114466.1:3206818-3216353 GCF_000951035.1 Colobus angolensis palliatus | reverse complement strand
TCCGCACCTAGAACGATGGAGCCCTAGACAGGGCTGAAACCTCCGTTGCTTCTTGATGCTGTTCACCTGTTCCTGAAGATTCAGATGAATCTCTTTTCAGAGGCTCAGAGGGTCCATACGAACAGCTTATTCCTGGGACACTGAGTTTCGAGATGCCTTCCTGTTCAAAAGGAAGGCTGGGAGCAAAGCCTGGTGGGGAAGGTGCAGATGTTGGTCGGGACCCTTCAAATAGTCGTAGAGGGGGACGCAAGCTAGAGGGGAGGTGATGGCGGCTCAGGTTCCCGGGGAGAAGGCCTCGATGGGCAGAGACTCTGGGAGGGGCCTGGAAGCCTGTCCGCAGATGTTCCTAGCAAAGCCTCATCATCTAGTTCTAGACCCCAAGCAACTTTTTAGAGCACATTTTAAAAGATATCATCTTGGGCAAAAGCTCCTTTTGTTCACCAGATCTTATTGAAAGCATCCCCGAATTTTAAATTCTTCACTTTGAATGGAAAACATA
Organism: Colobus angolensis palliatus; assembly: GCF_000951035.1. NCBI lineage: Eukaryota > Metazoa > Chordata > Mammalia > Primates > Cercopithecidae > Colobus > Colobus angolensis. Next base: position 3,215,854 of record NW_012114466.1, on the reverse strand, counting down.
TAGAAATATTATCACTATGCACTGAGATGTGGATGACCTTAAATCATCATTTTGAAGAAAAATGCTGAAAAGGCAATTATGTTTGAGCTAAAATAACAAAATGCATTAAACATAAGCAGAATGAGTAAAATATCCTTATCCTTTCAAAAGAGAGAAGCAGAAGAAGGGGCTCTGGCCCAGCACTTGCTAAATCTTGGTTCTGTTTTTTTGTCACTCATTCATTCATTTCTTCATTTCTCTTTTTTTTGAGACAGAGTCTCAGTCTGTCGCCCAGGCTGGATTTAAGTAGCATGATCTCGGCTTACTGCAGCCTCTGCCTCCTGCGTTCAAGTGATTCTTGTGCCTCAGCCTCCCAAGTAGCTGGGATTACAGGTGCCCGCCACCATGCCTGGCTAATTTTTGTATTTTTAGTAGAGACAGGGCTTGTTGGCCAGGCTGGTCTCAAACTCCTGACCTCAGGTGATCCTCTCGTCTCAGCCTCTTAAAGTGCTGGGATTACAGGCATGAGCCACCACACCTGGCCTCTTCATTTGATTTAATAAGCATTTGGTGAAACCCTGTCTTGAGTTACATGCTGGCTATAATCCACGAAGAAGCTTCGGTTCCTGACCCGAAGGAGTTTACAGTGTAAGGTGCATTCGGCCCCTGAACCAACAGTAGCACCATAGGCCGTGCTCTGTAAGGGGGCACAGTCTCCCGGCTGAATGGGTTCAGGGACAGCCTTTCCCATGATCTGACATTTGATGCGGGACCTTAGAGATTTTCTAGAAAAAGGCGGAAGGAAGCCTGGAGGAGAGAAAGAGTGATATCTTGGAACATGCATCTATATCTGGTGTGACCGCAACCATGTGTAGTGTGTGGTGTGGCATGTGTGTGTGTCCATGGCTGTGTGGCATGTGAGTGATGAGTGTGCTGTGTGCATGTCTGGTGTCTGTGTGGGGTGCATACATGCACGTGTGGGCATGTGTTGGCACGCAGGGAGGTAAGTGTGGCAGGCGGAGGGTAGGTACTGTCCAGGTGACATCGGAGACATCGCTCCCGCAGTGCAGAGAGCCCTGGGGAGCTGGTGTGCCCACTGGGAGCGTCTCCCTGTGCCACCTCCTCTGGGCCCATCTGGACTGGCTCTAGGGCAGGATGGGAGGGCTGAGCTCTGGCTACCCCTATCTCCCAGGTGAGGGATTTCTCTAGGCCCCTGCTCCCCTCAACCTCAGGTGGGGGAGATTCCATGAGCCAGAGACAAAAGCCAGGGTCCTTACTGAGTCACAGCCTGAAATTTGGCTGTCGGCCTCCAGGCTCTGGTCTCTTAGCAACCAGCCATGTGGGCCCAGGGCAGCTGCAGGGCTCTGCTCCAGGCAGGATGCACCCAGGGGCTTTGGAGTGGGTCCCCAGGCCACCTCTGGCAGCTGAGGTGCGAGGATGGCCAGGCGCCGTCTCTCTAGCCTTGACCTCGCTCTCCTGATTCCACCCCCAGCCCTGCTCCTGCACCTGAGCTGACGGAGGAGCGCTGCCACAGCCCTGCCAAGCCCTGGGTGATCGGCCCCGGGGGCCCTGGCGGAAAGAGCCTCTCTGAGCAAAGCTGCTGCATTTTCTCTTCTCCGTGTTCAGTGTGCCCCACATGCTCACGTCTTCCTACCAAGCCCCCAAAGCCTCCTGCTTCTGCATGAGCTCCAGGGACGGTCAGCCAGGTGCTCTACTCCCAAGGGATGAGGGCTGGTGGAGCTCACCACCAGGGCCAGAGCAAAGGCATTCTTGGAGGAGGAAATAGCAAAGTCTCAGAATGCTAGAAGAACACGACTCACTTAGGCAACATAATCATCTGAAATGCCTACAGTGTCGGCTAAACAGGGGTGGGGCAGGGTTAGATTATAAAAAGCCTTCAGTCCATGCCAAGCAGATTATCGGGGATGGGGTGCAGCAGGGAAGGCACTGAAGGGTTTTAAGCAAGAGAGCAACATAAAGATTTTTGGAAAGCCATCTGTCCCCATGCACAGAAAGGGTGGATCGAAGATGTATTGACATTCAAAGAAGGTCCAAGCAGGACATGATGGTCCAGGCAGAATACAATGAAATGGTCTAGGCAGGACATGCTGGAAGCTTAGACTGTGACACAGAGACAGAGATAGAGTTAGAGACAGAGATCAAGATAGAATGGAGGGGAGAGGGAAGAGCTTCACAAGGGAGGGTGTGTGAGGGAGAAGGGATGTGAGTGGGTGATGAAACCATCACTTGGGGATGAACAGTAGAGGCGGAAGAGGAGGTCTGAGGGTAGAGGATGGATTCCACTTAGTGGCCATTGCAGGTGAAGTACCTTTTATTTATCTGGGAGAGTATGCCAGGAGTGACTGAAAAAACTGGAGACCCTTGACTTCTGTAACACCTTGTTCTCCAAATTCTTCTGTCCCTCCTCACTCTTAGGAGGGCTCTGATTCTTCAACCTGCCTCTCTCTAATACCGATGTCCTGGGCTTTCTCTGGATGCCCTTCTCCTCACCCCAGGAGGACTCATCCCTGGCAGGGCTTCATTTCCTACCAGAGTAGGGATAACTACCAGAGTGGCACATCGAGCATCTCTCCTGAGCTCCAGAGAGATGCAAGATCACACTGGACCGGTTAGCATCACAGAGTCCAGCAGCTTAAGCAAGTAAGGATTTTTGTCTCATGGAAAAGCCCAGAGATCACGTTCAGCTGGTGCAGTCCAACAATGTCACTCCATCATCCTTTGCCTGTGACTTTGATCCCCATGATCACAAAATTGCTGCTAAGATCAAGACACTACCTCTGTATTCCAGGCAGGAATTTTTTTTTATGACACAAAGTTCCGAAAAAGGGAAATGGAAGCTGGCTCTGGTCCTTTTACAAGGCTTGTCTAGAAGAGATCCCTAGTGAGTGTCACTCACATCTTTTTTACCATAACAGTGCCATCAGGCCACCTCTAGCTGCAGAGGAGGCTGGGAGAACCAGTGCTCTAAATGGGCATATTGCAACTCTGACCAAAATCAGGGAGAGTAGCTATTAGTTAGGCAACTAGCAGCATCCACTACCACCTCCAAGTGTTGATTCTATCTTTGATTACCTCCAAAGACACAGAGCTCATTCTCCCCCAGGGTGGCAGACAGCAGCTGGGTCACCTGAGAGGAGGCCACAGAAACCCCCAGTCTGGGCTCCTCAGCCCACCGACTCCTGCTTCTGGGGTGAAATCTGGGGTCTGGCAATTTCACAGGCTCACCAAAACTGTCAGTCTTATCAAGAGTGCTTGGAGGCCAGTCATCCAACTGGTCCTACTCATTTTCCCCAACATGTCTTGGTAATAACGGTTCCTTAAACATCGCCGTCAGGATCCTCTCCAAGACAAATCACCACTCAGACCGCACAACAGCTTTTCTGTTATCTCTGTGTAACCGGCCTCCGTGGTGCGATAAACAGCCCAGGATTGAAACATTGCTTCTGCAAATTGAACTCTGCGGGGCCAGAGGACTACCATTACGTTAATTATATTCCAAAATTTTCCGTTTATCTCCTTCCCGCCGCTCCAGGTCCCGGGTGGATCCGTTTGCATTTATGAATGCACAATTCTGGCGCTGGCAGCTGGTGCTGGATTGTTCTGCCTGCACGGCTTCCTCTCTGAGATGCTCTCTCCCAGTCATCTCTGGGACCTCTACTCTTCCGCCCTCCTTGTGGGTTTACTTGAAGGAGAGCCTTGCTAGGGTGCAAACTCTTTGCTTTAAATACACGTGGGTTTGACTCTCCAAAGATGAGGTGGGCCCTGTGGCCTCTGAGCCAATTACCATATTATGCTAATCCTGACATTAACATATTACCTGCATAATGGCTGGTCTATTTTTAAAGCCACCAAAGGGATGAATTCCAGCCTGAAGTTCTCCTTCAACACAGCATGCTCTTCGCTTCTGGGATATTCCTAGAGAAAGGAACAGCTTCACATGGAGGGGAAACTGGACTGGAAAAAGACCTATGCCTGGACCATCACTACCTGGGCCCCTGTGTGTAGAGTTGACCCTGCTCTGGTCAGCACTGGCATGGGGCAGTGAGGCAAGTCCCAGGAGTTGGGGTCATCAGCAAACACCTTCAGCTCAGGACAGAAATGCAGCCATGCTCCTTCTCTCTCTAGGCCTTGGAGGGAGACAGAAGCAGCCCCCAAGAAGCTCAGAGAGTATCAGACTGGGATGGGACTCCAGTTCTGTGCCCCTTCAGCCTGTAGCAAACAAAGCCATTCACATCGTCCTGAACACTACAGCCACAGGAATTTGTAGGAGCATGCATGCCTTTCCACCCAGGAAAGTTTATCTCTGGGAATTTGTCCTGAGCACGTGAGTCAGGGCATCTGAGCAGGTACAATTGCTCCCACACTGCTCACATGACAAAACTATCCCCAGGAACTAAAGTGATGCTAAAAACGATGGTGCCTGGGAATACAGCAATATTCATTTGCGGGGTAAAATGTTCAACACATAGGGCTGTGTTTTCAAAGGGGTTATGAAAGAGTGGCTATGAGCATAATCTATTTTTATTAAAAATGATTATGTGTATACACACACATGCACGCACACACATAATCTCAATAGAAAAACCAGGTAGGAGGGAAACTAGTGTATTCGGGAGGCTCCCAGTGATATGGCTCCCATAGGCTCAGCACGCCCTCTTTCCACAACTCTTGTCCACTCTACACCCCCATATTCCACTCTGCTCAGTCCTCGGATGCTCCAAGCTGAGTCCTTATGTAGGGCTACCCCATTTGCTGTTCCTCTGCTTGATGTTGGGGCTCCATCCTTTGTAGCCACCAGGCTCATGAGGTCTCTGATGAAGGCTGGACCACCCTCCATGAATCACCCGCTCCTACTACCCCTGCTGCATCCCCCTTACTGGCATTTATCCCCTCCTGACAAATTACTCTTTGTTCATTCATTGTCTAATACCTGCCTCCCTACTGGCCCCCTCCTCCAAGAATATAAGCTCCCCAACAGCAGGGACTTTGTTTTGTGCACAGCTGTATCCCCAGAACCTAGAACAAAGCCTGGTCCATGGTTAGTGCTCAAAACTGCTGATTTTTTATCCCCCAAGAGTTCCAAACTAATTTAGTGGGGAAATGAGTAATCTTTTCAATAAATGTTGCTGAGACAACTAGATATCCACACTCAAAAAAATGGAATTACACCCCTACCTCACACCATGTACAAAAATCAACTCAAACCAGATCAAAGAGCTAAGAGCTAAAACTATAAAACTTGTAGAAGAAAACCTAGGAGTAAATCTGCATGTCCTTCAATTGAGCAATAGTTTTTTAGACACCAAAACACAAGCAACCAAAAGACATATATATATATATATATAACTTCAGCAAGATGAAAAATGTTTGTGCTTCAAAGGACACCATTAAGAAAGTGAAAAGACAACTCACAGAATCAGAGAAAATTTTTGCACACCGTCTATATGATAAGATATTTGTATCTAGGACATATAAAAAACTCTTGCAACTCATTAATACAAAGACAAACCAACTAAAAGTAGTCAAAGGATTTGAACAGATATTTCTCTGAATAAAATGTGCAGATAGCCAATAAGCATACAAAAAGATGCTCAACATTATTAGCCATCAAGGAAATATAAATCGAAACCCAATGAGGTAGTTATAGAATAGCTATCATCAAAAAAACAGATAACAAGTGTTAGTGAGTACGTAGAGAAATTAGAACCCTCATTCACTGCTAAAATGTAAAATGGTGCAGCCACTTTGGAAGACAATTTAATTGTTCCTCAAAAGGTTAAACACAGAGTTACCATAAGACTCAGCAATGCCATTCCTAGGAATACACCTAACAGCAGTGAAAACATGTCCACACAAAAACTAGTGCACAAACGTTCCTAGAAGTATTATTCTTTTTATTTTTGAGACAGGGTCTTGCTCTGTCACCCAGGCTGGAGTACAGAGTTGTGATCCCAGCTCACTGCAGCTCGACCTCCCAGGCTCAAGTGATTCTCCCTCCTCAGCCTCTCAAGTAACTTGGACTACAGGCACACACCACCATGCTTAGCTAATTATTGCATTTTTTTGTAGAGACAGGATTTCACCATGTTGCCCAGGCTGGTCGAACTCCTAGACTCAAGCAATCTGCCTACCCCAGCCTCCCAAAGTGCTGAGATTACAGGCATGAGTCACTGTGCCTGGCCACATAGAAGCATTATTCTTAAAAAAAATAAAAATAAAAATAAAAATAAAATATATATATATAAAACTTTTTATTTGGTAGATGTAGGGTCTTTCTGTGTTGCCCAGGCTGGTCTCAAACACCTAACCTCAAGTGATCCTCCCACCTTGGCCTCCCAAAGTGCTGGTGATGCAGGGCAGACAAGCCCCAAAATCAGGACTTAGCCTGGGAGGGTTCTTGACTTCACCTAATAAAGAATTCAACTGTGAGCCAGTGATGTTAGACAGCAACTTTTATTGAAGTAGAAGTGTACGGCAGCAGCAGAGGTACTACTCCCTGTGGAGCAGGATCACCCCATAGGCAATGTGCCCAGAGTAGCAGTTCGGGTGTAGTTCTGCTGTCATAGTTATACCCACTTTTAATTACATGCAAAGTAAGGGTCAGGTTATGCAGAAATTTCTAGGAAAAGGGTGGTAACTTCTGGATCATTGACATAGAAAGGGGCAGTAACTTCCAGTCTTGCCATGGCAATGGTAAGCTGACATGGCATTGGTGGGTGTGTCTTATGGAGACTTAAGAGTGCTTTTGCCTCTTCCTTGGTTCAGCTAGTCTTCAATCTGGTCCAGAGTCTGAGCCCCGCCTCTGGAGTTGAGTCCAGCCTTCTACCTCAATATCTAAGAAACCAAAGATTTACCCCCAGATTTTCTTCTAAGAGTTTTATAGTTTTAACTCTTAGGTCTGACCCATTTTGAGTTAATTTTTTATATGGCATGAAATAGTGGTCCAGCTTCACGCCCTTGCATGTGGATAATCAGGTGTCTCAGCACCATTTGTTGAAAAGACTATTTTCCCCATTTAATGTTCTTAACATCCTTGTCAAAAATCAATTGACTATAAACGTGAAGATTCATTTCTGGATTCTCAATTCTATTTCACTGATATATATGTCTATACTTATGTCAATACCACACTGCTTTGAGTACTATAGCTTTATAGTAAGTTTTGAAATAAGAAAGTGTGAGTCCTCTAACTCTGCTCTTTATTTCCAAGAGTGTTTTACATATTCTGGCTCCCTTGAGTGTCTATATACATTTTAGGGTCAGATTGTCAATTTGTGCAAAGAAGCAAGCCTGGATTTTGGTAGTGATTGCAATGAATCTATAGATCAGTTTGGGAGTATTGCCATATTAACAATATTAATTACTCTGATCCATGAACACGGGATGTGTTTCCATTTATTTAGATTTTCTTTAATTTCTTTCAACAATATTTTATAGCTTTCAGAATATACATTTTTTACTTCTTTCTTAAGCATATCCTTAAGTATTTTGTTCCTTTTAGTGCTATTGTAAGTAAATTGTTTTCTTAATTTCATTTCAGATTGCTTATTGCTATTGTATAAAAATATAATATATGTTTGCATATTGGTCTTGTCTTCTGAAACTTGCTAAACTCATTTCTTAGTTCTACTTTGTGTGTGTGTCAATTGCTTAGGATTTTCTACACAAAAGGTTATGTAATCTGCAAATTAAAATAATTTTACCTTTTCCTTTCCAGTGCAGATTCCTCTTTTATTGCCTAACTGTTCTGGCTAGAACTTCCAGTACAGTGTTGAACAGAAGCAGTGAAGGCAAACTCTAATCCTAGTTTGAGTATTTTTATCATGAAAGAGTGTTGAATATTGCCAAATGCTTTTTTCTGCATCTATTGAGATGATCATGTGGCTTATTGCTGTATTGATATGGTGTATTATACTAACTGTTTCTAGGTGTTAAATCATCCTTGCTTATAGAGATAAATTCCAATTGGTCATGGTGGATAATCCTTGTTGGATTCTATTTGCTAGTATTTTATTTCAGACTTTTTGTATCTATATTCAAAAAAGATATTAGTCTGTAGTTTTGTAATGTCTTTGTGTGGTTTTGGCATCAGGAAAATCGTGGCCTCATAGAATGAGTTGTGATAGTTTTCCCTCTTTGACTTTTCTGGAAGAATTTATAAATAATTGGTATTAATTCTTTCTTAATTGTTTGGCAGTGAAGCAATTTGGACCAATGCTCTTCTTTGTGTAAAGTTTTTTTTTTTTTAGGTTACTAATTTAATCTCTTTATTTATCTGTTCAGATTTTCTATTTTTCCTTGAGTCAGTTTTGGTAGTTTGTGTCTTTCTAAGAAGTTATCCGTTTCATCTAAGTTATCTAATTTATTGGCATATGATTGTTCATAGTATTTATTTATTTATATTTATTTATTTATTTATGTATTTATTTATTTATTTATTTATTTATTTTGAGACGGAGTCTCGCTCTGTGGCCCAGGCTGGAGTGCAGTGGCCGGATCTCGGCTCACTGCAAGCTCCGCCTCCCGGGTTTACACCATTCTCCTGCCTCAGCCTCCCGAGTAGCTGGGACTACAGGCGCCCGCCACCTCGCCCAGCTAGTTTTTTTTTTTTTTGTATTTTTTAGTAGAGATGGGGTTTCACCGTGTTAGCCAGGATGGCCTCGATCTCCTGACCTCGTGATCCGCCCGTCTCGGCCTTGCAAAGTGCTGGGATTACAGGCTTGAGCCACCGCGCCCGGCCCTGTTCATAGTATTTAAATGGCATCTTTTAAATTTCCATTTGCTGTTTGTTTCTGGTATACAGAAGTACAACTCACTTTTGTATATTGACTTGCTAGACTCTCTAATGAATTCCAATAATGTACCTATAGAATCTTTAGACTTGCTACATACATAAGCAAATTCTCTGTAAATAATGATGAATCTGTTTCCTCATTTCCAATCCTTATGACCTAATTTCTTTGTATTGCCTTACAGTAAGGCTTGATTCTCAGTCCAATGCTGAAGAGAAGTGGAGGAGCAGGTATCTTTGTCTAG
>NW_012114466.1:3204614-3205876 GCF_000951035.1 Colobus angolensis palliatus | reverse complement strand
AAAGTCAATGGTTATAAGATTATCCAGCTTTTCTTTTTCTTCTTGTGCCAATTTTGGAGCATTGTGTTTCTCTAGAAGTTTATCCATTTTATGTAAAATTTCAATTAAATTGCTACGGTTTTTCCTGATAGCCTCTATTTAGTTTCCTATAGCTGCTACAACCATTTATCACCAACTTGGTGGCTTAAAACAACACATATCTATTCTTTTACAATCTGGAGGCCAGAAGACCAAAACGGGTTATACTGGGCTGAATCAGGCTGTCAGCAGGGCCATGCTCCCTCCAGAGGCTCTAGAAACGCATCCATTTCTTTGACTTTTACAGCTTCCAGAGGCTACCTATATTCCTCAGCTTGTTTGTAGCCGCTTCTCATCTTCAAAGATGCCATTTAAATACCATGAACAATCATATGCCAATAAATTAGATGACTTACATGAAATGGATAATTTCTTAGAAAGACACAAACTACCAAAACTGACCTAAGGGAAAATAGAAAATCTGAGCAAGTAAATAAAGAGATTAAGTTAGCAATTAAAACTAAAACAAAAACAAAAACAAAAAAACTTCCCACAAAGAAGAGCCTTGGTCTAGATGGCTTCACTGCCAAACATTTAAGAAAGAATTAATACCAATTATTTATCATTGGTATGATAAATACCAATTAACTATGGTGATGATTGCAGAACCCGTTATAAACCCTCCAGGCTCTGCTTCCATCACAGACTTCTCTTCCAGTGTTAAATATCCCTCCACCTTCCTCCAGCCTGGAATACTTGTCCTAAGCCCTTGACTCTATCTGGCGATCATATATACGTGCATGAGATCATCATTTGTGTTGAGAGTCTCTAGGGAAATAGGCTCAAACAAATGAATCTTTGTCTCTTAAGTGTTTTCAAAGAATTAATTACTGATTTCATTAATTTTCTCGTACTTTTTTCTATTTCATTAATTTCTAAGCTCATCTTTATTCTTTTCCCCTTTCTATTTCCTTTGGTTTTTGTTTGTCTGTTTGTTTGTTTTTAAGATGGAGTCTCGCTCTGTAGCCAGGCCAGATTGCAAAGGCACGATCTCGGCTCACTGCGACCTCTGCCTCCCGGGTTCAAGCAATTCCCCTGCCTCAGCCTCCTGAGTAGCTGGAACTAAGGCGCGTGCCACCACGCTTGGCTAATTTTTTGTATTTTAGTAGAGACGGGGTTTCACCATGTTGGCCAGGATGGTCTCAATCTCCTGACCTCGTCATCTGCCCGCCTTGGCCTCCCAA
>NW_012114466.1:3190217-3203679 GCF_000951035.1 Colobus angolensis palliatus | reverse complement strand
AAATATACAATTGCTATACTTTTCTGATGAACATAACCTTTATTATTACAAAGGGCTTAAACTTTCCGATGACTTTTCCTTTCGTGCTATTTTGCCTGCCAGACATAAAGCTAGACTGACTTTGTTCTGGTTAGTGTTTGCAGGATACACGCTTTTCCATCCTTTCACTTTTCTGCATTCTTAAGTTTTACATGAATCTCTTGAAAACAGCACATAGAGTTTTGAAAACCCATCCTGACAAGCTTTGTCCTTCAACCGGAGAATCTGCCCATGTAATTTCAGTCTAATTGCTGATAAATTTCCCTTTTTTAATCCTACTTTGTATTTCTATCTATAAATGGAATTACCAGGTCATACACTAAGTCCTTCTGTGTTATTTTTCACTCTGTTCTTGCCCTTTGGGATTGATTATATTTTATTATTCCATTTTTGTCCTGTTTGACAATTCTATTGCGGCTTACCTAGAAATTTCAATACCCTTCGTTTTCTTGTTAGCATGAAATATTAATTGCTACTTTTCCACTTCCCCAGGAAATGCAAGGATCTAAAATCTGTCTAACTCCATTTACCCCCTTTCCAAGTTACATGCTTTTGTGTTTCTATATGTTAATTCCATATATTTTAAACTCCATAAGAATGTATATACGGTTTGTTCTCATTTCGGTTTTTTAAACAACTTCATTGAAATAGAGTTTGCATGCCATAGAGTTCTGCTGTTTAAAGTGTACAATTCAATGTTTTTAAGTTATTTGCAGAGTTCCGCCACCATTACCATAGTTAAATTTAGAACATTTTTATCATCCCCAAAAGACAACTTGTACCAATTAGCAGCCACTCCCCATGATCCACCTCCCAACTTCTCCTTACCCTCCCCCTTGCCCCCAGCAACCACCAATTTACTTTCTATCTCTGTAAAGTTGCCTAATTTAACCTTTCATGTAAGTGGGGTAATAAAACACACAGTCTTTTGTGTCTGGCTTCACTGAGCAGAGTGTTTTTAAGAGCACCCGTGTTATAGCCTGTGTCGGTTCTTCATTCCTTTTTATTGATGAATAATGTTGCGTTGCAAAGATATAGCCCCTTTTGTTTATTCACTATTGATGGACATTTATGTGGTTCCCATTTTTTGGCTTTTATGAATAATGCTGCTATAAACGTCTGTGTAGAAGTTTTTAGGTGGACATATGCTTTCAATTCTCTTGGGTATATACCTAGAAGTGGAATTACCGGGTCATACACTAAGTCCATGTTTAACCGTTTGCAGATCCACCAGACTGTTTTTCAAAGTGGAAGCATCACTTCACATTCCCAGCAGCAACGTATGAGGGTTCTAGTTTCCTTACATCCTCATTGCTGTGGTTTTAATGATGGGGTCCCTCCAAAATTCATGATGAAACCTAATCCCCGATGCAACAGTATTAAGAGGTGTGGCCTTTGAGGGGTGAATGGAAATGGTACCTTTGCAAAAGGACTCAAGGCTGGAGGGAGGACTTCCTTACCTTCTGTCTCTTCTGCCATGGGAGGCCACAGTGTTCCTCCCCACTGAAGGAAGCTACAACAAGACGCCATGTTGGCAGCAGAGAGCAGCCCTCACCAGACACCAATCCTGCTGACACCTTGATCTTGGACCTTCTGGCCTCCAGAACCGTGAGAAACAGATTTCTATTCTTTATCAATTACCCAGTCTGTAGTATTCTGTTGTACTAGCACAAACAGACTAAGAGAAATTGGTACCAGGAGTAGAGTATTGCTATATATATATTATATATATGTATATATATAGCAACTTGTATATAATATATAGTTACGTGTGTGTGTGTGTATATATATATATATATATATACACCTGAAAATGTGAATGTGGCTTTAGAACTGGGCAATGGGTAGAGGCTGAAACAGTTTTGAAGTGAGTGCTGGAAAAACCCTGTATTTCATTAAGGTAGATTCTGGTGAGGGCTGGGTCTTCCCAGAAAAGAGCTGTAGAGATTATCTAAGTAGGTCAAGCACAGAATGCTGGTAGAAATACGAACAGGAAAGGCCATTCTGATAAGGTCTTGGACAGAAATGAGGAATTTCTTATTGGAAACTGGAGGAAAGGCCATCTTTGTTACAAAGTGGCAGAGAAGTTGGCTGAATTATATCTGTGCCCTGCTGCTCTGTGAAAGCAGAATTTGAAAGTGATGAACTAGGATATTTGGCAAAGAAAAACTCTAAGCATGGCTGCATGGCTTCTCTTAACTGCTTATAAAATACAAGAAAAGAGAAACGAGTTAAAGACAGGATTTATAATCAAAAGGGAAGCAGAACATAAAGATTTAGAAAATCTCAGCCTGGCCATGTGAAGGATGAAACCGCATGTTTAGGGGAGAAAATTAAGGGTGTGGCTAAGCTACACTAGGATAAAGAGATTAGCATGGATAGAAGGGAGCCAGATACTATTCATCAAAGCAATAGAAAAATGGCCCATTTCAGAGTCATTTGATGGCATTTCAGAGGTCTTCCGTCCTCAAGATTTCAGAGATCTGCTACAAGTCTCACAGGTCCAGCGGGCCACATTCTTGAGGGCAGCAGAGTTCTAAGGGAGGGTTTCAGGGTACTCACGGGACCTCAGGCTCACTGCCTACAGCTGCCTCAAGTCTCAAAAATGCTCCCTACATTTTTGTGCAGTGCTCCTTGGCCACCCCAGCCTAGCTCAAGTGGACTCAGATGTGGCTTAGGCCACCACTCTAGAAGGCATAAGCAGTAAGCCTTGGCAGTGTCCACTTGGTGCTAACTTTGCAGGCAGAGCTCATGCACAAAGGGTACACAAGCTGTGGATCCATGGCTACCTCAACCTAGATTTTAAAGGATATCTCAGAGAACCTCAGGGCCCAGGCAGAGAAATGCTGCAGGGGCAGGACCACTGCAGAGTCCCCACTAGGGCAACTAGAGACTTCCCCTGGTGAAGTCAGGGCCACCATGGAGAGCCCCTACTAGGCCAGAAGAAAGGGCACCAGGGGAATGTCTAGTGGAGCCACGGGAGTGGAGCTGCTCTCGAGACCTCAGAACTGTGGAGCCATTGGAGTATGATCCCAGCCTGGAGAGCTACAAATACCAAACTCCAACCCATGAGAGCTGCTGTGTGGACTGCACCCAGCAAAGCTATTAGGGTAGGGATCCCTGGAAACATTGAAGGACCAATTCCCACCTAAGTGTGTCTAGAAGGCAGGACATGGAGTCAAAGAAGATTATTCTCAAAACTTTAAGTGATTTTTTTTTTTTTTAGAGACAGGGTCTCACTGTGTTGCCCAGGCTGGCATTGAATTTCTAGATTCAAGCATTCCTCCCACCTTAACCTCTCCAAGTGGCTGAGACTGCAGGCACACATCACTGCACCCAGCTCAAGCTCTATGGTTTCATGTTGTTTTCCTGTTGGGTTTTAGATTCACTTGAAACTTGTTATCCCTTTCTTCTTGCCTATTTTCATCTTTTGGAATGGAGATACCTATCCTATGCCTGTCCCACCATTGTGTCTTGGAAGCACATAACTTGTTTGATTTCAGTCTCACAGCTGTAGAGGAATTTGTCTACGGATGAATGGTACCTTGAGTCCCACCTGTATCTCAGTTAGATGATATTTAGATGAGACTTTGGACTTAGCCATTAAAGTTGATGCTAGAATGAACTAAGAATCTTTGAGGTTGTTGGAATGGAATACATGTATTTTGTTTGTGCGAATAACATGAATTTTGGGGGCTAGGACAGAATGTCATGGTTTGCATGATGGTGTCCTCTCCAAAACTCATGCCCAATGCAACCATATTAAAAGGTGCAGCCTTTGGGAGGTGATTAAGACAGAAGGGTTCTAGATTCATGACTGGGATTAGCACCCTCTCTTGCCCTCTGTCTCTTCTGCCATATGAGGCCACAGTGTTCCTCTCCTCTGGAGGATTCTGCAACAAGACCCTCTGCCATCTTGGAAGCAGAGGGTAGCCCTCACCAGATATCAATCCTGCCGGCACCTGGATCTTGGACCTTCTAGCCTCCAGAACTGTGAGAAATAAATTTCTGTTCTTTATAAATTACCCAGTCTGTGGCATTCTGTTACAGCAGCACAAATGGACTAAGAGACTCACCAACATTTGTTATTGTCTATCCTTTTGATGGTAGCCATTCTGGTAGGTGTGAAGTAGTATCTCATTGTGATAATTTTTGTCTGTATTTACCCACATATCTGCATTGTATTCCTCTTTTTTGCTGCAAGTCTGACCTTCTGTTGGGGTCATTTTCTTCATGCCCACAGAACAGTTTCTAGTATTTTCTTTACATAGGTCTACCTACTATTGATGAATTTTCTGAGTTTTAGTCTGTCTGAAAATGTTTTTATTTCATCTTCATATTTCTATCTTTCTACTTTAAACTTTTTTCTAGTTATACTTGAAGTCAGTTGCTTCCAAAGAGCATTCAGTTGGGTCATTTTTAAGATTTACTCCACCAACCTGTCTTTTCATTGGTGTATTAAGACTATTTACATTTAACGTAATTACTGATATTTCAGAGGTTAAGTTTGTCGTTTTTTTCATGTGTGTCTCCTCTAATTTTCTTTCTCAGTTGTTTTTTCTCTGCATCCCTGTGGAGCATTTGAACACTTTTTTAGGATTCCATTTTGATTTGTCTATAGTACATTCAAGTGTTCCTTTTTTGTGAGTGCTTTAGGCATTACAATATACATACATAACCTACGGTCTACTGGCGTCAACCTTTTATCAGTTAAAGTGAAATATACAAACTTTACTTCGCTTGGAGTCCATTTACCCTCCCATTTAAAATCTCATTTCCTAAGTATTTCTTCTACATACATTGAGAACCATAGTGAATGATGTTATAAGTTTTGCTTAATCCTTGAACATAGTTTAGGAAATTCAAGGAAAGAAAATTATATTGCATTCACTCATAGTTTTACTCTTTCCCTTGTTCTTGCTTCCAAATGTCCCAAGATTCCTTCTTTTATCATCTGTTTTTTCTGTTTCAAGAGCTTCCTATAGCCATCATTTTATGGTAGGCATGTTGGCAATAAATTCTTTTCATTTGTTTTCCTTTGAGAATGTCTTAATTGCCCCATCATTTCTAAAGGATATTTTTGCTAGGTATAAAATTCTGGGTTGTCAATCCTTTCTTTCAAGAATCCAAAAATGTTGAACTGCATGGTTTCTGACAAGAAAGCTACTGATTTTTCCCTGTAGGTAAGGTGTCATTTCTTTCTTGCTGGGTTCAAGATTTTTTCCTTTGTCTTTAGTTTTCAGAAGTTTGGCTATGATGTGTCTTGGCATGCATTTCTTTGGGTTTATTTTAGTTGAGATTCATTTAAGTTATTGAATTTGTAGGTTTGTGCCTTTTGCCAAATTCAGGAAATTTTCAGCCATATTTCTTTGAATACCTTTCAGCTCCACACTTTTTCTCCTCTCCTTCTGAAACTCTGATGATATGGATGTTAGCTCTTTTGTTAATGGTCCCACAGGTCCTTGAGGCTCTGTTCATTTTTTAAAAAGCCAATTTCTCTCTATTGTTCAAATTGTGTAATTTCTGTTGTTCTATTTTCAAATTCGGTGGTTATTCCTCAGTCCCTTCCATTGAGCCCATTCAATGAGGTTTTAAATTTTGGTTATTACTTTTTAGTTCTAAAATTTCCATTTGACTCTTGTTTATATCTTCTGCATCTGTGCCAGGATTTTCTATTTTCTCATTTGTCTCAAGCTCATTGAAAATTTCTTATGATAGATGCTTTAAAATCCTTGTCAGATAACTTCACATCTGTGTCATCTCAGGGCTTGCATCCATTGATTGTCTTTTCTTTTTCAAGTTGAGATTTTCTTGTCTCTCAGAATGGCAAGTAATTTTCAACTGTATTCCAGTCATTTGGGGCATTATGCTATGAGACTTCAGATCTTATTTAAATCTAATTTATTAGGCAGCCTATGATACTACACTAGTAGGGGAGTGGTACTGCCTCATTACTGCCAGATGGAGGTGGAAGTCTAGGTTCCTCACTCAGCTTCTCCAGCATCCCATACGGGAGGAGGGTCTTGTTACCTGGTGGACTTTCATTTTTCTCACCTTCATCTTTCTAGGTATATAACTTTAGGTTGGCAGTTATTTTCTTTAATAGTACTGAAAATATAATTTCTCTGTTTTTTTTTTTTTTTCTATTGCTGCTATGGAAAAGATGGCTGTCAGTTGCATTGTTACTCCATAAAACTGGAGGTGATTGTAATTTGTTTCTACTCAACTATCCCACCCCACTCTCCACTCGTGACTGCATAGAAGATTTCTCATTGTTATTCTAAATCTTTGTTTTGATTTTTCTAGGTGTGAATTTCTACTTATTTGTCTTGTTTGGGGTTCATTGAGTTCTTTAAATCCATGGATTTACATCTTCCATCAATTAGAAAATTACCAGTTATTATTTCTTCAAATGTTATTTCTGCTCAATTCCCTTTCTCCTTTTCTCCTGGAACTCTAGTTACAAATTCATATACTCACTATATTGTCTATTTCTATTACCCTTTCTTCTGTTTTCCCTCCCTTTCTCCCTCAGAGTTTCATTCGGAATGGCAAATTTTCAGTTATCTCTTCAGCTGTTAAAATCACCCATTGAATTCTTAATATTGGTTATTGATTTCTTTACTTCTAAAATTTGTAGTTGGTTCTTCCAATATGCTTGTTACTTTTTTTAGTTTCTAGTTCCTTGCTTTTAGTTTTAAGCTCCCCACTTTGTTCCCAAGAGCACACATAGTGAGCATGTTGTCAAGACTGTGTCGTGTAGTTCCACCATCTGAGATAACTGTGGATCTTTTCATTGTTGTCTTAGGTTTCATTCCTGCTACCTTGCCTCCTTCTGTGCTGGTTGTCTTTGATTGTGTGATGATGGACATTATGTCTGAAAAACTATCTGTAGAAGTAATCTACTGGGTATAATGGCTCACACCTATAATCCCAGCACTTTGGGAAGCTGAATCAGGAGGACTACTTGAGCCCAGGAGTTCAAGACCAGCATGGGCAACACAGTGGAACCCTGTTACTGCAAAGACTTTTAAAAAATTATCCAGGCATGGTGGCCCATGCCTGTAGTCCCAGCTACTTGGGAGGCTGAGGTGGAAGGATCACTGAGCCTGGGAGGTCAAGGCTGCAGTGAGTTGAGGCTGCAGTGACACTGCTCTCCAGCCTGGGTAACAGAGTGAGACCCTGTCTCTAAAATAATAATAATAATTTAAGGCCAGGATGACTTATCTTCTTCCAGGATGACTTTATCTTTCCTTCTCTAGGTGCTTGGGCATTCTAGATTTACCTCAATCCAGTTTCAGGCATTGAGATTTTTGGCACTACCCTGGTTACTGGAAGCTAAGCTATAGGACATGAAAGAGCTGGTTTTATTCCAATGTACTCTTTATACCTAACATACAACCTTTTGGAGCCCAACCCTAAATATGGTGTCAGGGATGTGTGCCAGGACCCCTACCCTTGCTTGGCAGGCTCTGAACACCAGTGATTGTCCCCATCACCCTGTGAGGCTGTCAAAACTGCTTCCTGGCCTCTGACTTTCCTATTCTAGGTCAGCTAATGCTCTTTGGGGAGAAGGCGCCCCAAATGCAAGCTTCACCTTTCTGAATTTCCTTCTCGGATTTTACTCACTATCTTGTCACTCTTCGATGCTTCTAGGAAGATCTTAAAATCTTCCATCCATCTGTTTCCTTATCTTCAGAGGAATGGTTGGTCTGAACTGTGTAGCCCGTCATCACTTGAAGGGCCACAAAGCCGCGTCTCGTGAAATCCACCCCTGCAGGAGTTTTGCCTGGTGACAGGGCTCAGGACCCCTCTGCTCTCAGTTCTGTCCTCACCTTCCCTCCTGGGGAATATCTTTCCAGTGTATGCGTTTCCTGTTTCCCTTCTTGTTTCTTCCCAAAAGAGTGAACTTTACTTAATCCATTACTTGCTGGGTTTCATTGCTGTGGAACACAGTTTCTTACACCAGTGACAATCCGGGAAGCATATTTTGTAATGTATAAACTAAAACGTGGCCCCTTCCTCACTTACTAGGACCTGCTGGCATTGGAAGAAGAAATGGTGAAAAACTGTAATGAGAAATTAATGAATAAGAAAGAAAACTGAGAGAATATTTTAAACCAACAGCTGATTCTTTAAAAATAAATAAGTTCAACAGTTAATCTCTGACAAATCTAATCAATAGAAAAAGTTAATAGATTAAATTAAGCAGAAGAAAGAGGGTGTGATCAATGCAGAGAGGATTCTCAAAGCCTAAGATGAAACTACACACGATTCCTTGCTGATCAATTAGAAAATCTCCATGAAATGGACAGTTTTCTATTCCCTCCCAAATGATTAAAGCAGAAGTAGCTCATCTGGGAAGAAAATGTTATTTCCCATCTCTGATACCCGGTACCAGAAATTCCAGCCAATTAGACTTAATAAGTCAGCGGAGTGAGCTTCCTCAAGCAGGAAACAGACACTCTTATCTGCCAAGGACATGTTTATCTAGCTAGGTCATGAATAATTGAGAAGTAGAGTCACAGGAAAAAAGAAGGACAAAACCCAGCACAAGTCAGATAGAGACTGTAAAGGTAAATGTGATGAAATTAAACTAAGTAGCTATAACAAGAGATGTATAAGACCTGTTTGAAGGAAAAGACAAAACTTGATTGTGGAACAGGGTTGAAACTAGGACAAGACCAATGTCAGGGAGCACTTCCTCTCTGCGGTGACACTGCAGTTGCACAGCCACGTGAGTGAGCATGGCCTTCAACGGACATGTGTATTTACATGCGGTGCCATCTTCCCTGGGTATCTACAGGGTTGGTTCCAGCACACACCTCCACCCCCACAGAATCCAAAGATGCTCAGGTCCCTTACTTAACTGTGCAGTATTTGCATATAACACACACCCTCTGGTATACTTTAAATCTTCTCTAGATTACTTATAATACCTGATGCCATGTCAATGCTATGTAAATAGTTGCTATACTGTATTGCTTTTTTTTTCTTTTTTTCTTTTTTTTTTTTTGAGACAGAGCCTTGCTCTGTCACTCAGGCTGGAGTGCAGTGGTGTGATCTCAGCTGACTGCAAGCTTCGCCTCCCGGGTTCAAGCAATCCCCCTGCCTCAGCTTCCCGAGTAGCTGGGATTACAGGTGCCCACCACCACACCCGAGTAATTTTTTGTATTTTTAGTAGAGACAGGATTTCACCATGTTGGCCAGGCTGGTCTCAAACTCCTGACCTCAAGTGATTCACCCACCTTGGCCTCCCAAAGTGCTGGGATTACAGGCATGAGCCACCGCACCCAGCCTCTTAATTTTTTTTTTAAAGTCAGCCGAGGCTTAGGATGTAGAAGGCCACAAAAAAACACCACTCACAACCTAACGGTGAGTAAAGTCTGCGTAAGCTACAAAATCAGAATTTTTCTTGAGCCCATGGGAGAGTTAAGATTACAAGGAAGTGAATTCCACATAGTGCCCAGCTCCACCGAGGAGAGATAAGACAAGGCAGGTGAACTGTGGCGCTGTTAGCAAAGCAACGAGAAAACATAGGGCTGCTGGAAAGACAGGCAAAGAGCAAACGGCTAAAATAGTAACAAATTCTTACAGGCTGAATATGGGATACTGTGACCTTCTGGAATAACTGGAAGCCCAGATGCTAGCGGAGGTCACCTCAGTTCCCTACAAACTCTTCCCATCCTCTGAGTGCTCACTGGATATATTGGAGACAGGGCAGGGCAGCATCAAAAGCTGCCCCTTTTTTGACACACAGACATGAAAAACAATACCTTTTCCCAGACCCTTTACTTGTATAAAAACCAGAGCTCCAGGCCACTGGGGGAAGAGCAGGAAATCCTCCTAAGGTCCACGAAGATCCATAGCTTCTGGGGAATAGAAACAAAAGATAGTTTTCATCTTAAGAAACTTGAAGGCCAGGTGCAGTGACTCATGCCTGTAATCCCAGCACTTTGGGATGCCGAGGTGGGTGGATCATCTGAGGTCAGGTGTTGGAGACCAGCCTGGCCAACATGGTGAAACCCCATCTCTACTAAAAATACAAAAATTAGCCAGGCGTGGTGGTGGGCACCTGTAATCCCAGCTACTTGGGAGACAGAGGCAGGAGAATTGCTTGAACCCGGGAGGTGGAGGTTGCAGTGAGCCGAGATCACGCCATTGCACTCTAGCCTGGACGACAAGAGAAAAACTCCATCTCGAAAAAAAAGAAAGAAAATAAATGAAACTTGAGGCTGGGCGTGATGGCTCACACCTGTAATCCCAGCACTTTGGGAGGCCTGGGTGTGAGGATTGCTTAAGGTCAGGAGTTTGAGACCAACCTGGGCAACACAGCAAGATCCCATCTGCATTTTTTTTAAACTACAAAATAAGTTTGTTGGTGGTAACGTGATAGAATTTATTCCCAACATCTGATATTACTAACTTTAGGGTCGTTGAGATATGCAGATCCTCGTATGTAGCTGGCATAAATCCCATGATGTGAGCTCTCTTGTTTTGTGATTTCTTTCTGTTTCTTCCCACAAAGACCCGTAATGTACCTTCCATAAATGCATCCAGTAAATGGAGAAATAAAGTGGGACAAGAGCTGTATGTTCTTATCATCGACATGCTTTCCACACAAGATACATTTCTTTTTTTCTTTTTTCTTTTTGAGACAGAGTCTTGCCCTTGTCACCCAGGCTGGAGTGCAGTGCATTATTTGAGCTATTTTTCTCATTCAGATACAAAAGTTTCTTCTAGACCGCTCCAGGTAGCTGGCGTGCTAAGGGTAGCATTGTTCTGACACTACACTTTCCATGCCCTAAAAGCTCCCTTAGCACTGACGGCACCAGTGTTTTCTCTTCTTTTCCTGTTTAGTAGTTTAATAGCTTTGCTGTTTGTGTTTTTCATAATTTAAGTGAATTATGTGTAACTAGCTTATTGAGGAACCTCAACTTGTTAAGACTATAAATAGATGCAATTTTATTTCTCCCCAACTCCAATCCATACAGGATCTGTTGAAGCCCTCTTTCCTGCTAGGTAGGAGGTCCCTTAATGACATCTGGGCCAGATTCCAAGGTTTTCTTCTCATTTTCATCTTTAGAACAGCCTCTTGGTGTTTAAGACTAAGTCCTGTCTATTTCTAAAGAATGTTCAGCTCAAACACAATTGAGGGCTTGTGGTCAGAGTTCTCTGTGGTTCTGGTGGCTTGGAGGAGTGGGGAAGGTCCCCTCTGGACTCAACGAAACTGTTACCCTCACTAGGCTGTGTTTATTCACGTGTTGGGACAGCTCAGAGAGGTGGGCAGACAATGGCAGTTAATTGGAAACTGATGATTCTGGTGGAAACCCAGTCAGTCCATGGAATTAGCTGAAACATCCCTCAAACGACTAAACATTCAGTGAGGCAGCCAAATAAAAACACGACATTAATCTTTCCTATGTATCAGCAACAATCTCTCAGTAACTATGAAGGAAGCCTGTGAGACTCGCCTTAGGATCATACCAACAGCAGAAAACTATGCCCAAAGAATTGTTCAGCGACTAGGATGCTTCTCACAGCATTGTTCTCTATGATGAAAATTGTCAACACACTCCCAAAGCAAACGGATCATTTGGGTGAAGCATGGCCAGTCCAGAGATGGGATATTATGTACTTACAAATCCTATTCTCAAAGACCATGTCATGACCTCAGCAAGTTCTCATCACATATTAAGCATGTAGAATATTGTCCCATTCTGTAAGAAAGGAAAGTAAATAGGACAACCCAGGTGTGCGGCTGGCTGGGGTCTCCGGCTCGGCTTGGTGGCCAGCTGCAATGTGACTGGTTGGCATGACATGGACCCGAGACTCCGGCTGTGCTCTGATGTGTGGTCCTTCTGCTCAGCCGCTAAACAGACACCTGGTAGCTTCTCCGCCGGGCTCTGGGCGAGGTGCTAGGGACACAGGTGACTCACACAGCAGCCCTGCCCTCTAGGAGCACAGTCTGTTGGGGGAGACAGACAGGCTCAGTAATGGCATAAGTCCATCACTTACTAGGTGTGAGCCTGAGGGTGTCAGGGCAGGAGCACAGCCACAGGACCCCTCGCCCGGCCTGGTTGCTCAGGAAGGGTCCTAAGGGGAGTAAAACTGGATCCTTCTTAACAGAACAATAAGAGCAGTAGAAAGGAAGCCATTAGGGAGGCCGGCTGCCCAGACCTGCAGCAGGCAGTGGTGGTGGGGACAGACAGCCTGGCTGACCTGAGAGTCATTGAGGACCATAATGTCCAGGCACTGGAGCAGGTGCAGGAGAGAGGAGTAAGGCAAGAAAGATGCCCAGAAGCCAAGCTGGGGATGCCCTGGATAGAGAAGAGGAGGCTCCCCAGAAAATCTCCAGGGCCACAGGATGGAATTCCACCAGGCTGGGCCCATGGGAGCACAAAGTGAGAGCAAGGGTCACGGAGCCAGAGAGTGGAGGCCCAGCTCCTACCCACAATCTGTTCTCTTGCCTCAAAGGGACCAGACAGTGGGATGGGGCTCAGCCCTAGACCACCCCCTGTCAGGCAGAGACCTTGCAAGGCCAGGTCCTTGTAAACCTCTCGGATCAGCCACGTGGGGACAGGCAGGAGGGTACTATGTGCACTCCAGGCCTTTCCATAGAGGAAGACACTGACTAGGCAATGGGCAAGCCAGGGGGGACCCTGAATTTCACTCCCATTCCCAAACCAGCCACCAGTCACAGAGCAGCACATGGGGGAAACCTCAGGGCAAGGCTTTCTGCAGGGTGGAAGGAGAGCCTTCCACTCTGCAGCCCACAACTGCAGAGTCCCTACACAAAGCCCCCCACGCTGCACCCTGCACACAACTCACCAAAGCACTTATGCCTCTCCAGGCCCTGCACCTGTTACCAGGGTTTGGGGGAAACCGTAGAATGTTTTCAAGTTCATCTAGTAACAACAGCTAGGAAAATCTGAAGGGGGAGAGTCCTACTAGACATGAATAGAAATTATAAAACCTGGCAGGGCGCGGTGGCTAACGCCTGTAACCCCAGCACTTTGGGAGGCCAAAGCGTGGATCACCTGAGGTCAGGAGTTCAAGACCAGCCTGGTCAACATGGCAAAACCTTGTCTCTACTAAAAATACAAAAAAAAAAAATTAGCTGAGAGTGACAGCTGGTGCCTGTAATCCTAGCTACTTGGGGGCCTGAGACAGGAGAATCGCTTGAACGCAGGAGGCAGAGGTTGCAGTGAGCCGAGATCATATCACTGGACTCCAGCCTGGGTGACAGAGACTCGGTCTCAAAAAAAAAAAAGAAATTATAAAACCCAAGTCAACTAAAATAGGGAAGTACCAGGCAAGACAATGGATCAACTGAATAAACAGTTAGGAGAAAAATTAAAAATAAAGCTTACTCCCTGCTCACTCTTTTGCCCAAATTCAATTACAGATGTAGCAAGAATTT
>NW_012114466.1:3183709-3190122 GCF_000951035.1 Colobus angolensis palliatus | reverse complement strand
GGGGGCCTGAGACAGGAGAATCGCTTGAACGCAGGAGGCAGAGGTTGCAGTGAGCCGAGATCATATTACTGGACTCCAGCCTGGGTGACAGAGACTCGGTCTCAAAAAAAAAAAAAGAAATTATAAAACCCAAGTCAACTAAAATAGGGAAGTACCAGGCAAGACAATGGATCAACTGAATAAACAGTGGGAAAGTTGGTCCTACTGTAAGTAAGATTTCCCTGTGTGTGAAGGAAAAAACACACGTGACCAAGGGAGAGAAATAATTTTTAATAAGTGGACTCAGGGTGTTTGTTTAAATCTTTGAAAGACAGTCTATTTAAAGCCTCCTCTCACATTACATGCCAAATTAATCCCAGAAATAACTGTGTATTAATCTAGAGGGGGAAGAAAGGCCTGAAGTTTAAAGCGATGGAAGGAACAGTTGCTGATGTTTGCAGAACTGCCGATCCTTGTCTCCCTTTAGACCAGCAGTTCTCAAAGTGGGGCAAGAGCCTTTCGGAGGTCCACGAGGTAAAACCGTTTTCATAATAATCCCAAAATATCACATGCTTTTTCCACGTCATCTCAAGGGTACAGTGGGGCTTTCAGAGGCGCCATGGCATATGCGCTCTTGCAGGTTAAGCACAGCAGGTAGGAGGCTCCCACTGTCTTCTGTTCAGCCAGACCTTACAGGCATTTGCAAAAATGTCTTCTTCAATGCTTCTCCTCACTAATGTTTGGTTTTGGAAAATATAGTTTTTTTATTTAAAATGTTATTTGTGTTTTTCTTTTCCAAATAATTATTTTAAAACTTTGTTTAAATTTATAATATGGTAAATATTGATGGATAAAACCTATATAAGCAAAAGCTCTTTGAGGCCCTCAGTGAGTTTGGATAGTGCAAGGGGACCCTGATACAAAATGTGTGAGAGCTGGCCTTGGCCTGTGAGCTCTGCAGTGCGGACTGCTGGATCCATGTGCAGATCCCAGGGCGTTGCAGGTCCATTGGAGTAACTAATTCAACAAATGTGTACTGAGTACCTATCATGTGCCAGGCGTTGTCATAGGTGCTAGTGCTACGGCCATAAACAAAACAGACAAAATCTACCTGCCTGCCTTGTGTTCTTGTCTAGCAGACACAGTGCTGTGGAGACAGACTATGTATGTCAAAATTTCAGTAAGATAAAACACACACGCTAGGTAAAACCCCAGAAACAGCTGCAGCAAATATGACACATACCAGGTTAATATCTTTAATATATACCGAGCTCATAGAAATTTATCAGACCCCAGAAGATACAGCAAAGGACACTGACAATCCACAAAAGAGGAAATACAATCGCTTCACATAAAAGATGCTCAACCGTGCTAGAAATCAGTGAAATGCCAACTGAAACACAATGCTATGTTTTCATTATCAAATTAGCAAATATTTAGCCAGATAATTCCCAATACGGGCAAGATGGACATGTTTATCCTTGCTGGTGGCAGTGTAAGGGGATACAAATGTTTCTGGAAACCATTTTGTCAATATGCAGTAAAAGCCTCAAAGGTTTTCATATTCTTCAGTTCAAGAATCTCGCCTCTGGGAGTCTACACTAAAAAAATAACTTGACATTGGGAAACAGCCTGTGTACAAATATTCATCAATTTATAAACGAAAAATCAGTAACAGCATTAGTGATCGGCAACTGGCACGATGGTCCATCTGGTCGATGGAGGAGTACACAGCCACTCCAAAATAAAGTATTTAGAAATCATAAGGGGAGATGCCCCCGATACGCTAAGTGAAAACAGCTGCATAGAACTGTATCATTACAGAAGACAGCAGCAAAATTATGTTAAAACAAAATGCAAAGAAACTATAGTTGGGGGGGAAAGCCTGAGAGACACCAAAATGTGATGTTTTACTTCCTTCTTTCCTCTACTTGCAAAAATTTATCTAACATGTGGTTTACATGGATAATGAGAAGACCTAGTAGGTTTGGTGCTTGTGTATGCAAAGGCATGAGGCACACGGAAGTGAAGAGCTGGGTTTCCTCCCATCTCTACCCCACCTGTGCTGTGCCCACTGCCACCCCACCCAACCTCAGGTCCCCAAGAGACCGCGACACGCGGGCTGTCTGTTCCACATGGAAGGCCATATTCCCCAATCTTCTCCCCTACTCTGGGGAGCTTCTCCTGTCAGCCCAACAGTCTGCTCTTGCTTCCCTTCCCCAGGAGACCCACCTTGTGCCTACCTCTCTAAGTCCCTAAACCAGTGCTCTCCAAGCAGAGATGCCATGAGCCCTGCGGCTGTGGTTGCAGATGGAGGCGCCTGTGCTAGGATCTCTTCCCTCTTCCACCCAGAGCTCTGCCCCCAGTCGGTGGCTGCAGCACGGGCCCTTTCGTCCAGTCCCAGGGCTTGTTCCCTAAGTTAACCTCAGCACATGCCCAGTTCAACCCATGTCCCTTCATTCCCCTACAGGCTGGAACTGCCAGGGTGGTGCCCACCCAAGGCAGCTCTGTCTGCCATGACAACAGGAGCTGGTCCTGCCGCACTTTCTGGGTTTTGTTTTCCACTCCTCCTCACTGCTCAATACATACTTACCTGGGGCCAATGAAATAGGTCTTTGCTGTTTCCTAGAAGTCACCAAAATGTTTCAGGACATTAAGTTAGTCCCAGGGTCACACTATACTAGGCCATGGAGTCATCCCTTCACTAACTTCCATCTCCAGTGATGCCCTGGTATGCAATGAAGCTTACTTACCAGAGGGGTACCATGTGGACCAGAGAGCAGTCACAATACAGTCCAAAGATGTCAAAACCATGGAAAACAGAACTTTCCTTCACATGCGCTGTTGAACACTACTGCCTGTCCATTTCACCAATCAATACCTGTTCTCCTAAAATTTAGAGAAATCATAACCCCAAAATATGTACAAAGCACTCCCTTCCCCTACTTTGTTCTTCAGCCTGATCCCTGGTCACTGAGGTCTCCCTCTGGGGCTGTGCCTCATCCTCCTTAGCTGGAGACTAAGGTGTCTTCCACTAGAGCCACCACGGGGTCCTCACCTCTCCAATGTGGGCTTCTTCCAAGTTCAAGTTGAAGGGCAAGCCCCGACCCTCTCTCATCTGCTCCATGTTCCAAAATGCAGGGAGCTATCAAGAAGGTCCTAAGTGCACACCAGCACTCCTCCCAAGCCCACACACATAAGCACCGAGAGAAAAAACACAAATCACCACGCCAAACGAAGGTGGGGCAGCTGCTTGGATTGGGTGCCCATAGGCAGAGGACCCGGCTGCAGGTGTGGACAGGGAGTGTGGATGGTCTTTCATAGGCAGTTCTGGGGTGTGGGGCAGCACAAGCCTGACACAGACATGGTATGGCTTTTAACAAGCCACTTGGGTAGAGCCAGGGCTGGCGACACAGCAAGAGTTCCCACCCTGCTTCCATGCTGGGCTAGGCCACATGGAAACCTTCCAGATGCCTTTTCCCAGGTGCCACTGTACCCCTTCACTTAGGGGCACCTCTGCTTGGCAGGTACTAGTCTTACCAATACAGTTGCTGGAGACAGAACAGAACTGAGCACAAAGAGAAAGTAATCTGTACACCTCCCATTCATGGAATGGTGGCCCCACTGTGTCCTCCCTCCATCCATGCTTAAAGAGCACCATGGTCCCACCTGAACATCCTCAGCTGGAGTCCAGGGGAACCTAAAGCCTGTATTCAGGCAGTTGTTCAGCAGGGCAATTGGGCTAACAGAGTTGATGATGAGTGGGTGGCAGTAGTCTGCGGACCCCAACAACCACTGAATGTCCTTGCCCTTGCAAGGCAGCGGTTCTTCAGAATCGCAGTCACTTTTCCCAGCATCATCAAAACTCTTAAGAAGCCAGGTCCAAGGACCCAACCTCTGGGGTCCCAAGACACATACATGTCTTTAGGTGGGTGCGGAGGTTGTCCTTCTGCAGTCAAGCCAGGACCCTTCAGACAAGGGGCAGATGAGCCCAGGATAAGAATCCCTACGGGACAGGAGATCATGTCAATACGGTTCATTTGGCATTGAACTATGGCGGAACAGCTCAGTCCAAAGGGCGTGGCCAAACTCAGCCACAAAATGATTTCTTGGTCACCCCGCTGTGAGGAAGGACCAGGTCCTTCAGAAGCAGGACATGCATGCCAGTGCTGCATTGTCTCCACACTAAGATGACGACAGTCCACAGCTCTTTGCTTTTACATATGCCACCAAGACCCTGGCTGGGTTGCCAGAGGCAGACACTCCCTGGCCTTAAGTGCTTAAGGATGTTTCCCAAAGGGAGTCTGTTTTCTCTTGGACAAAGGCAGCCCATCTGATTGCCCAGGCATGGGAAGGACATGCTACAAGGTGCCTTTGGAAACCC
This sequence comes from Colobus angolensis palliatus, assembly GCF_000951035.1. Classification (NCBI taxonomy): domain Eukaryota; kingdom Metazoa; phylum Chordata; class Mammalia; order Primates; family Cercopithecidae; genus Colobus; species Colobus angolensis. The sequence continues at coordinate 3,185,759 of NW_012114466.1, read as the reverse complement.
ACAGATGGTGTGTGGGTAGCTGCAGGGCTGCAGTGAAGGCCACATGGCACCTGGAGATGGGAACGGGTCTCAAGCTGGGCAAGGCTTGAGACAATGACAGGGTGTAGAAGCAGGAGTGACTGAGCATCAGCCGATGTGGCACTGCCCATGGAGATTCTGGCCAGCAAAGGGAGTCACTGGTATCCACCCTCAGCCTGCTATGGCCCTCAGGTGTGGGTGTGCTGGAACCTGCAGCCTGATAGACTTGACCAGTGGCTGAGAGTCCACAATGACATTATTTAGCAGGCAAGTTCCAGACTCCCCAAACTTCTGGCTCGATCAGAACACCAGCAACTAAAGCCAGGCATTAACAGAGATGCAACACTGGTCCTTCCCAGTGAGAGCAGTGGGGCCTTCCAGACTGCATACTCACGTGCAGAGTGGAATCTGGCCCCCGGAAATGGTAGAACTACACTCCTAGCAGTGACCACTCGACCACTACAGCACGGATGAGGCCCTGCCTGCTGTACTGGGCCCTGGCAGGGCTGGCAGGCATCTTGGGTGGGAAGCCAGACTCCCTCTCCAGGTACACCCATCAAGCCTGGCCAAACTGGCATCTTTCTGTCCAGAGCTCATCAATAGGAACTGGGCAACAAGGTGGGGAGCCACCAAGGGAGCTTGGAGAGGGCAGAGCAGGAGCCTCCATGAACCAAGTCGGGCTGGGAGGGGTCAGCCCTCGTGGTTTGTCAGCGTGCGGCAGAGTCCCTGTGCCTAAGCAGCAGAGTCCCTGTGCCTAAGCAGCAGAGCCGTAGTCATTGAAACAGCCCAGGATGCCAGCGAGAGGGAGGCGAGCATGCAGTGAGCGATAGGTACAAAGCTAGCACATAAGAGGAAGCGCAGCAAGGTGGGCAACCAGGGCGCCAGGAGGGATGGAAGGAAGATCTCCTTGGGGAACACGTCTGGAGAGGTAAGAAGGGAGGTCTTCAAACAGGGGCGATGCTGTCCTATGGGCATTTCTTCTACACAGCAAAGAGCGTATGCTACCTGGGTGGCTGCAGACGCTACCAAGTAGTGGCGGATTCTTAAAGATTCCGTGCTCGGGCAGGCTGGGCTGGCGCTGGACTAGTCCCGTTGGAAGCTGGATGCACTGGGCAAGGCCCCGTGCCCGCAGCGGCCAGCTGACGGCAGAGCATCTGCCTCTCTCGCACGGCCCTGTTAGAGGCAGAAGTCTTCCTGATTTGGGCGCGCCGCGCATGCCTGAGCGGAGACTTGTAGGTTCTCCGCAACTCTGCCAGGAACCCCTGATAGTTGTTGCGCAAGGGGCTGTCAGGTTGCATGTGGGGGATAGCCCACTTCTCCGCCTCCCCAGTCAGTCGAGACACAAGGAAGGCCACGCGCTCGGCCTCACCCGGGAAGCGAGAGGCCTGGAAGATCATGAATCTGTCCATCTGCATCAGGAACCCCGCCAACTGGCCTGGGTCCCCGGAAAAGGGCTCGGGCAGAGAGGTTGGAGGTGTGGTCATGGGTCGAGTCCCGTTTGAAGTAATTGCAGAGATGGGCGGGGTGATCTGCAGAGCCCCCGGGATCCGCGCCCTGGTGCGTAACAAAGTCAGCTCTGCCATCACGCTCTCCAGCATGTTGGTGAGATTGGCCTTCTCTGCCCGCAGGGTGGAGGCCTCCCGCCTCAGCGCTGAGTTGGTGAGGCGCAGGGAGGTCAGGGTGTCAATAGCATCATCCATCTGGGCCTTCGGAGACGCTGCCGAGGCCGGGCTTTCAGCTTTGGACGTCTGCGGCTGCACCATGCTGGCCAGAGGTCAGCCACGGACGGAGATCCGCGAGTGGGCCAAGGCGGTGTGGTGACCAGGTGGGCCCCTGTAGAAATGGGGGCAGCGTGGGGTGCACAACGCGAGGGCGCTGCGAGACCCCCAAGCTGAGGGCTCAAGAGAGAGGCACGCGGTGCCAGGCGGGGGCAGGCCCTGGGGACTTCGGCCCCGGTCCCACGCGGCTCCTTTACTGCAGACTTCACGGGCTACGGAGCCGGACGGGCGGCTGGACCTCTCTGGGCCCTGGA
>NW_012114466.1:3170337-3183249 GCF_000951035.1 Colobus angolensis palliatus | reverse complement strand
GCCCCGCTGGTTGCCATGGAGACCGCCTGCTCCCGCGCGTTTGGGATGGCTGTAGCCCCGCCTCCGGAAGTGACGCACAAAGTCCCCGCCCTCCCCCAGTTCGGGCAGCTGCTGCGAGTCCTCCCCAGCTGCCAATCAGGGAAGACTGTAATTGCTGAGGCGTCTTCATTAGGGCGGGTTCCTGGTGTTCTCTCAGCCATTCCTCCCAAGAGGGCTTGCAAGGCTCTTTTTGTGGTTGTCATTGGGGTTTTTTTTGATAATTTACCGTTCCTTATTGTGATTTTTTTTGTTGTCTTTTTTTTTTTGAGACGGAGTCTCGCTCTGTCGCCTAGCCTGGAGTGCAGTGGCGCGATCTCGGCTCACTGCAACCTCTGCCTCCCGGGTTCAAGCGATTCTTCTGCCTCAGCCACCCAAGTAGCTGGGATTACAGGCGTGTGCTGCCATGCCCGGCTAATTTTCGTATTTTTAGTAGAGACGGGGTTTCACCATGTTGCCCTGGTCGGTCTCGAACTCCTGACCTCAGGGGATCCGCCTGCCTTGGCCTCCCAAAGTTCTGGGATTACAGGCCTGAGCCACCGCATCAGACCCTTATTGTGATTTGAATATAAATTTAATGTAACAAATGATGTCAGAGAAGTAAAACTTTATACTACTCAGACTCCCTCCACCTAAAGATAGCAAATAGTAATACATATACATATATATATATATATAAAGTACATATATGTGTATATGTGTGTGTGTGTGTGTATATATTTATTACTTTTTTTAAGTCAGGGTCTCACTTTGTTGCACAGGCTGGAGTGCAGTAGCACCATCATAGCTCCCTCCACCTGGAACCCTGTTCTCAAGTCATCCTCCCACCTCAGCCTCCCCAGTAGCTGGGACCACAGGAAGAGGCCAGCACACCCAGCTAAGCAAATAGTAATATTTCTGTAGTTCCATCCAGTCATTTTTCTATGATATGTTCTACAAAATATTAATTTTTATGAATATTTTGTAACCATAATAGCACATTGCATTTTGAGCATTTTCCTATTAAAGATAGCTCAGAAGCATGATTTTCAGTTATTGCCTGTGGTCCATGGAAATCCTGTACCACAACGTATTTAGCCATACCCTTTTTGATAGGTCCTTATCTTGCTACCATGCTAAAGTTTTATAAACTACACTTGTATATAAATCCCCACCACTTTCTCTGCTGGGTTCCCCAGGGTAAATACCAAGGAGTGAAGATACCTGGCTGATAAGGTTTGGCTGTGTCTCCACCCAAATCTCATCTTGAGTCCTAACTCCCACAGTTCCCACATCATGGGAGGAACCTGGTGGGAGGTGATTGAATTATGTGGGCGGGTCTTTCCTGTGCTTTTCTTGTGACAGTGAGTCTCAAGAGATCTGATGGTTTTAAAAAGGGAGGTTTCCCTGCGCAAGTTCTCTCTTTGCCTGCTGCCATCCATATAAGACCTGACTTGCTCCTCCGTGTCTTTCACCATCTGCCATGATTGTGAGCCTCCCCAGTCATGCAGAACTATAAGTCCAATAAACCTCTTTCTTTTGTAAATGGCCCAGTCTCAGGTATGTTTTTATCAGCAGCGTGAAAACAGACTAATACACTGGCCAAAGGGTAAGAACTGTTTGATTCCGGGTCTGGATTTCCAGCTTGACCTAGGTGATCCTTCTGCATGGTCAGTTTCAAACTGGCATGGCTGGAGAGAAAAGATACTGAGAAATAAAAATAAACATTTAAGCCCCCCAACGAACTGAACAGACGCCTCTTGGCCAGGGGACCCCAGAGAAACCTGGGAAGCCGAGTTCCTGGCCATGATGGGCTGGGAGGTTGGACACACCTCATTAACTGCCCCCGCTCCATAACCGATAACCACCATTAGGCTTTTTTCCCTAAGGGTTAAACAGAAACAAGCCCCTTTGAAAGACTTCAGCATTAATACCAACCAACCATCTGATACTGCCCCTCCCTTTTTGTGGCACACAACAACTGACCAGCATTCTTTCCTGGTAAGAGACCACCAACCCTGGAGTGGTTCTGGCCAGGCTGTAGAGGATGTGCAGTGAAAGCTTTTGTGTCCTCTGATTGACCTTTTAACGTTAAAGGGCTGAAAACTCCACCCTCAGATCATGCTAACACTGCCACTTTCTGTAGATGCTACCCATGAAGGGGTATGAAGCTCAGTTGCACATGTGCATATTTCTCTTCTCATAAATATTTATGACTCCTCCTGTAGCTTATTGAATATGTATATTTGGCCACCCTGTTCAACATAAATTGCTGTCTTACTCTTCCAACCCTTGAAGTGCCTGTTTATGGCTTCTGGCCAGAGGCTACACTTCCCAGCCTATTCAAATGGCCACTCTGCAGGATGCAACCTTTTATGAGAAATAAAACTCTCCTTTCCAGGTTTATGAACCTCGTCATTCTTCAGTTAACAATACCCAGCATGCCAGTCTTTTGAGGATGCAGTCTTCAAGGAGACTGAAGCTGGGAACCACCTGCACTCCTTAGGCAGTCCTGGGACAGAGCTGGATTCACTCATATGTACAGTTTCCACTCAAGAGAATTAGGGCATGAGGTTGTTGTTACTGAGCAAGTGGTCTTGCCGCCTGATGCACACAGAAGCCAATAATATGGCACCAGCTTTTGAGAAAAGAAAAGCTTTATTGCAAAGCCGACCAGCAAGGAGAGAGGAGGTGGGCTCAAATCCATCGCCCTGATTTGAGGTGTGGGGCAAGTTTTAAGGGATCAGGTGGCAAGAGAAAGTACTTAGGAATGCTGGCTTTCCAGGGTCTGATTGGAGGGCTTCAAATTTGACCATATGTGCTAATGTATGTTAAAGTAGATTTTAGCCCCAGACCTTCCAGGCTGATGGACCCCCTTGCTTGTGAATGAGTTCTGGTGTTCAAGTTCTGGTCATGTCCCAGTCTTCTTGGTTTTAAGGGGAGGAATCATTGGTTCTGGGTGTTGTTAGAGGTCAAAGCTTTTGTTATGGCACATGCCCAGGCTACATGACTTGCAGTCTTGGGCTCTATTCTACCTAAAAGGCAGCTTGACATTTTGTTATCAACAGGGTAGACTCAGTTTGGGCTGGTCCCACAACTACAGTATCAGAACTTGGAGAGGATACTTGTACCCCAGTGTGCCAAAGTGTGCCCCCTTTGTGACCAGGTGAAAACTTCTAGAGCATGAAGCAAGAGGGAAATAAGGAAGACTGTGTCCTTAAACTTCTTCCATGAGACCTTCCAAATCAGATGGGGGCAGGAACTGTGTTAACCTTGACTGAAGTCAATGACTTCGAAAACAGAAATGAGCCTGCAGCCTTCTCTACCCCTCCAAGTTCTTCTAAATACACAGAGGAATGCCATCCACTCCTCGGAGTCCCTCCGTCTGTCTCTCTGTCTCTCTAGGCCCCTGGATACTGTGCACATGAGTGACGTGTCTGCCACAATTCCAAGTGTGGTTGGCACCATAAATCTTAAATTCCCAGGTGCATTGAATATAAGGTGCACCCCAATTTCAGAAATTATAAAACATTTAAAGAAATAAATAATTTATCTGTATTTCACTTTATTTCCAAGGGGAAATTAGATGGCAGCCCATAAATTTAGAGCAAAATAAAAATTAATGGAATTTTAAAAATAAAAACAGGAGAAGAATATGTGACTGCTCATCCAGATGAAGCTATGATTCATGCCCTGAGGCGCCTGTCTGGACTGTGAACACAGAACAATAAAATATGCAAAGAAACTATTGAAAGGATATAAGTGGGCTGAAAAAGATAAACAAGATAAACTTCACAATGGTCCAGAAACACAAACTTCTGAGTATTGACATAGGCCTGCCGGGCTTTGGACCTGAGACATAATAGGGACCCAAGGCTGGGAACACAGCCAGGCTTCCTATTTGAAGCCAGGGGATGAGGGACAGAGGAGTCACCCCTATGTCAGAAAAAAAGTCTGAAAAATTGGATTCAGTCATTTCATGGGGGTGGGGTGTGACAGTTTATGTGAAAGTGTGGCCCTGGGGCAAAGGAGAACACAGATACAGTCTTATTAATCTCCTGCCCCCTGGTTTAACAAATAGACCAAGAGGGTCAGGATTCCAAACCACCAACAAAATGTATATACACATATATACATATAAGTATATATGTATATATGTGTATGTGTGTGTATATATACTATACATACATGTGTGTGCATATATGTTTCTTTACCACAGACCAGGCATCAAATGGAGCCACCCGAAACTGCTAGATGGGGGAAGGGAGTACCGAGAGAGAAAGAGAGACAAAGTCTTTCAACACAAAATGAGCCTGAGATTCAAAACTCTGAAGCCCATGAAGACATCTTATGCTAAGAATAATAGTAAAGAAAAATCAATAATTATAATGTGAATTAACTCCAGAGGAAATTAAAATAATAAACAGTCTGAAAAAAAGACTTTAAAGTAAGTGTATTTGGGATGCTCAGTGAGAACAAGGAAGGAATAATATTTGTGAAAAGAACAGAGTGGGGTCGGGTGCAGTGGCTCACACCTGTAATCCCAGCACTTTGGGAGGCCAAGGCGGGTGGATCACGAGGTCAGGAGATTGAGACCATCCTGGCCAACATGGTGAAACCCCGTCTCTACTAAAAATACAGAAAATGAGCCGGGCATGGTGGCGGGCGCCTGTAGTCCCAGCTACTCGGGAGGCTGAGGCAGAAGAATGGCTTAAACCCGGAGGCGGAGCTTGCGGTGAGCAGAGATCGCACCACTATACTCCAGTATGGGCAACAGAGCAAGACTCTATCTCAAAAAACTAACAACAAAAAAGGTACTTTTTCACAGGTACCTGATCTGGGTACAAAATGGCTTTTTCTCCACACTCTGTTCTTAAAAAACTTTTATGTTTCAAAGAACATATTAAGAAAACCAAAAGACACCAACCCACAGAATGGAAGAAAATATTTGCAAACTACGTATCTGATGAGAGTCTAATATTCAGAGTGTATAAAGAACTCCTACAACTCAATAATAAAAAGGTATCCCAATAAAAATGAGCAAAGGAGTTGAATAGACATTTCTCTAAAGAAGATATATGAATGACCAATATGCACATGAAAAAATGCTCAATATCATAAGCCATCAAGGAAATATAAATCAAAACCACAATAAGATGTCACTTCACCCCACACCCCCATATTGCCATAACCTAAAAGACAGACAATAACAAATGTTGGTGAATATGTCGAAAAATTGGAAACCTCATGCATTGCTGGTGGGAATGTAAAATAGTGCAACTACTGTGGAACATAATTTGGCAATTCCTCAAAAAGTTAAACCACTCATAGGTGTATGCTTAGGTACATTGAAAACATATATCCACACAAAAATTTGTACAAAAATGTTCATATAAGCATTATTCCTAATAGCTTCCCCCTCCCACGAAAAGGCACCAACCCGTATGTCCACCAGTTGATAAATGGACCAATAAAGTATGGTATCACCATACAATGGAATATTAGCAAGCTATAAAAGGAATAAAATATCGATATATACTAAAATATGAATGGACCTTGAAAGCATTGTGCTAAGTGAAAGAAGTCAAGAACAAAGCCACATATTGTATGATTTTTATTTATATAAAATGTCCAGAATAGGCAAATCCTTAGAGACAGAAAATTGAGCAGTGATTGCCAGGGTCTGAGAAGAAGGAAGGAAGGAGAATGACTGCTAATGAATATAGGGTTTCTTTTGAGTGATGAATTGTTCTAGAATTAATATTAATGGCCGCAAAACATTGTGGCTATACTAAAAGCTACTAAGTTTATTTAAAATGTTATGGTATGTGAATTATATTTTTGAAAAAATTCAATGGCCATTTATGATCAAAACTCACATAAAAATGAGAATAAATGGGAACTTCCTCAACTTGATAGGAAGTATCTATAAATACCCTATAACTGACATTATACTTAATGGCCAAAGACAAAGTGCTTTCCCCCTAAGATGGAAAACCAGGTAATGATGTCCACTCCCACTATTCTCATTCAACATAGTACTGGCAGTTGCAGCCAATGCAATAAGGCAAGAAAAGGAAATAAAATATATACAGATTGAAAATAAGAAATAAACTGTCCCTATTTTCAGAGGCATAATTGTGTATGTAGAAAATCCCAAGGAATCTATACAACAAACAAACATAAAAACTTCATACAACTAATAAGTTCAGCAAGGTTGCAGAATACAATATGAACATGCAAAATTCCATTGTATTTATATAAACTAGCAATGAACATATGTACAGAAAAGTTAAAAATACAATACCATGGGCCAGGCACAGTGGCTTACACCTGTAATCCCAGCACTTTGGGAGGCCAAGGCAGGTGGATCACCTGAAGTCAGGAGTTCAAGACCAGCCTGGCCAATATGGTGAAACCCCATCTCTACCAAAAATACAAAAATTAGCCAAGTATGGTGCCATTGCTTGAACCTGGAAGGTGGAGGTTGCAGTGAGTCAAGATCATGTTACTGCACTCCAGGCTGGGCAACAGTGAGACTATTTCTAAAAAAGCACACACACACACACACATAATATCATTTACAATAACTCAAAAAAACCACTCAGATGTAAATCTAACAAACTAGGTACAGGACTTACATGCAGAAAACAACCAAAAAAAACTGATGAAAGAAATCAAAGAAGACCTAAATAGAGACACAGTGTGTCATGGATGGCGCTGTGGTTTGGAAATGATTTGTTTGGCTCTGCCAAGTCTCCTGTTGAAATTTGATCCCGGTTTCGGAGTTGGGGCCTGATGTGAGGTGTTTGGGTCCCTGGGGGTGGATCCCTCATGAGTGGCTTGGTGCCATTCTCACAGTGGTGAGTTCCACTATTACTTCCCACAAGGACTGGTTGTTATAAGAGCCTGGTGTCTCTCTCCCCACTCTCTCTTGCTTTCCTTCTCACCATGTGATCTGCACATGCTAGCCCTTCTTCACCTTCCGCCAAGAGTGGAAGCAGCCTGCGACCCTCACCAGAAGCAAATGCTAGTGTCATGCTTCTTCTACAGCCTGCAGAACCATGAGCCAAACAAACCTTTTTACTTTATACACCACCCAGTCTCGGATGTTCCTTTATAACAACACAAACAGACTAAGACAGATGGGAAGAATCAACATAGTAAAGATGTCAGTGGGCCGAGTGAGGTGACTGACACCTGTAATCCCAGCATTTTGGGAGGCCAAGGCAGGTGGATCACTTGAGGTCAGAAGTTCAAGACCAGCCTGGCCAACGTGGTGAAACCCCGCCTGTACTAAAAATACAAAAATTAGCCGAGCATGGTGGTGGGTGCCTGTAGTCCCAGCTACTCAGGAAGCTGAGGCAGGAGAATCGCTTGAACCCAGGAGGCAGAGGTTGCAGTGAACCGAGATCATGCTGCTGCACTCCAGCCTGGGTGACAGAGTCAGACTGTCTCACACACACACACACACACACACACACAGTCAGTTATCCTGCAATCCTCCAAGTTGATGTGAAAGTTTAAAGTAACATCTGCCAAAGTCCAAGCAAAACTTTATGTAGCTATAGAGAAGATTATCCTAATATGTATATGGAAAGGCAATGGAAATGGAATAGGTAAAATGATTTTAAAAAAGAAAAATAAAATGGGAGGTATTAGTCTATCCAATTTCAAGACATTACGTAGCTACAATAATCAAGGCTATGTTATGTTGATGGCGGGATTGACGCAAAGATCAATGAAATAGAAAACTCAGAAATAAACTCACACACATATGCCCAACTGATTTTTTACAAGGTTACCAAAGCAATTCAATTAAAGGAAGACAGCCTTTTCAATACGTGATGTTGGAGCAATTAAATATCCATAGGTTTAAAAAAGAAGAACTTCTATCTGAGTCTTACATTTATAAAAATTATCTCAAAATGGATCACAGACTTAAATGCAAAACGTAAAGCTATAAAACTGTATCTATAGGATACGTTATATATCTGGGATGAAATCTTTAGGATATAGGGCTAGGCAAAGAATTTTTAGGCTTAATATCGAAAACAAGATCCATAAAAGGAAAAATTAATAAATTGGCCGCTATCACAATTTAAAACTTCTGCTATGTGAAAGAGGATGAAAATACAAGCTAGAGACTAAGAGAAAAATGTTTGCAAATCAGATGTCCCTCAAAGGACTAGTATCTAGAATGTATAAAGAACTCTCCACAGTAAAGTAATAAACATCCAATTATAAAATGAGCAAAAGACATTGAACTAGCATTTCACCAAAGAAGAGATACAAATGGCAAGTGAGCCCATGGAAAGGTAGTTAACGCCATTAGCCATTAGGAAAATGAAAATTAAAATCATAATGAAATATCACTATGCACATCTAAGAAGGGCTAAAATGAAAAATAGTGACAATTCCTAAAGCAGGCAAAGATGCAGAGAAAGTGGATACATTGCTAATGGGAATGCAAAGTGGTACAGCCATTCTGGAAAACACTCTGGCAGTTTCTTAAAACAAAACACAAACAAACAAAAACTAAGCAGGCAACTACTGTACAACTCAGCAATTGCACTCCTGGGTATTTATCCCAGAGAAACAGAAAATTATGTTCACACCAAAAACAGTACACAAATGTGGTTGCCAGGGCTTAAGGAGGGGGTTGGGGCAGAGGAAAAGTGGGTGTGACTCTACAAGAGCAACAGGCAGCCTTTCTGGTGTCATGACTACATCAATGTCAAGATCCTGGCTATGATATTGCACTATAATTTTGCAAGATGTAAACAACCAGGGGAAATTGAGTAAAGGGTATGATGGATCTTCTATATTATTTCTCAGCAACTACATGTGAATCTACAATTATCTTGAAACAAAAAAGAAGTTTAAAAAATAAAATGTGGTTGGGTATGATGGCTCACGCCTGTAATTCTAGCACTGTGGGAGGCTGAGGTGGGAGGATCACTTGAGCTCAGGAGTTTGAGACCAGCCTGAGCAACATAGGGAGACCCTGTCCCTACAAAAATTTAGAAAATTAGCTGGGTCCAGCAGCACATGCCAGTAGATACAGCTACTCAAGAGTCTGAGGTGGGAGGATCGCGTGAGCCCAGGAGGTCAAGGCTGCAGTGAGCTGTGATCATACCACTGCATTCCAGCCCTGTGGGCAATAGAGCAGGACCTCATCTAAAAAAACAAAAAAAGAAAAAGAAAATAACTGAAGTAAATACTTAATAGAGAGAGTAAAATTTAGGCTGGACACAGCTAAATAAATCATGAATTAGAAGGAAGTACTGAATAACTCATCTAGAAGGCAGCAAAGAGGAAGATATTTTGAAAAATATGAAAAAGGTAAAACACTTGAAGGATACAAAAGAGCAAAGAAGGAAGAGAAACAATATCTGATAAGATAAAATAGCTGAAAACTTTTTCAGAACTGGAGAAAGATAGGAGTCCAATATTAAAGTGTCCACATTCATTAAGTCTAGGCTATGTTAGTTAGTCATCACTGTGTAACAAACTACCCCTATTTGTAATTTGTTAAGTCCCTATTTTTATTGCTATATTTTGAATGCAGAGCCAACAGGACTTGCTGATGGGCTGGATGTGAAGTGTGAGAAACAGCAAGGACTTATGGCTGCCCCCAGGTTCTTTAAACGTGGAGGCATCAACTGAAGCAGCAACAAAGGTGAGAGAAATAGGCTTGGTGAGAAGATCACAGATTGTTGAGCTTGGAGTGGGAGCTAAACTATGAGGATGTAAAGGCATAAGAATGACACAATGGACTTTGGGGACTCAGGGGAAAAGGGTAGGGAGGGGGTGAGGGATAAAAGACTACAAATTGGGTGCAGTGTATACTGCTTGGGTGACGGGTGCACCAAAATCCCACAAATCAACACTAGAGAACTTCCTCATGTAACCAAACACCACCTGCTCCCCAGTTACCTATGGAAATAACTTAATAAACAAATCCTCCCAATGGAATGATATCAGGCTGGCTCTGGAATATGGGATTCTGGAGTTCTGGAAAGAGGTCCTTTGGAGAATCATTAATAACTGGTATTTAAAGCCCAATCCTGTGATCACTTTGGCAGAGAGTGTAAACAGGAAAAAGAAGGAGGCTGAAAATTGTGCAGGCCATGGTTTAGAGGCCTAGGGGTTGAGGAGGAGCTACCAGAGATGTCAGTTGAGGAGTGGCCAATGGGGCAGATGAAAAACCAGGCAACTGCTGAGCCTCAGAAGCCAAGAAAAGGCTTCGAGGAGGAGATGGGGTGACCGACCATGTTAAGGTCTTAGGAAAGTTAGGGTTAACATTCAAGCTAGGATGCTTTTGAGAGCAAAACAAGCTGCTAGAGATAATTAAAATAATGCATTTTCTGAAATATTATGTATTGCCTGACAAATTAGATTGTTGGCCAGGCACAGTGGCTCACGCCTGTAATCCCAGCACTTTGGGAGGCTGAGGCGCGCGGATCACAAGGTCAGGAGTTCGAGACTAGCCTGGTCAATATGGTGATACTCCACCTCTACTAAAAATACAAAAACTAGCCAGGTGTGGTGGCGGACACCTGTAGTCCCAGCTACTCGGGAGGGTGAGGCAGGAGAATCGCTTGAAGCTGAGAGGCGGAGGTTGCAGTGAGCCGAGATCGCGCCACTGCACTCCAGCCTGGGCAACAGAGCAAGACTCTATCTCAAACAAACAAACAAACAAAAATTAGATTGTTATAGTGGTGGACCTATAAATGCCACTGGCATTTTCCTAAAAACATTTTTTTCTTAAGTATAGTCTTACTATTCTTACTTCTTTGATAAAATCACTTAGAGTCTTACTCAAAGTTGCATTCTTTTGTTATAAATTACATCTGTGGACATTAATTAACTGTTCTCTGGAGACCATATTTTACTTGAGAAAATCCTCTTCCTATAGGTGCTGAGGTAATAGGTAAGCTCAGAAAAGAACTCTACTAAATGGAGGATATTCTGAGTTTTTTTTTTTTTTAATTGAAATGTGTAAATATTCCAGCTCAGATATCTCCATAGATTTCAATCATGCTGCTTCCATCCAGGGTAATTTTCATCAACAAATATTTTTATAAGCCAAAACTTATCCCCTACCCTCTGGCAAAATTGATTATCCTTTCGAATGTTTAATCAAATTTAGATGCTGCAAAACAGTAGACCTTCTTGATTTCCTTCCATTCCAGTACTGAATATAAATTTTTCCAATTAAAACTAAGAATCTCATCAAAAGTTTCTTCCCCACATGTTGAGCTATTCCAAAAACAATTATGGGATTTAAAAATTATACCTCATACACCATTGGAGCTCTCAGCATTTAATTTCTTCATCTCCTCCCTTGCTTTTGTAGGAATGAATTTCAATGTTTCTCTATTGGCAAGGATTGTTTCTGATAATTATAATTCACTAGAGCTTCAAAGCTCAAAATTCTTGGCACTCATTTATTGAACACATTGATTAAAGACTTCCAACAACTTTGAAAACAGTGCGACAAAAATTTAGAGGACTTATTTACAAAAAGTTGCGTCCCTCTCAAAGACGTTAGGTTGATGTACAAAGGGCTCCAACATCTTGAGGGTCTGATTAATGACTGCAGCAAAGACAGGATGCCTTGGAGGCTGAAGTCTATTTTGGTACTCAGCATGAACTTTGTCACAATATTTTTTGTAGCCCAATTTCCAGAACTGTATATATAAAAATATTTGTAAGGCTAGGTGTGGTGGCTCATGCCTGTAAGCCCAGTATTTTGGGAGGCCCAGGCGGGCAGATCACCTGAGGTCAGGAGTTCAAGACCAGCCTGGCCAACATGGTGAAACTCCATCTCTACTAAAAATACAAAAATTAGCCGGGCATGGTGGCATGTGCCTGTAGTCCCAGCTACTCAGGAGGCTGAAGCAGAGAATTGCTTGAACCCAGGAGGCAGAGGTTGCAGTGAACCAAGATCAAGATCATGCCACATGCCTAGTGGACAGAGCGAGACTCCATCTCAAAAAAAAAAAAAAAAAATACTGTAAATGTTTGTAACAGCTTCTACTGTTAAAATAGCAGATAAAATATCAGAGATGCTTTGACTGCAAATATGAATAACAGGTTCACCTCAACCAATGCCAAGTACACCTCTGCCCTACAGGTCTCCTAACGTGGTGAGAACATTGCTTGTTTTTTTGTGTGTGTGTTTGTTTTTTGAGACGGAGTCTTGCTCTGTTGCCCGGGCTGGAGTGCAGTGGCCGGATCTTGGCTCACTGCAAGCTCCGCCTCCCGGATTCACGCCATTCTCCTGCCCCAGCTTCCCGAGTAGCTGGGACTACAGGCGCCCGCCACCTGGTCCGGCTAGTTTTTTGTATTTTTTTTTTTTTAGTAGAGACGGGGTTTTACAGTGTTAACCAGGATGGTCTCGATCTTCTGACCTCGTGATCCGCCCATCTCGGCCTCCCAAAGTGCTGGTGCAGGCGCTCCTCCTCTACCTGGATTAAGTTTGTCTTTTGTTTTCCTTTTGAGCTTAGTTATTTTGTTATTCTAATATTCTCATCTTTCCTAAATTTTTATCTTCCTAATCTATCAATGGCTGAGAGAGGTATACTAAAACTTCCCCCATGGTAGTGAATTTATCTCTCTGTAATTCTATCAGTTTTTGCTTTTTGCATTTTGATTTATATTATTAAACACATACAAAATTTTAATTGTTACAGACTCCGAGTTCATTGAACTGTTCATGGTGAGCAGCACTTTCAGTCTCTGGTCAAGTGGTTTACATTAAAGTCAATTGGTCTGATATTAATATAGCTATAGCTTTCTTTTAGTAAGTGGCATTCAATTTTTCTATGCCTTTATGTTTTAGGTGTGTCTATTGTTAATACCCTGTAGATAGATTTTTTTTTTTTTTTC
>NW_012114466.1:3165396-3168368 GCF_000951035.1 Colobus angolensis palliatus | reverse complement strand
GTCTACGCTCCATGGGATGCTAACTCTTCTCATCCTTCTCGGTCTACGCTCCATGGGATGCTAACTCTTCTCATCCTTCCCAGTCTATGCTCCATGGGATGCTAACTCTTCTCATCCTTCCTGGTCTATGCTCCATGTCTATTATCTATGTCTCTCAATGCCTCTTTCAGATTTCCTGCCACTTTGTCCCACTGTGCCATGTTCTAGATACTTTTTTCAGGTATAGTTTCCAGTTCATTGATTTTTTTTTTCACTTTCCCCTGCTGTATTGGAGGATGTGACACATTTATTTCTACATCTTTTGCAGAAATCAATAACACATGGGTAAAAGACCTAAAGATGAGTAGCAAAATTCTAAAACTTTTAGAAGCAAATATAGGACAGTATCATTTGGCCCCAGGGTTATGAAGTCTCACTTAAGTAAGACACCAAAACTCAAACTACCAAGAGAGAGAGGTAAATTCAGTTAATCAAAACGTGTAACAATTCCTCATGTGCACACACACAAATAACACAAAATGAAGACACGCCAAAGTCAAGATGAGAGAAGATAGTTGTTTAAATTACGACCAGGAGTACATCCAATAGAAAAATAAGGAAAGACTCTGAAGAGTTACTTCTTAGAAGAGGAAACCCAAAAGGCCAGTAAACAGACTGGGAAAAAAAAAAGGAAAGAAAAGTTCAATTTGACTAACAATCAAGAAATTGTGACCAGGTGCAGTGACTCATGCCTGTAATCCCACACTTTGGGAGACCAAGGCAGGTGGATCACTCCTGAGCTCAAGTGATCCGCCCACCTTGGCCTCCCAAAGTGCTAGGACTACAGGCATGAGCCACTGCACATGGCCACACACCATTCTTTCATCCCATTTCCCTACACCTGGCTCTTTCTAGCTTTGCTTACTCCTCTCTAGAAAAGAAAAGTTCTTTTTGTCTAACTCTGGAGATGCTTGCCGACCTCATGGGCAGAGCGTTCTGTTACAATAGTTCCCCTCTACCCACTTGCAATAGTCCTTTTGAATAAAGCTTTCTTTACTACAACCAAATTTGTGTTTCCTCTGCCAGCATAAGCCTCAGGGTATAGGAGGGCACCACCCCAGCATGGCACCAGGGAGAAGAATCAGGATCAAACTGCCTCTTAGCCAGGCACCCTTCATCCCTCTTCCAGGGGATTCTGTGGGGGTAAGTCAGGGCTGCTCAGATTCCCCCACACCTGTTCTCATTCATCTTTCTCAGAGCTGCCGGGTCAGGTGCTGCGTGTCTCTTTCTGCTTCTCAAATCTTATTTCCATCGTCTCCTGTCCTGTTCTCTTTGTCCTTGTGGATAAACATCTGTAAAAATCCACTGAATGTCATGTTAGTGGGTTTGCAGAGGGAGAGGGAGAAATAGTGTGTGCTTCATACACCATCTTTACCAGCCTAATTTCCATCCTAATGTCTGCATCTATTTTTATCTTGTTTACTGCAGGAATAATGTCTCCATAATCCTAAGACACAAATTTTTCAAAGTGTAAACGTTTCTGAAATGAATGAATTCATCTTGCAGTGGCTGTCAAAGACCTGGCCAGTCCCAAGCCTAGGTGGGCATACAGTGACCCCACCCCCCAAACTAAGAGGGGCCCGGGATTGGGGAATTTGTTTTAAACGTGGGACGGGCAAGTCACCCTACACAAGGGTGACCCAGCTGCACAGGCCAGAGGGTGTGACCTCACCCCACTTGGTGTCCCCTCAACCTCGTCACTTCAGTTAATTTGTGGACGTTGGTAGCACCACAGCATTTAGACTGAAACCTAAGTGTGCACACCTAATTTGACTTTAAAATTGGGTTTCATGAGACAAGATGGTGAAGTATTAAAGCCAAATATTCGTTTCTCCTCGTCAGTCAGTGCAGGCTGCCTGGAGAAATGAGTTGTTGTCCACATGGAAATGAGGCATCTGCAGAGCTGTCCCTGCCATCAGCAGCTTCGTCACGAGTTGATGCCTGCACTTGGCTGGGGGCAGAGGGGTTCCCCTTACCTTTTTGAATTTTTTTGAGATGGAGTTTCACTCTGTTGCCCAGCCTGGAGAGCAGTGACACGATCTCGGCTCACGGCAACCTCTGCCTCCCAATTCAAGCGATTCTCCTGCCTCAGCCTCCTGAGTAGCTGGGATTACAGGCGCACATCACCACTCTCAGACAGTTTTTGTATTTTTAGTAGAGACAGGGTTTCACCATGTTGGCCAGGATGGTCTCCAACTCCTGACCTCTAGTGATCCACCTGCCTTGGCCTCCCAAAGTGCTGGGATTACAGGTGTGAGCCACTGCAGCCAGACCCCCTTACCTTTTGAGGCTGATGTTTGAAACCATGTTGGCATTTGTATCAGTCAGCTGTAGTCCGTGATGCTGCCTAACAAACCACCCCAAACTCAACAGCTTCAAACAATAATCAAGTCTTCTCTTCCGCATGCCTGTGGTTAGTTGGAGGTTGGTGAACAAGGACTGGGCCAGGCTTGACTCTAAGCTGCAGGTTGAATCCAGGTGTGCTGCACCTGTGTTTGTTTGCAGCTGCAAGCAAAGAAGCAGCAGCTACCTCGGGGCAGCCTTCTCATGGGTGGTAGAAGCGCAGTGTGGTGAGGCCACTTCTCCCGAGCATTTCAGGTCTTTGCGGTGGCAAAGCCACTCATTTCCATTTGGCCAAAACAAGTCACACCAATAAGTGGGCAACTGGGCTCCACCCACTGTGGAACCAATGCAGGTCACATGACCAGGTCCAGCACCAAGGGGTGAAGAAGTGCCATCCCCCATGGGGGTGCGGAGCAGGGGGTGAATATTCTGGAACAATAATCTAATCTATGTCAGCATCTGTATACTCATAGCCTGTCTCTCTTAATTGTCAATTAAAAACTAAAAATAGGCCAGGTGCAGTGGCTCACACCTGTAATCCCAGCACTTTGGGAGGCCAAGGCAGGTGGATCACCTGAGGTCAGGAGTTC
>NW_012114466.1:3163135-3165261 GCF_000951035.1 Colobus angolensis palliatus | reverse complement strand
GTGGTGGGCACCTATAATCCCAGCTACTCGGGAGGCTGAGGCAGGAGAATCGCTTGAACCCAGGAGGCAGAGGTTGCAGTGAGCCGAGATCGCGCCACGTCACTCCAGCCTAGGTGACAGAGTGAAACCCCCATCTCAAAAAAAAAAAAAAGTTTCTATAGTCTCACCACCACTTCCCATCTGACATCAAATATGTGTTCCCAAACCAACCAATTCTGCAGCTCCCTGGACACTGGCTGGTTTTTCCACAATTTAACTCAGTTCTGACACTATGTACCTGGCATTAGTGCAGACCCCACCAGGTAAAGGCCAGTCCCACAAGACTGTCCCCCACTTCAGACACCAGTTGCAAGTACTGAATCCCCACGTCACCCACATTTCCATTCAACTTGGCTCTAAATTGACTATAAGTCACCCATGACCCTCTCCTCGGTTTCGATTAATTCGCCAGGACTCAGATCTCAGGGAAACGCTGCACTTGTGCTCCCTGGCCTATTATAAAGGAGACGATAAAGGGGGCAGGTGAATAGCAGAGGAGGAGGCATACAGGACGAGGCCTGGGAAGGCCCCGAGAGCAGTAATTTCTGTTGCCCTGGAGTTGGGGTGTGGCACCACCCAGCACCTGGATGTGCTCACCCACCTTGAAGCTCTCTGCACCTGTAGTTCAGGCTTCATCATGTAGGCAAGTCTGGTTATTAGCTCAATCTCCAGCCCCTCTCCCCTGCCTGGAGAGTGGTGGGTGGAGCTGAAAGCTCCAGGCTTCTGATCATGTCTGGGTCTTTCTAGCAGTCAACCCCCACCCAAGAGCCACCACCAAGCATCACCTCATTAGAATAAAAGGTGTTTCTATCTCCCCAGAAATTCCAAGGGATTCAGAATCACTGTCAGGAACCAGGGTCGCAGACCAAATGTTAGAACAAAAGGTTTTCCTAGCACCCCTGTCACTCAGAAGATTACAGGGGTTTTCAGAGCTCTGGCCCGCAGCCAGGGACAAAGACCAAAATATACGTTTCTAATTATATCACAATATCACAGCAGTCACATGGACCTACTGAAGCACTTCAGTGTTGGTTGTTCAGGAGGATGAGTGCCTCTGTCTTTGAGTGCTGCCTCAACTCCCTCCACACCACCCCCAAGTGAATTTTGCAATTACTTCTTGGAATACATTTTATGTTGGGCCATCCCAACCATAGTCTCCCAATTCTGTGAGTGTATTCCTGAGCTACAATAATAGACAAAAAGGCCGAAAATTCATTTTGTGCGTAAGACCCATGCTTGTCACACACCTGCCGATGCATTAAAGGCAGGTGAAATTGCCAAATCTCTCAGAATGGAGTCTAGCATTTCCAGGGCTTGGAGAGGTTTTGGTGACCAATTCGTGTGTTAAAAAGGAATTATCGCTCAGGAGCCAAACATACCTCTGTCTAAAGTGTCTGGCTGCTTTTCAGAAAGAGCCATTTAACTTCCAGTGATAAGTAATTCAATTAAGGGGAAAATGAAACTCTCGCTCCTGTACAAACCCCCTGGATTCCTCAATGCCACTCAGATCCATTCTGCCAGTTCTGAGAGTGCGGGGGCAGGCAGATCACAAACAGAGTTTGGAAAGCAAAGTGTGATGTTATGTGCAGTGGCCAAGTGGGATTCAGAAGATATCGTGGGCTCAAATCTTGATAGTGATCACCAAAAAGAAATTGAGCAATTGGGATGGAATTGTGTGGTTGGAGGTATGCACTTGTCACTGAGGTTTTTGTTTTTTTTTTTTTTTAATCTTGGAATTATAGTCGTGTTTGCTAGTGTCCTTGAAAACTATCAAATTAGTGTTGCCTCCCATGCCTGGAGGCATCTTAGGGATGAGGAATGGATTTTGTATGCCACCACGAATCTAATTTGGGAAGAAAGCTGCAAGTGGGTGGAGGGACAGAGAGAAAGAAAACACGGTGTGGGCCGGGCGCAGTGGCTCATGCCTGTAATCCCAGCACTTTGAGAGGCTAAGGCGGGTGGATTGCTTGAGCCCAGGAGTTTGAGACCAGCCTGGGCAATACAGGGAGACCCTGTCTCTACCAAAAAAAAAAAGTATTGGCCGGGCGCGGTGGCTCAAGCCTGTAATCCCAGCACTTTGGGAGGCC
>NW_012114466.1:3153511-3162673 GCF_000951035.1 Colobus angolensis palliatus | reverse complement strand
GGAGGGAGGGAGGGACAAACACAGTATGTATGTTCTACCATATGAGGGCAGGGCAACCTACAAATCCGGGGACTGCAGTGACTCAGGATCAGTTAACCAGAAAAGGTGAGGGGAGTCCCCGTACCTGGAGGACGGGGATCTGGGATCTGGTCATGGAAGCACAGAAGCCATCTGGGATGTATCCCAGGAATGTGCCCACCACCCATGTGGCCCAGAGGCCAACGCTCAGGGCGCTTTCTCAGCCAGCAGCTTCAAGACCCGCCTCTCCATTTGTTCTGTGTCCATGGGGCCACCTGGTCAGGACTCTCACCTTCAAATCAAAATTCACTGAAACATACAAACCTTCGATGCTTGATTTAGCTTAGGGTGTGTAGTTCTAGTTATATTGTTTTCTAGTGTACGTTGGAATAAATGAGAAGCTGTCTTAGTTTGGGCCTCTTCAGAAGTTCACAGCAGGCTGGACAAAGCCAAGGTCTGACGGTCAGATTCAGCCAGTGTGCACACAGTAAACGACTCTTGGAGACAGTTTCTTACTGACATACACAATGAATGGAATAGGAGCTGAAAGTGCCAGCTCCCTGGGTCTCTGTCCCACACCAAAAAGGACAAGACTGAGCCAAAAGGGGCCAGGGACTGTGATTGGGCGGGTGGGGTCTCCTGTGCTCGAGGATCCATGTCTCGGCTGCAGATAAGCGTGCTTCTATTCCGTATTCATCCCGAAAGCTGGGGACTCTGGGAGTCCCTTGAGAGCTGGTGCCTCAGGGACCCCTGGCAGTGTCTATCCTCCACCCTCAGCACTCGCTGGATGAGGGGTGTTCCAGGGGTGTAAATTCTTCAGGACTATTTTTTTTTTTTTTTTTTAGAGACAGGGTCTCTGTCACCCAAGCTGGAGTGCAGAGGCAAGATCGTAGCTCACTGCAGCCTCAACCTCTCATGCTCAAATGATCCTCTTGCCTCAGCCTCCCATGTAGCTGAGACGACAGGTGGGTGCCACCATGCCTGGCTAATTTATTTACATTTATTTATTTATTTATTTATCTGTTTGTTTTTGTAGAGATGAGGTCTCACTATGTTGCCCAGACTGGTCTTGAACTCCAGGGCTCAAGCGATTTGCCTGCCTCCGCCTCCCAAAGTGCTGAGATTACAGGTATGAGCCACCATGCCCGGCCTCTTCAGCACTTCTGAGTGGGACCAGCTCTTGCAGGGATGCTGCCAACCAAATGGATGGTGTTGGTCTTTAGCAATGGCATGAGCCTGAACAAGCCACTGGCCTCCCTGTGCCTCTGTTTCCACATCTGCAAAATGGAGACACCACCTTCTGGTGTAGGAGACCGTTTTGGCCCCATGCCACCCCCTCAACTCACCCTGGCAGGCTCAGCAGAGCGCCCCCAATGCCGGGACCCAGGCCACTGCCGATGCCCTGCCCCTAGTGCCCTCAAAATGTCCCCACCTCTGTGCCTTCAGGCTTTTTCTGAAGCCAGGAGCCTACTCAGCCTTCCCTCTGTGGGGAGCCTGGACGTGGAGGGGAGTCACCACCCTTCGGGACAAACCTCAACTCGTGGGATTGGGGTCAGTGGAGAACAGCTCTGCGTCTTATCATCAAGGTGCCTTCTACACAGCCGTAGGGCCCTGGAGGGGCTGGGTACCCCCTGCAGCAGTACCACGCTCTGGGCGGGCTTTCCTCCTGGCCTGCCTCACCCTGCTTCCTGGGACTGCAACCTGTACCAGCATCTGCTTCCCCGGTGGCCCACACAGAGCTGCCTCCCCCGTGGGCTTGCTGTGGGATTCGGTGAGTTACACAGCTCAGGGCAGGGCAGGAGCTGTGACTGAAAGGTCTGCAGTGCAAGGGCAAGAGAGGAGAGAAGGGAGGGCACCCATTCGTGCTTTGAAGCAGCCGCCCAGGCCATTGAATGACAGTGGGCCTGGGGGAACTCAGAGCATATCCTAGAAGTTGCTGTTGGGATGGTCCAGCCCGGAGATGGGGCCTGGGATCAGGGGCTGTGGTGAAGATGGGGGGAGACAGGCAGACTGGATACTGTGAAGAAGCAAAGTCCTCAAGATTCGGTGATAAATCAGGAAAAGAAGATGAGGAAGAGGGAAATGTTAAGTACGACCTCTAGACAGAGCGGCTGAGTGCGTGGTGGTGCCAGCCATGGAGATGGAGAGCTCTGGCAAAGAACCAGATGTGGGGACCACTTCCCGCCCTGCCCTGAGGCTACCAGCCTGGCTGTGACCTCTCAAAG
Organism: Colobus angolensis palliatus; assembly: GCF_000951035.1. Lineage (NCBI taxonomy): Eukaryota > Metazoa > Chordata > Mammalia > Primates > Cercopithecidae > Colobus > Colobus angolensis. The sequence continues at coordinate 3,160,430 of NW_012114466.1, read as the reverse complement.
GGAAGACTCCATGTCCAGAGAAAAGTCGGGAGATCCTCCAGCCCAGACAGGTTAGGGAATTGTTTTCACTAGAGAGTCATCACAATTTTTTTTTTTTTTTTTTTTTTGAGACGTTTTGCTCTGTCGCCCAGGCTGGAGTGCAATGACACAATCTCGGCTCACTGCAACCTCTGCTTCCTCGGTTCAAGCAATTCTCCTGCCTCAGCCTCCCAAGTAGCTGGGACTACAGGCATGGGTCACCATGCCCGGCTAATTTTTTTGTATTTTTAGTAAAGACGGGATTTCACCATTTTGGCCAGGCTGGTCTCGAACTCCTGACCTCAGGTGATGCGCCCGCCTTGGCCTCCCAAAGTGCTGGGATTACAGGCATGAGCCACTGCACCCGGCCAAGTCATCACAATTTTTAAAAGCAATTGAAGTGAAGGTGATACTGAAAAACAAGTCATAAATAATGACTGTTTCCTATAAGTTTGAGAGATTAAATGTGTATCAAGGTGGCTATGGCCCCAAGGCCAGAGAGGTTGAGTTGTGGATTCCTTTTCTTTCCAACTCCTCATTTCTACCGAATTAGAAAATCCCATCTCACAATTCCCAACCTTTGACAATGGCAGGCAGCATACTGTGGCTCCTTCTGGAAAAGACAGGCTGAGATCAGACAAGAGACAGTCACTTTTGACAGATTTCTTGCAGAAAACGGATTCTGCCACTGCCAGACTCAGTCAAATGCTGGAGAGGAGGCTGTGAGAAAGATGATAACAGGAAATGGGCTCCTCACCCGCTTTTTCACTGTGCTCAGCTCTGGACATCGTTCACGTTTGGTTGCAGCTGGTGGAAGGGATCCCTTGTGTCTGATCCTCAGCTGCTTTTCCCAGCAGTTCTCACTATGATTTGGTCTTTTTGAAGCATCTATGACTTTCCTGGCCTGAAACAACGGACCTGGGGCCTTCCTGGTACTAAACAGACACTAAATGGATGCTCCTTGAGCCCTTGGGCATCTGGCAGGGACATCCACTCACTTTATCCGTGTCAAGAAGCAGAGGCTTATGTGCTGTTTCGTTTCAAATCTCTTCGTGAGAATGTGGTGCCTACTGTCAATGACCTCCCAGGGAGAATTCAGATGCCTCAGCAGCTGTGCCTCATCCTGCTGTCAGTGATTCAAGTTAATTCCTTCGATGTGAGGCAAAGTTAGGGCACCGATTTTTTTTTTTTTTTTTTAGGCAGAGTCTCATCTGTCACCTAGGCAATCCTCTCATTTCGGCCTCCCAAGTAGCTGGGATTACAAGCATGCACCACCACGCCAGGCTAATTTTTGTATTTTTAGTACAGACGAGATTTCACTATGTTGGCCAACTGGTCTCGAACTCCTGACCTCAAGTGATCCACCCAAAGTGCTGGGATTACAGGTGTGAGCCCCCACGCCCAGCCAGGGCACAGATTTGATGGTTGCCCCAACAGGGAATTAGATGGTGACACATTGTCAGAACCAACGGGAACATACCTTTTCCAGTTCACACCATGGCTACCAGAAAATTATCATCCTCATAACTTAACTCTGTGAAAAACCTCTTTTCCTGAAACATGAGCTTTCAAACGTCAGGGAAGAAAAAGGCATTTCTCCCTCAGGTTTGGCCAGAAGCTGTTTGGCATGGTGGTTAAGTGTGTGTATGGAGCTAGTTGGCAGGGCATGCACCTCTCCACTGCTAGCTAGCTGTGTCACGGTGGGCAAGGTAGCCTGCCTCCATGTCCCTTGGCTTGTCAGTTATAAAATCTAAATAATAAAAGTATCCCATATTAAATAAATACAAAAATAAAATAGAAGTAAATGTGGCTGAATGCTTGTAAAGTGCTTTTAGCACTTCCTGGCCCAAGCCAGGATCACAAAATGCTGGCTGTGATCACGATCACTTTCCTCAAAACCATCATGCTTCATACCAAACCTGCCAGGACCTGATTCAGCCTCTCTTCATACCGAACCTGCCAGGACCTAATTCACCCTCTTTGCCTCAGAGGTTTTCCTGTGTAAAGAGAAGTGACTGTTGGCAGGCACATGTCCTGGAATTGCTCTTCCACATTATATCCCAGAGTGCCATTTGATAGAGGATTTTGCCGGTCCTTTAGTTTTCTCCCTGAGCATCCCATTTGGCATTAATTTGGGGGTTGCTTTTATTGCCTCCTCAGCAGCCACTTCACCTCCTCTGCTTTGGCTACAGAACGACCAACTTTGAATGATGTTGCTTTTGTCTCATTTCAGCCTTTATTCGTGAAATTACTCAATTTTGCATGGGCACGCCTGGTTTTGTGCTTGAAATGCGATTTGCTTGCCCGAGAGATCCCCACACTTTCCTTGAAAAAGAGTTGAAGCATTCCTCCCCTTCAGGAGGCTGTTTGATAACACAGCAGAAATCTGTTTGTTATCACAACAGATAACAAAGTACAAGGTCTGACGGGTGAGTTCACTGCTACGATGCAGTCCATTTTTCAGAAACAGGGACTTGCTGTATTTTAACTCATGCTTGTGTGTTTGGGCTGCCCGTGCAAAGTCATCTTTCAGGAGGTTCTCCTCGTAGGACCAACACAGACACCTCTCACTTGGTTTACGATTACGAACTCATTCCGTGTTCTCACCGTCGTTCCACCGTCTTAATCACACCGTTGTGCGTTAATGGATCAGTTCTGAGCTGCTGAAGCGTTTCTGCAAATTAGGAGCACAACACAGCGAATTGTAACGATGATAAATGTAAATTAACTCAAGAAAATAATTAGAGGAACATGATGTGAAAGTATAGCACAGAGACAAACCGCCACCTGGTAGCCCCATGCTCCCTGCAGCACCCCGGGCAGCGGCAGCCCCTGTAGTCCAGGTGTCCTTTGTGTCTTCCATGGATGGACAGGCCCCAGGGTCTCCAACCACACAGGTACATAGTTGAGTGAATGAAGAAGAATGCCATGTGGCATCTGGCAGCCATAGCCACCTGGCAGTGCTACAGCTGCAGTACAGCGTCCAAGTCACATCTTTGGGAGCTGTCACCCCTTCTAAGGCCTTTTGGTTAAATCCCAAGGGTCCGGGGACCTGGCTGACTTAGCAGGTGGCCACAGGAAGGTAGGATATGGGGAATCATGGGGCCAGGAGGGCAGCCCAGGGAGCAGAGGCTCTCAGGACCAATGTCTCCTTGTCACAGACCTCAGACAGTCGTAGGAGCCCCGAGGCTGCCTGTTGGAGAGGATTTCTAGTGCAAACACCAGCTGCCAGGCACTTCACAGCCTCTCATGTGATGCTCTCAGCAGCCCTCTGTAGCCGCTCCCCTCGTTAGCCCGATTTTACCGATGAGGAGATGGAGATGCTGAGAGCTGAAGGGACTCACTCAGCTGCACGAGCTCACAAGTGGCAGAGCCGCGACCCAAAGGCCAGCCCCCACACCCAAGCTCATCACCAACTCACTAATCTCTGCCACAGACAGTGATTTAATTTCCAGGGGCAGCAATTTCAGAATTGCTCTTGGCTGGCTCTTGTTTCAGAAGAGCGGAACAGAGCCCGCTCTTCTTTACCTCAGGAATTCAGATAGCAGAACCCATGGCCCGGTGGAGCTCTTTCTACATCTTACTGGTGAAACCACGTCGTTTGCATATAAAAGATTCTCCTCTTTGATTCTCAGAGCAGGAAAGCAAGGCAAGGACAAAATGAGGCAGGCAGAAAGAGTGTACCTGGAGCCTGGAATAGAGCAGGGCTTTGGAACATGGGGGGCCTCTTGTGACAAGAACCCTCATAAAACGTTCATCTTAGTTGTTGTTTTAAGCGTCTTTATTCATGGGGTACACACAGCCATGATTTTACAAAAATGCCCAAATGTGATACCACCATGGATTGTAACAGGATATGCAATAGTGCAAAAATGGAAATGACCTAAGTTCCCAAGTAAAAGGCTATAGCAGGAAAGTGCAGACTATTGGAAATTAGTGGAAAGGCATAGGATGAGGGGACATTTATTCCTTCACTCATTCACTTATGTACGCAACATATATTCAATATATGTTGGTTCAACAGTATATAAATAAGTATATAAATGAGGCTCACTCTTTCTTTCTTTCTGTCTTGCTTGCTTGCTTCCTTTTTTTTTTTTTTTTTTTTCACTCTTGTTGCCCAGGCTGGCATGCAATAGTGCTATCTCAGCTCACCACAACCTCCGCCTCCCGGGCTCAAGCGATTCTCCCGCCTCAGCCTCCCGAGTAGCTCGGATTACAGGCATGCGCCACCATGCCTGGCTAATTTTGTATTTTTAGTAGAGACGGGTTTCTCCATGTTGGTCAGGCTGGTCTCGAACTCCCGACCTCAGGTGATCCGTCCACCTTGGCCTCCCACAGTGCTGGGATTACAGCCATCAGCCACTGCACCCGGCCGAGGTTCCTTCTTTCTTGACTTACATTTTTTCTCACCCAGGCTGGAGTGCAGTGGTGCAATCTCAGTTCACTGCAACTTCTGTCTCCCAGGTTCAAGTGATACTCCTGCCTCAGCCTCTCGAGTAGCTGGGATTACAGGCACCCACTAATTTTTGTATTTTTAGTAGAGATGGGGTTTCACCATGTTGGCCAAGCTGGTCTTCAACTTCTGACCCCAGGTGATCCGCCTGCCTCATCCTCCCAAAGTGCTGGGATTATAGGCGTGAGCCACTGCCCCCGGCCTTGACTTACATTCTAATAGGGATAATAAACACATAAGTAAACAAGATAAGTTAATAAAACAAATGTTCTGAAGACAATAGAAGACGGAATGTACTGGAAAGTGCTGGAGGCTGAGATGGAATGGGTTAAGGAAGCCTTCGTGAAGGCATTGACCTTTGATTTGAGACCTGGATGAGGAGCAGGTACCAGCCACGTAAGTATTTGGGAGTTCAGTTTTCCAGGCAGCAGCAGAAGCAACTGCCAAGGCTGCAAGAACCAGGGTCCAAATACTAATCGCACTTCAACCTGCCTGTGATGCCCAGCAGCCACCCACTGTCATATAATCGCAGGCAAAGAGCCTCACTCCCCTGAGCTGCAGGTCCCTCCTCCTACAACGGGGAAGGCAATAACCACACCTTGCAGCTTGCCAGGAGGATGGCAAGAGCAAGTTAGGTAGGGAGCGTAGCTCAGTCCCTGGTGCAGAAATATTGTGCCAAATTGTTACTCAAATGACAGAGGGCAGAGAGCGGGTAGAGGCAAACACCCACGGTTGGCTTCTTGGAGTGGCAGACTGGGGTGAAACTGCATGTGTTTGTTTAAGAGTTATTTTAATATAGCTGGTCCATTTGGGGGGCATGAACACAGATCATTGCATTTGTTTTATTAAGAGTTGTTTTAATACAGCTAGCCCATTTAGGGGGCATGAACACAGATCAGGGTAAATTGCTCTTTTCCTTCAACAACTATGACCCCAATGGAATCACTGCTCTCTCCAAACTACCCCAGTCACACACACACACACACACAATCAGGGTGGAAGAACACCCCAAATTGGAGTTGTAGCTCTGCCACTGGCAAACTGCACAGATGTGGACAAGTTATCACTCCTTCTGACCTTTTCCTTACCTGTAAAATGGGAAGCTGGAACTAGATTGCCGTTAAATCAAATTCTGTCTTCGTCAGTGTGAGGAGGCTGCTGGAACAGAATGCATTAGACGGGGCTGAAACAACAGAATTCTATTTCTCACAGTTCTGGAGCCTGTAAGTCCAAGCTCAAGGTGTAGGAAGATCCTGTGTCCTCACACAGCAGAGGAGAGAGAGCGGGGAGAGAGAGAAAAAGAGAGAGAGGACACACACTAACTCCCTGGGCTTCTTTCTCAAGGGCACTAATCCCATCATGAAAGCACCACTCTTGTGACCTAATTACCTCCCAAAAGCCCCATCTCCAAATACCGTTGCATTAGGGATTTGGGTTTCAACGTGTGGATTTGGGGGTGACAACAAACATTCAGTCCACAGCAAATTCCTTAATCATCTGGCCCAACAAGATAATTCCATTTCTGCCAAGCACACCGTTCCCCCTGAGGCCTCCATGCCTCTGCCTCTGATCTTTACTGGCTGGAAACCTTTCCTTCCCTTCACCTGGCAAATTTTTAGGCCCATTTTATTTTATTATTGAGGTATAATTTATATACAGTAAAAGACCCAAATCTTAAGTACAATTCACTTTCATAAATAAATTCACCTGATTAAGCCAAACCCCTGTTAAGATACAGAATATTTCTGTCACCCTAGAATATTCCCTCGTGCCCCTGGTCTGTCAATCCCTGGCCCACCCCAGGGGTAACCACCACCTTGCCTTCTATCCGCAGAGCTTGGCTGTGCCTGTCCTGAACTCTGTATCAGGGAATCGTTTGTGTATGTTGTGTTTTGTGTCTGGATTATCTTGCTTAGCCTAAGATTTGTGGCATGAGGTCTGGGTGTCTACAATGAGCTTAAGGATGTGAGTCCCAGACCGAATCCAGCATTTAACTCCAGGGTTGTTCTGAAAGGGAGAACAAGCCTGAAGAGGTGGCTTCTACTGTTTTGCATTTTGAGGACAGTCCTCACGCAAAAGTGCCCCCCTTGAACCAGCCACGGACACAAGCTGGGTGCCCTGACAGCACGGCGTGCTAGAGACCTTGCGATCCAGAATCCAAGCCCCATTTCAGAGATGCCCTCGATGGTCCCCAAACAGAGCAAACACGAAGAACACAATTCACCCCTCACGATGGGATGCCAAGATCAGGCCTTTTGTAGAAGACAGGTGGGGAGGGGCCAGAGGGAGATGCCACACTTTCCACCCCCAGTGCTCATGAAGTCTCAATGCAGCAAGGCCTGGGTGCTCAGAGCTCCTGCCCAGCGTCTCCACTCCAGCGCCGCTCTCTCCACTCCACCGCCGGGTCTCCACTCCACGGCCACGTCTCCGCTCCACGGCCACGTC
>NW_012114466.1:3137529-3152017 GCF_000951035.1 Colobus angolensis palliatus | reverse complement strand
GTCTCCCCTCCAGCGCCGCGTCTGCCCTCCAGCGCGGCGTCTCCCCTCCAGCGCCGAGTCTCCCCTCCAGCCCCGCGTCTCCCCTCCAGCGCCACGTCTCCACTCCATCGCGGAGTCTGCACTTCCCAGGCGTGCTTACTTCTGCTCAAAACCCTTGCCCTGTGCCTGACTCCACCCCAGGCTCCCACCTACAGAGCAGCAGAGTCACTGAGGGCCATGCTGGGTCATAAACTTGTCCCTGTCACTCCTGGGCTGTGTGACCTCAGACAATGCACTTAACCTTTCTGGGCCTCTGTTTTCATCTTCTGTGAAATGGGCAGCTAGTAGTGTGCCTTAGGGCTGCCGTGAGGATGAAGGAAGTTGCATCCACAGCATCTGCTCTGGGCACCATCCCAACCAGCGATTGCCTCGCCATTAGCTTATTCCTTCCTGTGGAGGTCCCTTCTCCCCATTTAGATGGATCCCCCGATTCTCCCCCTCCGTGCTCCACTGTTTTCCCTCCATCCCTTTTCTTTTCCCCCATTGTGAATGCCACCTCGATAACGTGAATAGCTCACTTTACAACCACCCTGTGTATCCTGTGTGTGTTTTCATGTTCTGTCATGTTCCCAGCCAACCACTGGCCCCAAATGGGCCAGAGGTCACCCCTGTTTTGGTTTGATGTTGCTTGGAACTTAGCAGACCCTCCATGGAAGTTTGTTGAGTGAGGCCGGGTGCAGTGGCTCACACCTATAATCCCAGCACTTTGGGAGGCTGACGCAGGAGGATTGGTTGAGCTCAGGAGTTCAAGGCCAGCCTGGGCAACATAGCAAGACCTCGTCTTTCACTAAATAAACAAATAAATAAAATTTTTTAAAAGAAGGTTTGTTGAGTGAATGAATGACCTGCACTGCTACTTGTCCCCATGGCCGGGGCAGCTCACCCCAGCGCTGTAGCCGCTCATCCCCATCTTGGGGATGGAAGGGTTCAAGCTGCCAGCTGGGCCTCTGAGGCCCTCATGGACTCAGGCCCTCATCTCCCCACCCCGCCGACCACCCCCATCCTTGCTTAGGCCTCCCTGCATGTGAGTGCCTGAGGAGGGGGCTCCTAGTGTGGGGTCTCCCCATGCCATTCACTCTCGGCAGGACCACCAGAATCATCCATCCAAATCGCAGGTGACAGCTGCATGCCTCTGCCTGTGGGTCCTCGGCGGCCCTACACAACACTGACCTTGCCATGGCCCACATTGGATGTCCAGGCCGTCGACGCCCAGCTGCATATCCGGCCACTGTCCTGTGCCCCTGGGACCTTGCTGTTTTTAGCATCAGGGAGGGTCTCACAAACACCCCACCTGCCCTGCGGAGGGCTTCATCCTCTTTCTACAGGATCTTAGGAGGACCCAGGCCACTGAGATGGGGGTGTTCATGTGGGCGGCTGGGCCTGGGTCCACTGTCCTCACAGGGAGTCAGGAGCCATCATTGCCCACCACGTGGGCCCGGGTGCTGGCTGAGGCTGAAGTGACCCCCGAGAGACTGACACTGCACACTCCATGCGACGCCACCCCCTCGAGGACCACTCCTCCCCAGTCGCCCCACCCCCACTCAGCACAGGGTGGCGCTCCGCACGGGTCCGGCTCAGGCTGGGAGTGGGTCTTCCCCTTTCCCTTACTTCTCTTTTCCACCATTGCTAGGAACTGTGTGCCCTACTAACCTCAGGACATTCTCTCTTAATAGTCCAGAGACAATCTGGGGGAGTCAGAAAGTGTGAAAACAGGGCTGAATACTTCATGCCATTCTCTCACTACCCCCACCAGAGACACCCCGGGCCCCACGCCTCCAGCTGTGCACATGCTCTTCCCACACCCCTTCTTGGCCAGTTGGAGAACCCCTATTCAATGTTCAAAACCCAGCTCCCACATCACCTCCTCAAGGAGGCCAGCTCCTCCCACCTCTCTGTGCTTTCCTGAGTTGCGGCAGCCTGGTCAACATGGTGAAACTCCGTCTGTACTAAAAATACAAAAATTAGCCGGGTATCATGGCGTGTGCCTGTAATCCCAGCTACTCAGGAGGCTGAGGCAGGAGAATCACTTGCACCTAGGAGGCAGAGATTGCAATGAACCGAGATCGCACCATTGCACTCCAGCCTGGGCGACAGAGCAAGACTCTGTCTCAAAAAATAAAACAAAAAAAATAATGAAATGAAATGAAATGAAATACAATACAAAACAAAAATAAATAAAAGAAACGACACACCGAAACAGGAGGCCAACCACACCCGCTTCATTCCCTCCCTGGGAGCATCATGTGGTTCTCTGGACCTACCTGGCCCTCTCCCACCGATGGACATCTCCTCTCTGGTCCACTGAGTGCCCTGCTCTGCTGCCCTGCCCTGCCCTGGGCTGCCCACCGTGAGGCTGCCACTAAACTCCCCTTGGCCAGCCCAGGGAGCTTCCCTGCTAGCATTGCCTCTGGTTCATCCCAGCTAAGGCCCCAGGCCTAAGGACAACCCTGACAAAGAGAAAGGAGAAAGTGCAAGGCAGCGCAGCCCACAGAAGCCTCCAGAAGGGCTGTATGAAGCAGGAGAGAGGGCGGTGGAGAAAGCAGGGGTGTTGCTGTCAGATGAGGGGGTGCTCCAGCCTTGCCTGAGCCATCTCAGTGCACTGGTCACGTGTCCGTGCTCACAGATCAGGCATCCTGGTACTTGAATCCCGGTCTTGCCACTTCCTGGCTGTGTGACCCTGAGAAAGTGACTTAGCCTCTCTGAGCGTCCACTGCTGCATTTGCAATGTAGGGACAGTAGTCCTACCTACCTCATGGGGTGACTTATATCAGACACGCCCGCAACAATGTCTGCACGTAGTGAGTGGTTCTTGAGGTCAGCTACTGTCATGATTGTCATTTTTCTCCAGGTCACAGTCACGCCTGACTTGAGCAGCTTGGGCCACTGTGCTTAGGAGCAGGGACTGTGGTGAAACCAGCTGATAGCCGCTCAGTTCTGAGACCAACCATTCCACCAGGAGATTCGATGCCGCTGCCCTTCCTCACTCTGGCTCCCTCCTTCCTGCAGACTTTTGGAAGTGCTTCCACTGTGTGGGGACCCTGGGTATGCAGAGATGAATCAGGCTGGTAGAGGCTGGCTGGGGAGGACGGGCGGGGAAGGACGGCTGAGGCTGACAGAGAGAGTGACAGGAGGGAGCGCCAATCATCCGGAATACCCAGAAGCCTCCAGGAAGACATCAGGGTCGAGCTGAATCACGAGGCTGAGAAGGTTGGCCTGGTGCGCAGGAGGGTCGGGACTCAGGTGGGGAAAATGAGGGCAGGTGCAAAGGTGACCGAGGCACGTCCTAGCTGACCTTTGGGCTCCAGGACTGGTTGCCAGGGTTCAAATCTCTACTCTGCCACTTGCTAGATGTGCAGCCCTGGACACCTGACTTCTCTCCATGCCTCAGTGTCCCATACGTAACTGGGGATGACAGCAACACTGTTTGCCACACAGGGCTGTTGAGGGAGTTGGAAGAGGAATGTGTGTGCCGCGTTTTAAGCAGCGCCCGTGTGCCGAAAGCACTGTGCAAATGTTACTTAAGGTTAACGCCATGTGACTCATCGGAGAGTGCTCTCATCTCTTTAGGCTTTTTTACCTCCCGCTCTCTGCAGTGGAGAGCAGCTTGAGGAATTAACAGCGTGAATGCAAATTCTTGACAGGCAAACAGGTTTCCAGTCCCGCTGCTGACGACCTTCTCACTGGCGTTGAAAAAGAGCGTTTTCAGCTCCCTGCTCAGATGCTGGGGGCTTCTGGGTGACAAGTGGCTGTCAGACGCTTTTAAGAAGCCTTGGGTTTTAGCAGGTCAAGGTACCGACTGCACCAGGTCTGGGATAATTGGTTCCTTCAAAAAGGCCTCCAAGAGGGACATGGATCAAATCTTCTCCAACTTCAAGTCCAGTGGCTGCAGGCACAGGTGTCGGTGGTAGTTCCTCAGCCACGGGCTCCCCTGCCAGCCCCAGGAATCTCTAGCATCTCGGGCCCCAGGATGTCCCATCCCAGAAACAGGTGATGTTGCTGCCAGGGATTCCATTGCCTGGAGCAGGGGATGCCAGGGGCTTGGCTACCTCTCCATACCCCTGGAGGAGCGGGCGGGCCCCAGGGCTATTAGAGGGGCTCTCCCTGCGCCCGCCTCCGGCTGTTGAGCTAATAAACAGCTGTTGCCTCCTTGCATCCCAGATGGATCCTGGCACCACATACACGCAGAGATGTCTGCTAATTAAAGTCAGGTTTTGACATTTGAGGCATTTTGCTGCAACGGGAGCGCATGCTCTACCGGAGAACTGAAGCGTCAGGTTCTTCCTAAGCTTGACCCCAGACAGCTGGGCCTTATGAAGGCAGACATCCTAATGCTTTTGTTTATTTATTGGATGCATTTGTACTCTTTCCCACATTTCAGAGAGGGTTGGAATTAGCCTTAAGAACAAGTTTGTCTTGATATGGGGGAAAAAAAAAAAACCCACACGACTTTTGGAGTCAGAAAGGACTAGTACGAATCCTTTGTATCACTTTATAGCTGTGTGTCCTTGGACAAGTCTCCTCACCCCTCTGAGCCTGTTTCCTCACCTGCACGATGGGCACATACAGTGCCTCTGTTGCTGGGCGATACTGAAGATACCATAAGATCACAAGATGAAATACCATTGCTGCTTCATGGATGTTTCTAAAATAGGCTTGTTTAAAATGCTAGCCAGGTGTGGTGGCTCACGCCTGTAATCCTACCACTTTGGGAGGTTGAGGTGGGTGGATTGCTTGAGGTCAGGAGTTCAAGACCAGCCTGGCCAATATGGAGAAACCCCATCTCTACTAAAAATACAAAAATTATCTGGACGTGGTGGCAGGTGCCCATAATCCCAGCTACTTGGGAGGCTGAGGCAGGAGAATCGCTTGAACCTGGGAGGCGAAGGTTGCAGTGAGCCAAGATTGCACCACTGCACTCCAGCCTGGGCGACAGAGTGAGACTCTGTCTCAAACAAATAAATACATAAAAAATAAATAAAATGTTCACTGAATAAGAACAGAAAAGTTAAGTAAAGGAAGGAAGAGGCAGGGGATGCCTACTCTTGCACAGCAGGGGCGGGGGTGGGGTTGCGGCTGTGCCCCTGCCCCAGGCCTGTCCCTCTCTACCTGATGTTCCGTGTGAACTGCCCAGGTCCTGCCACCTCCTGCCCTTGGACAGAGATGACCTATTCAGGTCTGGGCTGAGACACAGAAATCAAGGACCAGGGTGACTGAGGCACAGAACCTGTCACCCAGAGAGAAACTGCTTCTCCTGCACAGGGATGGATGGGGTAGAGAGAATGAAGCCAGAGGTGTGGAGTGGAAATCCCAGGAAACCTCCAGCCCAGCAGCTCTGCTTTGAGCCATTCTTAGGCTTTCCCAAGCTTCTGTATTATCCTGATAATAAGCCCCCCAACTTTGTGTAAGTCTGAGTCTTGGAATCAAGAGGTACCAACACAAAGGGAGTACATCACACTGAACAGAGCTGCTGGGAAGACAGTCAAGCCTGGTTCCAAGAATGGGCCGTGGGGGCAGGTTCTTGGTCCTGGAGAGAAGAAAAGATCACGGGGGCTTCTCAGAGAGGCAGAGCTTTTCCCAGCCTGAATGTAAGACTGTGGCCTCAGCCGGGCATGGTGGCTCACGCCTGTAATCCCAGCACTTTGGGAGGCCAAGGCAGGCGGATCACAAGGTCAGGAGATTGAGACCATCCTGACATGGTGAAACCCCGTCTCTACTAAAAATACAAAAAAATTAGCTGGACGTGGTGGCGGGCGCCTGTAGTCCCAGCTACTCGGGAGGCTGAGGCAGGAGAATGGCGTGAACCCAGGAGGCGGAGCTTGCAGTGAGCCAAGATCGCACCACCACACTCCAGCCTGGGTGACAGAGCGAGACTCTGTCTCAAAAAAAAAAAGGACTGTGGTCTCAAGTGGAACTTTCTGCGGGGGTCCTGGTGAATGATCCAGATGCAGTGCCCAACCTTGTCACTGTGGCAAAAGCCAGGGCCACCTTATGGCCATGTCTGGACGTGAGACTCCCCAAAAGCTGAGGGTGGGATGTAGACTGGTTAAGATGTGCCTGGGAAAGCTGCCGTTTCCAAAGGCCAGATGGCCACCCCCAGGCCACAGTCACAGTAGGGGGTAGCAAACCCACCGACCAGGCAATGGTGGTGATAGAGTGAGGGTACGGGCTGGTGAGGCGCTGGTGGGTTGAAGCTGGCTGTGCGGGGTTATCATGGGAAGGTACAGGTTGGCACCTAAACTTAATCATGCTACTCTCCTGCCTGAACACTCTGTGGCTCCCACTGCTCTTAGGATGACACTCCAGCTCCTTGTTCCTCCAGCTGCCTACTCACCCCGCCCTGTGCCATTCCCCTGCCTTGCTCTCTGGCCCTCAGGCCTACAGCTTACTTGCTGGTCTCTGGATGTGCTGAGATCTTCTCCTCTTGTTCCCAGCGCCCAGGAAACTTGTTACCCGCTACTTCCTCCTGACTGGGCCTACCTGGTCCCACAAGGACAGCTCTTTCTAGACGCCCTGGCTAAGTGAAGGCTGGATCCTTCATTTCTCTTTGCAACCCCTGTTGTTTCAGAGCACACATCACAGCTGCCATCACAGGTGTGCCCGTCTAGCTCCTCGTCTATGATTTTTTCCTGCCCCAGCATGTGTGCCCTGTGTGTGCAAGCACTGTCTAGTGAACCACTGTATACCCAGTGTCTGGCACATAGCATGTGACCCATACATGTTTGCCTATTAAGAGAAAAGATGGCAATAACTAGAGGACATGGGGACATTTGATTCATGTGTATCTTTTTTTTTTTTTTTTTGAGACAGGGTCTCACTTTGTTGCCCAGGCTGGTCTCGAACTCCTAGGCTCAAGCAATCTGCCGCCCTCAGCCTCTCAAAGTAGTGGGACTACAGGCATGAGCCACCACGAGTCGCCATGTCTCTTTAAAAAATATTTATTATTGTTTAATTTTTCACGCCCCTTGTGGCAGAGTTGTGTATATGTGTCTGTGTTTATGGACACATTTCTTCTAAAACATATTGAAGTATAATATGTATCTAGGGCCGGGCGCGGTGGCTCAAGCCTGTAATCACAGCACTTTGGGAGGCCGAGACGGGCGGATCACGAGGTCAGGAGATCGAGACCATCCTGGCTAACATGGTGAAACCCCGTCTCTACTAAAAAATACAAAAAACTAGCCGGGCGAGGTGGCGGGCGCCTGTAGTCCCAGCTACTCGGGAGGCTGAGGCAGGAGAATGGCATAAACCCGGGAGGCGGAGCTTGCAGTGAGCTGAGATCCAGCCACTGCACTCCAGCCCAGGCGACAGAGTGAGACTCCGTCTCAAAAAAAAAAAAAAAAAAAAAATGTATCTAGAAAAGTGCACCAATTCTAAGTGTGCGGCTGGGTGAATTGTCAGTGGTTACAGACCTGTGTATCCAGCACCCAGATCTGGATACAATGTTATCAGCACCTCAAAAACCACCTCCCGGCATGGTGGCTCATGCCTGTAGTCCCAGTACTTTGGGAGGTCGAGGAGGGGGGATTGCTTGAGCCCAGGAGTTCGAGACCAGCCTGGGCAACCAAGTGAGACCCTTATCTCTACAAAAAATACCAAAAAAAACTGGCCAGATGTGGTGGTGCACACCTGTAGTCCCAGCTACTGGGCAGGCTGAGGTGGGAGATTCGCTTGAGCCTGGGGAGGGGGGGTGGAGGCTGCAGTGAGCTAAGATCGCGCCACTGCACTCCAGCCTGGGTGACAGAGTGAGACCCCGTCTCTGAAACCAAAACCAACACCAAAACCGAACTAACCAAACCAAACAAACAAAAAACCTCCTCCATGCCCCTTCTAGTCTCTGCTCCCTCCCTGCAATCTTCACAGCCTCTGCCCTGTAGATGAAATAAATGCTGGCGGGATTGGAAACCGGCTCAGCCATTTTGAAAACCACTTGGTGATATCTACCAAGCTGAACCTGAGCCCCACAGTGACCCGGCCATCCCTCTCCGAGGGATGTCTGCAGAGGGCGGAAATGCACACCGCTGCTCACTGCAGGTGCACAGACACCCACTAGGGTGTTCGTGACCGTTTCAGACTAGAAGCCCACCCGTACGCCCATCACAGCGGGTGGAGAAGAGCACTTGGGAGAGCCATACACTGAAATACTTCACAGCAACAAGAACGCAAGTGCCACAGACACAGGCAGCAGCGACGATGACTCTCTCAGTGTTGAGTGGAAAACACCAGACAGAAAAGACAACCCATTCCAAGATGACATTTATATGTGAGGCCAGAACAGACAAAACAACCCAACAGGGCTGTGTGTGGGAGGATATTTACTTTCCTTCTTTTCACTTTCCTTGTCTTCCCTTCTCTTTCTCCCTCTCTTCTCTCCCTCCCTCCTTTTCTTCCTTCCAAATTTGGGATCCCTATCCCTCTCTGTAAACACACACACACAGACACAGATACACACAAACACACAGACACAGACATACACGCACAGACATGCACAGACACACGGACATACACACAGACACACATGCACAGACACACACAGACACAGACACACACACAGACACAGGCATACACACAGACACAGGCATACACACACAGACACATACACACGCACACACACACAGACACACACACACAGACACACACACAGACATACACACACACAGACACACAGACACACAAGCACGCACACACACACAGACACACACACACAGACACAGAGCTTCTTCTCTACATCAAGAAATAATAGGCTGGGCGCAGTGGCTCACGCCTGTAATCCCAGTACTTTGGGAGGCCAAGGCAGGTGGATTACGAGGTCAAGAGATCGAGACCATTCTGGCCAACATGGTGAAATCCTGTCTCTACTAAAAATACAAAAATTAGCTGGGTGTGGTGGTGCGCACCTGTGGTCCCAGCTGCTCGGGAGGCTGAGGCAGGAAAATTGCTTGAATCTGGGAGGTGGAGGTTGCCGTGAGCTGAGATCACACCACTGCACTCCAGCCTGGTGACAAAGTAAGACTCCGTCTCAAAAATAAAATAAAATAAAAACAAGTAATACCCTTTAAAATAATGGCCACCATGGATGCATGAAGGCTTGCAAGTGTTTTATATGTGGATGCTTTGGAAAGTCCATGACCTTTTTCAGAAATCATCATGAGTTCAAGGTCAATATCAGGTACAGGGGCTCTAAGGCATTTGCTTAGCTGGAATGGCGGGGGGTGCTCATGGCCGTGGTCACGTGACAGGCGGTGTGTGCCGCACTGGTCAGGTGGGCGTGCCCATGGGAGAGGGGTGTGGGACACCATCTACAGTGGCTGTTCAGCAAAAGGAAAGGGTGAGGACTGACCATTTAACCTGTGTGACTGTGTCTTTTTAAGGGCTGCAGACAGTCCGTTATCTGGGTAGTTAATGGCTTATAGAGCCAAATCTCTGCCACCAGTGTGAATAAACATCTGGGTGCCAGAGCCAAGCTGCACAGGTTCAGATCTGGGCTCTACCAGGCACTGGTGATTCATCAAGGACAACTTATTTATCTCTCTCTTTTTTTTTTTTTTTTTTTTTTTTTGAGACAGATTCTCATTCTTGTTGCCCAGCCTGGAGTGCAGTGGCGTAATCTCAGCTCACTGCAACCTCCACCTCCAGGGTTCGAGCGAGTCTCCTGTCTCAGTCTCCCAAGCAGCAGCTGGGATTACAGGTGCACACCACCACACCTGGCTAGTTTTTGTATTTTTAGTAGAGATGGGGTTTCACCATGTTGGCCAGGCTGGTCTCAAACTCCTGACCTCAGGTGATCCACCCGCCTCGGCCTCCCAAAGTGCTGACATTACAGTCATGAGCCATTGTGCCTGGCCCATCATTTCTAACCTGAAGTGGCCCACACAGAGGGCCTGGGTGAAAGGTTAGCGTTGAAACCCAGACAGATCCTGGCCTTTCCAGGTCCAGCTGTCACAGCTGCCTCCAACCCTGCAGCCTGACCCCAGACCAGCCCCGGTTTGGCCCTGCTCACTCCTCCAGCCTCATGGACCCAGCACACTTGGCCCAACTTGACTCAAATCCCTGTACCTCTTGCCCTGCCCTGGCTTGGGCTGACCTCTCTCCCCTGCCTGAAGCCCTTTCTCTCACCCCTTGCCTGGAGTCCTCCTTCAGATCTAACTAGATTTATCTCAGATGTCTCCTCCTGAGTCTACCATGCTCCTGGGCACTGCCTCTGGGCTCTCAGCCCCTGCCCTTCTTCCCTCTGTCCACACTGTGTGCTCATCACCTGTCATCACCTCCATCTCCTCCACCATGAAAGCCAACAAAGGTTGAGGAAAGTCAGTGCCAAGTCCTAAGGCTTGAGGTCTGCAAGGGGTCAAGGCCAAGTAGTAGGTTTAACTTTGCTTAGCATCCTTGGAGTATGGCACAGAGCAGACACAACTATTTGAGGGACAGGTGGGTAGGTGGGTGGGTGAGTGGACGGATGGATAGATGGATGGACGGATGGATGAGTAGGTGGACAGTGGATGGATGAATGGGTAGGTGGATGAATAGATGGATGAATGATGGATGGATGGATGGATGGTGGGTGGGTGGGTGGATGGATGGATGGATGGACGGACGGATGCACAGATGGACAGACAAATGGATGGGTAGGTGGATGGATGGATGGATAGGGTGGATGGGTGGGTGAGTGGATGGATGGATGGATGGATGGGTGAATGGGTCGGTAGATGGATGGATGGGTAGGTGGATAGATCTATAGGTAGGTGGATGGGTGGGTGGATGGGTGGGTGGATGGATGGATGGGTCGGTAGATGGATGGATGGGTAGGTGAATGGATCTATAGGTAGGTGGATGGGTGGGTAGGTGGGTGGGTGAGTGGGTAGGTGGGTGGGTGGATGGATGGATGGATGGATGAATGGTGGATGGGAGGATGGGTGAGTGAATTGATGGGTGGGCATATAGATGGATGAATGGATAGAAGGAAGGAGTAGAACTGATATCCTGTGCTTTAATATGATGGATCAGTTTTGCTTCTTCTGTAGCAAGAGAAAACCCCCAAGCCCCACCCTGCCTCACCCCCTCCCCAACAATGTTAGGAACCTTTTCTGGGCTCCCTCTCCCCTTCCTGAGCTCCCCTGTGCCACAGCCCTGAGCACATTGTGTGGTCACCCTCTGGGTCTGCATTGGTGTCCACCCCCTGACCACGAGACCCTGAGGGTCAGCTCCGTGTATACAGTGCCCAGCACAGGGCCTGGCACATAGCCCCTTGCGTGGCAGGACTCATACTCAAGCTGCAGGTGCTGGAGAGGCAGATGACTATGACACAGTGGCACCTGCACCACCCAGCCACCCACTCTGCACAGGGGTCTTCCAGGAAGGTCAGCATGGCCTCCACCAAATACACTGGCATTGGTAAGAGCCTCTCTCTGGCCTGGGACCATGTAGGAGCAGCAACCAGGGATGGCATGTCTCACATTTATGGTGGAGTTGTTTATGTGGGAATAAAGGCAGAAGACTAGAGCCAAGCCAGCCAAGCCAACTGGGGTTAGGAGGGATCCTCCTAGGAGGGAAGCCTGGCCCACCTGGGCCCCAGGTCTACAGGGTAACCAGCCAGGTGGGAGTGACAGTGGGGACACGGGACTCAGCCTCTTGTTCTGCCCCTTACGGGATGCTGCAAGGTGATGCCGCAAGACATGAACTCGGGGACGGACAGCCTCGGGTTCAATGCTGACTCTGCCACTGAATGGCTGTGTGCCCATGGGCCTGTCCCTTGCCCCCGGGGTCTAAGTTCCCACATGGCTGCTATGAGAATGGGAGGGTTACAGTGGTCATTACTGTGCGGTGTGTTGCACCAAGCCATTCAGTTGTGTCACCTCACTCCTACTTCTTCCTCCCTCCCTAGCTTCTCCCCTACCCTGCTGTCTGCTCCTGGCTTCCCCGCTGTTTCTCACACTTGCCAAGCAGGCTGCCCACTTAGGGTCTTTGCATTTGTGCTCCTATAGATGAGCACGGCCAGCCCTCACCTGCTGGGTCTCTGTTTGATGCCATCCCCACGGAGAGAGCACCCTCATCCCCATGGGAAACTCCCCAGGGCAGCTGGGGTCATTCCCTCATTCACACAGTGTTTTGGCAGCACCAGGAGTGAGGGAGTGCCTGCTTTTGGGAAACTGGGAAAGGTTCACAAAGAAGGTGGCATTTCTGGGTTTTGAAGGATGAGTAGGAGTTGGCCTGATCAAGAAGAAAGGCCTCATAATCCCAGCATCAGAACAAGTATTGGTTAGTAGAGTGCAGAATGGAAGCGTTGATTGAGAAGCAGGGAAAGAAGTGATGGTAAAGAAGAGAGGGTGGTGTTGACGCCAGGGTCCCAGGGGCATTTTTCCAGCTTATTTTCGGCTGAGGGCCTGGGTTTTCCTGGGAGCCTTGCGGGCGCGGGGGTTATGAAAGCCATAAGGCTGATTGTGTCCCCACCCAAGATCTGCCCAGGGCTCAATATACAGTCAGTGCTCACAGACAGTGCACCCGTACCCACGCAGGCTGAGGTACTTGGAGGAGCCAGGATTCTGGGTGTCCCGAGCAGTGACTTCACCAGCCAGAGTGAAGGGGGTCCAGCCCCACCAGGATGGCCTCTTGCAGTCAGTCCAGAAATGCCAACCATCAGAGTAGCAGCCTCAGGGGGAAATTTCACAAAATCTAGGCCAGATACAAGAACACTATGTTAGCCTCAAATCCTTGGTGGCCAAGAACATGCACAGAGGTTCGAGTGCTTCACTTTGCAGAAAGGACCAACACCCACCACTGGGGCCCATGAGGGAGATGTGGGGAAGACATAGGCTGGCGCGCTCACGGCAGACCTTAGGAATGGTTGGTGGCCAGGTGCAGTGGCTCACGCCTGTAATCCCAGCACTTTGGGAGGCTGAGGCAGGTGGATTACCTGAGGTCAGGAGTTCAAGACCAGCCTGGCCAAAACAGTGAAATCCCGTCTCTACTAAAAATACAAAAATTAGCTGGGCATGGTGGTGGGCACCTGTAATCCCAGCTACTTGGGAAGCTGAGGCAGGAGAATCACTTGAACTTGGTAGGCAGAGGTTGCAGTGAACTAAGATCACGCCATTGCACTCCAGCCTGGGCAACAAGAGCGAAACCCCATCTCAAAAGTAAATAAATAAATAAATAAATAATTGGCAAGCAAGGGAGCAGTTGTTCTCAGTGTATGGGGAGATGGAGCCTGGCAAGCTCTACTCTGCCTCTCCTTGACATGGCTCTCAGGCAGGGGCATCAGTGCCAGCCCCTCGCCTCTCCTCAGCACATGGCCAGGAGGAGCCTCAGCCTTCTGCTCCATGCCCGGCTCCTGTGCCTATGCCCATGCCCTGCACCTGTTCATTTCACCTCTGCCCACAGTGATGTGCCTCCACTCTGGCTCTGGCTCTGGCTCCAGAACCTTCTCAGGCTCAGCCTTAACCCCAGCCAGATGCATCAGAGCTTTTAAGGTTGGCTCCTGCTCTGAGCCTGAACAGACGGGGGCAGAACCCACATGGGCATGAAGTGGGAGCTGAGCTCTGATGCTCTGAGCAGTCCCTTCCCCCTCCCCTGTGTGTGACTGCTGGGCTCCTGGGTCCCAGCTCCCTGGCCAGCAGTGTAGGCTGCAGAGGAAGACTGATCTGGGTTCGACTTATCACCCTGCTGCCTCGCAGCCATGTGGCCTTGGGCAAGTCACTTCACCTTTAGGAACCTCGGTTTACTCATCTGTGAAATGGGCATCACAGAGCCTCCTTCAAGGCATTGCTGTCCAGATTAAAGGGGAAGCTGTAAAGTCCCTGCACATAAGACCCCTCACTTCTGGCTGCCAGTTTCCAGCAACATTCTCTGGCCTGGGAGCAGCCATCCCTGCCCTCTCAGACTCTCCCTCTGCCTACACGGACCCCACGTGGGCATCCATTTAGCATCTCACATTCCCCACGGCCCAGGAACATCACCAAGTCAGGTGGGGCTGAGAGCATGGCTTGTAGCAAAAGCAGAATGTGGAGAAAATCAGATGCTTTTCTTAAGGGGAGCCTTCTAATGAATGTTCTTATTTTACTCTTTTAAGCTTTCAAATAAACAATAAATATAACTCCATTCAAAACATGAATTAACTTCCATATGATAACCTTAGGCAGGCTCCCACACTCTGCCCCTGCCTCTGAAGTTGTCGTTTTCATTCATTTCTCTTCACATCTTCTGAAAGTGTTTCTTCATGCAAATATAGCAAATCTATGTCCTTACTCAGAGTGTAGCACTTTGAACGGCTGTTTTCACTCAGGGGCATGGCCTTATTGACAAATGGCAGTCTTCCTAATTTTTTTCTGCTCCACACTTGATCCAGTCAGCCCCCTGTGGATCGACTCAGGGGCTATTTCTCTTTTTTGCTACTATAAGTCATGCTTTATGAATTTCCTTGCTGGGACGCCCTTGTCCAGAGGGGGTGCTCTGTGGGGGC
>NW_012114466.1:3130708-3137479 GCF_000951035.1 Colobus angolensis palliatus | reverse complement strand
AGGGGCGGGGGAGGAGCAGGCGTTTCTATAGGACAGATTCCTGCAAGTGGGGCTGGTGGGTCAAAGTGCAGGTGCACCAGGCAGTTGCAGCAGCAATCGCCAGGTTCTCTTCCCGAGAGGACCAGCATGTTCCACTCTGCTGGCCACCGTGCATGCGGAGCCTCTTCCCCCCGCCTCGTCCAGAGGGCGAGGCCACATTTATCTGCAGCACGTTTACTACTCAACCATCCGGATTCCAGAGCTGGCCTGGGCTGGGCCAAGGGTGCGCCTTGGGGACAGCATGGCTCTCAATTTGAGAGCAGCTCCGTGGATCCACAGAGCCCAGGCTCCATTCCTGCCTCAGCCTGGCCTGACCCCACAGCCAGCCCCACCCCTGAGGCAGCGCCACACAGAGAAGCTGTCACTACTCATCCCTGCCTCAGTCAGCCTCAGTCCTGCACTTCCTACCCGCCCCTCCACTGTCCCCACACCCCACCCAGCCCACCTGCCTGCAAGTTTCCTATCCCCTGACTTCCTGACACCTTCTGAGTTTGCACAGAGAAGTTAAGTAACTTGTCCAGGGCTGCACAGCTGAGAAGCAGAGCCTGGAGGCAGTGGCAGCCTGACACCAGGGTCCCTGCTCTCACCCGGGACACCCTCTTACCTCTGCGTCATCAGCGTTGCTCAGCAGTGTGTCATTTGAGAGGCCTGGGGCCATCTGTTAGGAGGTGGGGGCAGGTGGGGACAGGAAAGGGTTCAGGATCAAGGTAGTGATGAGGGGACTAAGCCCAGTACACCCAAGGAGCTTAAAGCCATGGGGGTACCTGACAGTCCAGGAAGAAGCAGGGAGAACGCTTGAGGCTGGGGCATGGGGGAGGTGAGCCCTGTCCAGCCCGGGTACCCTCCGCTGAGCTCTGCTGACTCCACCCCGCACTCAGCATGTACTGGCCTCTCCTCTCTCCCAGGTGAAATTTCACTCCTCCTTACAACCCAGCTGAACCATCCCCTCCTCCAGGGGCTCCCCCTTGCCCCATGTCCTGCTCTCTGAAACCTGAGCACACAGGCTCCAGTTCCTCTACACACCCCAGGCTCCTCAAGGGCAGGGCCTGGGCCTGACCTGCCTCTCTGTCCTCAGCGTGTCCAGCCCAGACTATATCCAAACAGGTGGCACAGAGAGACACTCACTCAACGGGGCCCCCTCCACAT
The DNA here is from genome assembly GCF_000951035.1 of Colobus angolensis palliatus. Lineage (NCBI taxonomy): Eukaryota > Metazoa > Chordata > Mammalia > Primates > Cercopithecidae > Colobus > Colobus angolensis. Next base: position 3,136,294 of record NW_012114466.1, on the reverse strand, counting down.
GTGCTAGGGGCTGAAGTGGGAAGAGCGGGGGAGACAGTGAGGACATCGGGGAGGATGTGGGTCTTTGGCACAGTGACCCACAAAATGTGGACCCATGGCTGGGCAGAGCAGGTGCCTCTGAACCCCACAGCCACTCAGACCAGCTCTTCCCAGCTCACGTCCACGGACAGGGTACCATTGCCTCCCACAGCCCAGCATGGGCACCTCAGCCCATCTCCACCCAGCTCACCTGGGCCCAGGTGCCAGCCCTAAGCCCCCTGCCGGGGATCCATAGCAAGAAGGGGGAGCTTTGGGCAGCCTGCAGCAGGGGATGCGTGTGGCCTGGAGTGACACCTACCTGGATTCAGATCCCACCTCCCTCACTGTGACTGAGTGCAGGCCCCAAGGAAAGGCCAGCAAGAGGCCTGGAAACAGAATATACAAATCAGCTACACCTGGTCCAGGTATCCAGCATGCATTGTTTGCTTGTGGTCTCAGGTATGTGGGATCTGCTGCTGCTGGTGGTTGGGGGTGCCTGGCCCAGCCCTCCACCTTGATCCTGGCCACCCCCAAGCCTGGGCTCAGGACTTCTCTCTGAGCTGTGCTCACTCTGGGTGGAGGGTGTAGAGGGACGAGCATGGGATTTGCCTTCAAGACCTGCAGTTTGGGTTCTAGCTCCCCCTTTAGCAGCCAGGTGACCTTGGATGGGACTCTTGAGTCTCAGTTCCCCCTTACCTGTGAAATGGGACTGATAGAATTTACCTAATCTGAGATTTGATGTGACAAGGTGACTATATCCCTGGCTCATGGGCTCCGTTGACATTTGCCATCGTTATTGGGGCTGAACCAGCCTCACCTTTAGCCCAGGTTGGGGTCTCACTGATCCCCCGACTCCACCCTGATTCTCTGGGGCTAGTAAGGGTGGAAGTCGAGGGGGGACTTGGCCTGGGAGACATTCTTCAGAAAATGCCCCCAGGGAGCCTGGGTTTCCCGGGCTGGAGAGGCAGGGGGAGGAGAGGAAAGGGTGCACGCTCATGAGCCCCTGTGAGACACACCCTGTGTCGGGCGCTGGCCAAACAGATCCACCCGCACCTCTCGGCATCCCAGCAAGTCACTGGGTCTTGCGTCCCCATCTGACGACTGAGAAGACAGAAGCCCGGAGCTGTGATCCGTTGCTAAAGGTCAGCTCCAGGCTGCCTTTCCTCCACACTGTGTGAACTTGGATAAATTCCTTCACTTCTCTGAGCGTTGAGATCCTCATCTGTAAACAGGGCTGCTACCTCCTAATTTCCAGGGTACCCAGGCCACTCAGACCTCGCCCATTAGACAGGGGCCTCCCTAAAGGCAGGCCATGTCTTTTTCTTTTTTTATTGAGACGGAGTCTCACTCTGTCTCCCAGGCTGGAATGCAGTGGCACGATCTCAGCTCACTGCAACCTCCACCTCTCGGGTTCAAGCGATTCTCCTGCCTCAGCCTCCCAAGTAGCTGGGATTACAGCCACCCACCACCACACCTGGCTAATTTTTGTATTTTTAGTAGAGACAGGGTTTCACCAGGTTGGCCAGGCTGGTCTTGAACTCCTGACCTCAGGTGATCCACCCACCTCAGCCTCCCAAAGTGCTGGGATTACAGACATGAGCTGCAGCGCCTGCCTTGTCTTTTCCAACTCTGAAGTCCAGTCTGGGATCACTCTCAGGCATGTGGATCGCTCTGCATGCCTGAGATCCATTCTGTGAACTACAGATCCATGTCACTCCCTTCTTAATCCCTGTCAACAGCTCCACAGGACTCCAGGGCTGAGTCCAAACTCACAGTCCTGACGTTCAAAGCTCTCTAGGACCCAGCCTCTGCTTAGACCTGTAGTCCCACGTCCCGTCCTGCTCACACCCATGCCCTGTGCCCTTGCAACCTTCAAGAGCTTGGTCCCTGCTGGTCTCTGCCAGGGATGTTTTTCAGTCACCTCCTCTACCTGGTGAACTCCTACTCATCCTTCAGAACCCAGCTTGGACATGCCCTTTCCTACATTCCCGACCTGGCTGTCCTTCCCAATCTGAGCTCCCATGCCCCCTTGTTGCTGTCTGTCCACCTGTTGCTTTCTAACTGTCTGGAACTCCTGACCTCAGGTGATCTGCCCACCTCAACCTCCCAAAGTGCTGGGATGACAGACATGAGCCACTGCATCCCACCAGAGATAAGTAGAACTGAATCTGCAGAAAAGGGAAAGGAAGAACATTCCAAACAGAGGGGAGAGAATGGGCAGAGGCCCTGAGGCAGACAGAACCACTCGCTGGAAGCATCGCTCCTCTTCCCAGCTCCCAGGAAGACTCCAACCCACAGGCCCCCCTTGCACTAAGGTAGGGCCATGTTCCTGAGCTCTGTCCAATGGGATAGGGTGGTCTGCACAGCCAGGCCCTGCCCAGCTCTCTCCTCCTCCTCACTGGAGAACATGAAAGTGGCCTGACTGGGTCCCTGAGTCACCATATTGGGGACCACCCAGGAGAGCTACCCGCTTGTGTTAAACCTTTCATGAGAAAGAAAGCAACTGTGGCTGGGTGCGGTGGCTCCCCTATAATCCCAGCACTTTGGGAGGCCGAGGCAGGTGGACCGCCTGAGGTCAGGAGCTGGAGACCAGCCTGACCAACATGGAGAAACCCCATCTCTACTAAAAATACAAAATTAGCTGGGCATGGTGGTGCATGCCTGTAATCCCAGCTACTCGGGAGGTTGAGGCAGGAGAATGGCTTGAACCTGGGAGCAGTGAGCCAAGATCTCACCATTGCACTCCAGCCTGGGCGACAAGAACGAACCTCTATGTCAAAAAAAATAATAATAATAATTGCAAACTGTCTCATTAACAACCCATGTAGAGTCCATGTTGTACCGATATTTTGAATATATTGGGTTAAATAAAACGTATTACTAAAATACTTTTACCTATTTTTTTTCTAAACCTGGCCCCTAGAAAACTTTAGCCACAAACTCTGTATGTGGCTCCAATGCCATTTCTATTATACTACTGGTCTAATCCACCCACTTCATTTTACAGATGGGAGAAGTGAAACACAGAGAGGTTAATGAACTTGGCCAAGGTCACACAGAGGCATGAGAGTTCTCTGTGAAGCTGAGCTGCCTCACGGGTTTACAGAAAAAATCCGAAATCCCACTCATGGCAAAGAAAACTTCCGAGTGGTAGGCCTCTCTTGCTGGGATTGAGAGCAGCCGAGGCTGAGCGACCTGCAGGTGCCTGCCCCAGAATGAGGGCGGCTTCTCCCACCAAGTGGCTTCTTAGAGAAAGGAGAAGCACAGAGGCGGCCAGCAGTGAGGACCATGGGCCTCGAGGCAGTGATAGCCCAGCTTGTACCCCCGGCCCTACCTCGTATCTGAGGGTCACAGAGACAGGAGGGAGCAGACGTTGACCCTCTCCTCCCCCAGCTTCACTGCCCACATCAGTAAACTAGAGATCAGGTGGCGACTTGCCAAGCTGATGCAAGAATGCAGGGTGATGTCTGTTACCGGCCAGGTCAGAACCCAGCTCAAACTGACTTAAGGAAAAAGTGCAACTTACTGGCTCCTAAAATGCAGAGGGCCCTGGATTGACCAGCTTCAGGCATGGCTTGACCCAGATTCTCTAGTGATGCCAACAGGGTCTCCCCTTCCTTCCCCCTGACGGGGTCAGGAGAATCCCTCGAACCCAGGAGCGGAGGTTGCCATGAGCCAAGATCGTACCACTGCACTCCACCCTGGGCGACAGGGTGAAACTCTGGCTTAAAAAAAAAAAAGAAAAAGAGTCAATCATCAGTGTTCACATAACAATGACTATGAAAAAGCTATTCACAGCTGATTGCAGAGTACACTATGCTAGGTACTCTTCCTTACACATTTTGTCTTTCTGAAGTTAATATTCTTTGCTTTGTTTTGTTCTTAGCTTGTTCCCAAGTTCCTGTTACCAAACTCCCTATCAGTTGTCTACCCCTTGAGTCATTCTCTTCTCGAAGCTCTCCCCGGGGGCCCCCAGCAGGCTACAGCTCTCGCTGGGCTGTGGTCCGCAATGTCTCAGTGCAAGCTGGTGCCCCGGACACTCCTTCCCCTCTTTCCTGAGTGGGATTGTCTGTGTCCATCGTCCTATATCTTTCTCCCTTGATTCTTGCTTATTTTGATGGAAAACATCCTCCACTAGCTTCATGAGAAAGAGCTCGTACAAGCTAAATGTTTGCTATATTGCAAAGCTCAAAATATCTTTTTTCTTTTTTTTTTTTTTTGAGATGGAGTCTCACTCTGTCGCCCAGGCTGGAGTGCAATGGCGCAATCTTGGCTCACTGCAAGCTCTGCCTCCCAGGTTCAAGCGATTCTCCTGCCTCAACCACCCGAGTAGCTGGGACTACAAGAGCACACCACCACACCCAGCTAATTTTTGTATTTTTAATAGAGACCAGGTTTCACCACGTTGGCCAGGATGGTCTTGATCTCTTGACTTTGTGATCCGCCCACCTTGGCCTCCCAACGTGCTGGGATTACAGGTGTGAGCCACCGCGCCCGGCTTTGAAATATCTTTATTCTACTCTCCTAGCTGATCAATGGCTTGAATGGTTATCCTAGGCCAAGTTCAGTCCAGGAAGGGAAGCCACAATGAGCCACAATAAGCCACAATGAGGAGGGGCCCATCATAGGAATGAGACCTTGCACAGTCCGAGGAAGAGCAGGGGAGTGGAGCTGGGGAGGAGGGGAGTGGGAGAGTCAGGACAGACTCAGCAGCCAGCCCTCCTGAAGCCCGGTGCAGGAGGCCAGCTCAGAGCTCGCAAGGAAGTCACAAGAAAGTCACGCACATCCAGCTGCAAGGGTCAGGATGCTGGGGGAGGTCTGGCCAAGAGGCTGCAGGAGCTGCTGCCTCTGCAGCTGCTACCTCTATGGGGAAACCCAGGGCCACTGTCAGGGCAGCAGGGTCAGCGGTGGGGAGCACGAGCAGGACCCAGGGTGAGGAAGAATGAGGATGCCCTGAAACTCACAGAGCACCTCTGCAGCAGTCTCTCCCCATCTCAGATCACAAAGACGCTCAGAGGAGCACTGCCTGCCAACAGCCCGCAAGTTGTCAGCCTGCCATCTACACAAGCCCCTTCTCACTACTTAACTTCCTAATAAAGACAGTGATGAAATCAGGCTGCTTCCTCACACGATGCAACTGTTTCTTATTGAAATCTAAAGTGTGTTAACCTTCTACCCTCCCAGCCTCAAAAAGAGACTTTCTCCATCTGCGGAGGGGGCAATCCCCCTTCTGGCTGAGTCACACTCCCTCTTTGACATCCTGTGACTTAACTATCAAGATGTAAGGCCAGTCACGACGAACATAGCTTATGTAAGATAACAGGGGACTGGAAGACGGAAATGATAATTGGTTAATACGGGGGTCGGGCGTGGTGGCTCACGCCTGTAATCCCAGCACTTTGATAGGCTGAGGCAGGCGGATCACCTGAGGTCAGGAGTTCAAGACAAGCCTGGCCAACATGGTGAAACCCCCGTCTCTACTAAAAATACAAAAATTAGCCGGGCGTGGTGGTAGGTGCCTGTAATCCCAGCTACTCAAGAGGCTGAGAAAGGAGAATCACTTGAACC
>NW_012114466.1:3127678-3128593 GCF_000951035.1 Colobus angolensis palliatus | reverse complement strand
GGGAGAGGGAGAGGGAGAGATGAATTTAATTGCATTCTTAAACTGCATTCACCTGCAAGGTTAGACTTTGGGACTGGTTTTCAAAATCTCTCAATCCTGTGGCTGCAAGAGATGAGGATGTCTTTCCAGGAAGTCAGAGACACGCTCATCTTCCCAACCTGGACCTTGTGCTGGGAATTTACAATCCTGAGCTATCATCTCCTTCTCCAAATTCCCCAAAACACTTCCATGTCGCCAGCCAGACCCACTGTCCGTTTATTCCTCATGGCCACTAAAAACATTCTCAGCTGCAGATTCTCAGTCACTCAAAGCCTGGCCTCTATAGGCACTTGGTCTGGGAGACCCTGGGTGATGATTTAAGTAGTTACTTTGCCAACACGTGCCATGGATGACAAATCTCCTAATTACCTCTGACCATGGGGTTGTTAATGCCTTTAAATCTAGTCAAACCAGAAAATCAATTCTAGATTGCTATGTGTATGTTTCTGTTCCCTGGAAACACTTCCAAAGATGCCAAAAATTCTATCAGACAGTGATTGGTTAGGAGCAGAGCCAGTATGGATGTTATTGCAGAAATTAGACCTTGCGGCCAGGTACGGTGGCTCATACCTGTAATTCCCAGCACTTTGGGAGGCCAAGGAGGGTGGATCACTTGAGGCCAGGAGTTCGAGACCAGCCTGGGCAAAATGGTGAACCCCTGTCTCTACTGAAAATACAAAATTTAGCCGGGCATGGTGGTGAGCACCTGTAGTCGCAGCTACTGGGGAGGCTGAGGCAGGAGAATTGCTTGAAGCCAGGAGGCAGAGGTTGCAGTGAGCCAAGATTGTGCCACTGCACTGTAGCCTGGGTGCTAGAGTGAGACTCCATTTAAGAAAGAAAAAAAGAAGAAGGAAGATAGGAAGGGAAGGAAGGAAG
>NW_012114466.1:3124009-3127323 GCF_000951035.1 Colobus angolensis palliatus | reverse complement strand
GAAAGAAAGAAAGAAAGAAAGAAAGAAAGAAAGAAAGAATGAAAGAAAGAAAGAAAGAAAGAAAGAAAGAGAGGGAGGGAAGAAGGAGAGAGAGAAAGAAAGGAAGGAGAAAGAGAAAGAAGAAAGAAAGAAAGAGAGAGAAAGAAAGAAAGAAGGAAGGAAGGAAGGAAGGAAGGAAGGAAGGAAGGAAGGAAAGAGAAGAAATAAATTAGACCTTGCACAATAGTAGGAGGAGTTGGAAAAGGGAAGGTCCAAATGGGCAGAGGGTCACTAGCCACCTGTTGTCCACACAGGTGGACAAGTCAGGCTTGCAGGAAAACCCTGAAGCCAAGCGTATCCAGCCATAGACGTGAGAACAAGCCGGAGGGGTTTTAGGGAGGGTCTGGGAGAAGCCATTGCCTCTGAGATGGGCCTGGGGCTGCAGGTGGTCAGTGGGGCTGGCGGGAAGAAGAGTGTGGATGCAGAAGAAAGACTGAAAATAAACTGGAACCCACTGGGCACTTCTACAAAACCCTGTCATCGATAGAGACTTTCAGGAATTAATTAATGGCTACTACACCCCGTCTGCTGCTCAAGTCCTGCAAATTAGCTTCTTGTCCAAACTTCATGGACAAAGGAATTTTGTTCACAACAGTATTTTTCGGCACACTGGGTGTAGAGATCTCCTGGAATTGCTCCACGGTTCTCTCAATCCCAAAATTGCTATTGAAAAGTTAGAAGATATTCTTTTCCCCCATCCTCTGTATACAGCTCCTCCTCCACATCCCCCACCTTCATTTCTCTGTCCCTAGCATCATGAAATGTCAGGGTCATCTGTTTGGTCTTGGTTGATTTTCATCTATTTTTCTGGGCAATCAGTGGTCCTGCAGGTAGAAAATGTTTTCATTGTTTCCTTGATAAATGCTTCCCTCTGCCTTTCTGTTCTCTCCTTGTGGAACTTCTGGGCTTTCCTCTCATTTTCTTACCTTTTCTCTTCTATTTTCTCTGGGTCTTTTTTTTTTTCTTCTTCTTTTGAGACAGAGTCTCACTCTGTCAGCAGGCTGGAGTGTAGTGGTGCAATCTCGGCTCACTGCAACCTCTGCCTCCCGGGTTCAAGCGATTCTCCTGCCTCACCCTCCCGAGTAGCTGGAACTTACAGGCGGGCACCACCATGCCTAGCTAATTTTTGTATTTTTAGTAGAGACGGGGTTTCACCGTGTTGGACAGGATAGTCTCGATCTCTCGATCTCATGATCGGCCCATCTCCACCTCCCAAAGTGCTGGGCCTGAGCCACCGTCCCTGGCCCTCTGTGTCTTCTTTGTTCTGCTTTCTACCATAGTGGATCATATTGAGTTTCCAACTTTTCTATCGAGTTTTTCATTTCTGTAATATTTTTATTTTCTAAGCACTCCTGTTCTGTTTTATGGCTGCTTGTTCTGACAGAAGGATGTCTTATTCCTCTGAGCAGATCAGTGATGGTATTTTTAACTTTTTCTTTTCTTTCCGTAGTGTCATTTCCTCCAAGTTGCTTCTTGCTGATAGTTTATTTTGGTCACATCTTTCATCTGGTGACCCTGGGTTGCTGCTCATATTTGACTGTGCAGCTCTAACAGAGCTGGTTTTGAGTGGCTGCCCTCAGCCACGACGGTACTGCACTTGCCCTGCTGCCGTTAATCATTATAAAACTGGAGGGGGGGAATAGATGAAACATTGTTTTCAGATCTCAACATTCAACACTCAGTTACTGTCATTCATTACAAAATGAATCAACATCCAAAAAATAAAGGTGACCGCCCATATGACCAGCTCCACAGATGCAGAAAAAGCATTTGATAAAATTCAACAGTCGTTTGTCAGAAAAAAGCTTTTAGCAAACTAGGAAAAAGTTTGAAAAGATACTTCCTCAACCTGATTAAAGGCATGGACAAACAAAGCAAAACAAAATTCTACAGTTAGCATCACACATCACGGTGAAGAACAAATGCTTCCTTCCGAAGATTCAAGCAAGGCAGGGATGTGAGCTCTCTGTTCAGCATTAGACCGGAGGGCCTGCCCAGGACAACTCAATAGGAAAAATATATATTTTTTAAGATTACAGAATGGAAAGAAAGAGATAGACCTGCCTTTATTCACAGATAATAATATATATGTTGGAAAAGCTAAGGAATTTTTAAACTGCTTTACTAGTAAGCAAATTTAGCAGGTCACAGGATAAAAAGGCAATAGAGAAAGATAAATTTCTATACACTGTAATGACTGATACTAAAAGTAATACCTTTGCAATACCATAAAAAACGTCAAATACTTGGGAATACATTTAATAAAATATGTGTAAAACCTCTACATTAAAGGCTATAAAACAATGTGTTCTGGCTGGGCGCGGTGGCTCATGCCTATAATCCTAGTACTTTGGGAAGTGAGGCAGGCGGATCACCTGAGGTCAGGAGTTCAAGACCAGCCTGGCCAACGTGGTGAAACACCGTCTCTACTAAAAACACAAAAATTAGCCGGGCCTGGTGGCACGTGCCTGTAATCCCAGCAACCAAGGAGGATGAGGCAGGAGAATCACTGGAACCCAGGAGGCAGAGGCTGCAGTGAGCTGAGATTGTACCACTGCACTCAAGCCTGGTCGATGTAGTGAGACTCCTCTCAAAAAAAAAAGTGCTACTCCAGTGAACACAGAATGCTAAGAAATTGCAACAGCCTTCTTGCTGATGTGAAGTTTGAGTGATGTGGATGGCAGATCCTACCAGCCACAACATGTTAAGGAAAGGGGCTATTTCCATAATGTAAAAGTGCAAGAAGCAGCAAGTGCTGATGAAGAAGCTGCAGCAAGTTCTCTAGAAGATCCAGCTGAGATCATTGATGCAGGTGGCTACACTAAACAACTGATTTCCAATGTAAATAATATAGCCTTCTATTGGAAAAAAAATGCCATCTAATGTATAGCTAGAGAAGAGAAGTCAATGGCTAGCTTTCAAGGTTCAGAGAACAGATTGACTCTCTTGTGAGGGGCTAGTGAAGCCGGTGACTTTAAGTAGAAGCCAATGTGAGGGGCTAGTGAAGCTGGTGACTTTAAGTAGAAGCCAATGTCAACTTGCAATTCTGAAAAGCTTGAAAATCCTAGGAGCCTTCAGAATGATGCTATACCAGCCGGGTGTGGTGGCTCACACCTGTAATCCCAGCACTTTGGGAGGCTGAGGTGGGCGGATCAACTGAGGTCAGGAGTTCAAGACCAGCTTAGCCAACACGGTGAAACCCCGTCTCTACTAAAAATACAAAAATTAGCCAGGTGTGGTGGTGGGCACCTGTAGTACCAGGTACTCAGGAGGTT
>NW_012114466.1:3120909-3123959 GCF_000951035.1 Colobus angolensis palliatus | reverse complement strand
TAGTACTTTGGGAAGTGAGGCAGGCGGATCACCTGAGGTCAGGAGTTCAAGACCAGCCTGGCCAACATGATGAAACCCCGTCTGTAATAATAAAAAAAATACAAAAATTAGCCGGGTGTGGTGGTGCATGCCTATAATCCCAGCTACCCAGGAGGCTGAGGTAGGAGAATAGCTGGAACCCGGGAGGTGGAGTCTGCAGTGAGCCAAGATCGCACCACTGCACTCCAGCCTGGGCAACGGAACCAGGCTCTATCTCTAATAATAGCAATAATAATAATAAATAATGTATACTGAGATAAAAATAAAGATGAAATAAGCAAATGGGGAGATACAGTATGGTCACTGATTGGAAGACTTAATATTTATAAGATAGCAATTTGCCCCAAATTTATCTAATGATTCAATGCAATCCCAATCAAAATCTCGACAAACCACTCTACAGTGGCAAAAAGCAAATCGGTGACTGCCTAGGGGCCAGGGCGGGTTGGGGATTAAGGAGACAGAAGAGTCAGAGGAAAACTCCTGGGCTGATGCTCATGTCCACTGTCTTGATTGTGATGATGGCTCACACAGGACACACGTTTCATAACTTACTAAACTGTGTACTTTAAATGTGTGTCGTTTATTGTATGTCGATTATAGCTCAATGACACTGTTTTCTAAAATATTTTAATCTCAGCAGTTATTTTGTTATGTTTTAGTTTTGTTTTCTGTTTTTTGCTTTTTCCAAATAGTCTCACTCTGTCACCCAGGATGGAGTGCAGTGGAGCAGTCTCAGTTCACTGCAACCTCTGTCTCCCAGGTCCAAGCGATCCTCCTGCCTCAGCCTTCTGAGTTGCTGGGATTACAGGCACAGGCCACCATGCCCAGCTACTTTTTTTTGTATTTTTGGTAGAGACAGGGTTTCGCCATATTGCCCAGGCAGGTCTTGAACTCCTGACCTCAAGTGATCCACCCACCTCGGCCTCCCAAAGTGCTGGATTACAGGCAGGAGCCACCGCGCCCAACCCTAGCAGTCATTTTTAAAGTTAAAAGTTGATTCTTTTTAAATAAAGAAAAGAGGTTTAATTGGCTCACAGTTCTGCAGGCGATACAAGGATGGCCCCAACATCTGCTCAGCTTCTGTCAAGGACCTCTGGAACTTTGCAGTCATAGCGGAGGGTGAAGGAGAGGCAGGCACCTCACATGACAAGAGCAGAGCAAAAGAGATGGGGAAGCAGCGCCACACACTTTTAAACAAGCAGAGCTCATGAGTACGCACTCACCATCCGGAGGACACCACCAAGCCATAACGGATCTGCCCCCATGATCCAATCACCTCCCACCAGGCCCCACCTGCAACATTGGAGGTAATCAACGTGAGATTTGGGTGGGGACAAATATCCAAACTACATCATTCTGCCCCTGGCCCCCCCAAATCTCATGTCCTTCTCACATTGCAGAATACAATCACACCTTCCTAATAGTCCCCTGAAATCTTAACTCATTCCAGCATTAACTCAGAAGCCGTAGGTCCGATCTAAAGTCTCATCTGAGACCTATTCCTCAGTACAGTTTCTGTGTTAGACCACTCGTGCATTGCTATGAGGAAGTACATGAGACTGAATAATTCATAAAGAAAAGAGAATTAATTGGCTTATGGTTCTGCAGGCTGTACAACCATGGCTCCAACATCTGCTTGGTTTCCGTGAGGGCCTCCGGAACCTTACAATCATCACAGTTGATTCCAAAATGTAAGCAGAAATTGGAAAACCTGGAATTGCCAATAAAAAGTCTTCAAAAAGAAAAATAAGATTGGAGGGCTTTTATGATATAATTTCAAGACTTGCTATAAAGTTATGATAGTGAAGACAGTACAATAATGGCATAAACATAGACCAATAAAAGCACTAGAACAGAATAGAGGCCAGACGGAAACTCACATTTATAAGGTCAATTGATTTATTTTTACCTTAGGTGCTAAAGCAAGTTAGGGAAAAGAAAAATCTTTTTAACAAATGGTGCCCAAACAACTGACTATACCTATATCTATAACGCCAAGGGGTTACCCTCCATTCTTTAGCTGAGTACTGATCAGCGCATGCATGTGAGGAAGTGACCTCAGATTAGAAAAAGAAACACTGGAACAAAGCTTAAAATCAAGCCTCAGAAGGATCCAACTGTTTCCAAGTCACTGATCTAATGCCCAGAAAATTTTGTAAAAAATATTTAAAGGAATACCGGCGAAATTAATTAATTAATTAAACCACACCCAATAATGAGAGTTCACAATTTCTTGTACCTAATCAAAAATCAGCATCCATGTAAAGAGGTAGAAAAAGACAGGTCACAATATGGGGAAAAATCAGTCAGTAGAAACAGACCCAGAAATGACATCGATGATAGAATTACCAGACGAAGATACTAAAACAACCCTAAGAAATAGACTCTATTTGTTCAAGAAAATAGAGGCAAGCATGCACCTGATAATAATAGACATGAAAGAGTTTTTTAAAAGACCCAAGACAGAGTTTAAGAGATGAAAAACACACAACAAATTAGACAACACAGAAGAAAAGTTGGGTGAATATAGATACGTAAGACTAAGAAGTTATCAAAAAACATGGGAAAATAAGTGAAATACAATGAACAAAGCATCAAATGACCTATATGCATATCATTGGAATCTCAGAAAAGAAAAGCGATGGGGAAGAGGGATGGACACAAAAAAACATATTTGGGAAAATAGTGGTCATATTTTTTTCAAATTTAATGAAAACTATCAATCTGTAGATCCAAAAATCTCAATGAACTCAAGCATAAGAAACATGAAGGAAAACACACCAAGGTGCCTCATAATCAAATTTCTGCAAACAGATGTTGTTAAAGGAAAGCATTAAAAGCAGCAAGAGGCTGGGCGCGGTGGCTCAAGCCTGTAATCCCAGCACTTTGGGAGGCCGAGACGGGCGGATCATGAGGTCAGGAGTTCGAGACCATCCTGGCTAACACGGTGAAACCCCGTCTCTACTAAAAAATACAAAAAGCTAGCCAGGCGAGGTGGCTGGCGCCTG
>NW_012114466.1:3109338-3119999 GCF_000951035.1 Colobus angolensis palliatus | reverse complement strand
GAGGCTGCAGTGAGCTGAGATCACACCACTGCACTCCAGCCTGGGTGACAAGAGTGAAATTCCATCTCAAAAAATAAAAAATAAATAAATAAAGATGGAAAAATATATGCCTTCTTAAGATTAACTTCAAAAATCTCAAAGTGTGGATATTAATATTGGAAAGGCAGAGTTTAGAGAAAATAATAATATTACCAATAATACAGAAGGTTGTTTAATGATGAAGGGGTCCCTGCATCAAGAGACAACTAATTCTAAAGGTTTCTGCACTTGTTAACAGAAATTCAAAATGCATACAGCAAAACTGACAGAACAGAACTGAAAGAAGGAATAGACCTATCTACAGTTGTAACTGAAGATTTCAATACCCCTATTTAATAATATAATGATTAGATAGAAAATTGGTAGAATATAAAAGATTTGAACATTATCAACCACATAACCTAATCAACATATAAAGCACTCCACCCACAATAGCAAAAAGCACACTGTTTTCAAGTAGCACAAAACGTTTACTAAGATAGACAATTTCCTGTGCCCTAAAGCAAGTCTCAGAAAGTTGGAATGGGTTTAAATCATACAAAGTATGTTCTCGGACCACAGTTGGGTTAAATTAGAAATCAATAATGGGGAGATGCCTGGAAAATGCCCAAATATTTTGAAACTATAAAACACATTTCTAAATAATTCACTATTTAAAGAAGAAATCACAAGTGAAATTATCATTTTTAACTAAATGAAAATGAAAACTTTACATATCAAAATATGTGGGATACAGCTAATGCAGTGCACAGAGGGAAATTTTTTTTATTGGTAAATGCTCCTATTAGAAATGAAGAAAGTTTTCAAATTGACTTAAACTTGCATCTTAAGAAATCAGACAAAGTAGAGCTAAGTAAGTAGAAGAAAGGAATGATGAGAAGCAGAAATTAATGAATTGGAAAACAGGAGAAAAACAAAGAAAATAAATAGAAACAAAGGTTTGTTCTTTTAAGTAAGTTGTCAAAATTAATACACCTGTAGCCAGACTAATCATGACCAAAAGAGAGCAGACACAAGTTTTCAGCATCGTGAATGAGAGAGGAGGTACCACTACAGACCCTACAGACATTAAAAGGATAATATGAACATTGTGATGCCAATACGTCACACAACTTAGATAAACTTCCGACAAATTCCTTGAAAGTGTTCATAGCACCAAATCTCACTCAAGAAGAAATAGACAACCTAAATAACTTTATACCTAGTAAAGAAATTTAATTTGTAGTGAAAAAAACCTTCCAACAAAGAAAACTCCATGTCCAAATGGCTCCGCTTGTGAATTTTACCAAACATATAAAGAAGAAATAATACCAGTTCTATACAAACTCTTTCACAAAGTTGAAAATGTTGGAACACACCTCAATTCATTCTGTAAGGCCAGCAATATACTGATATTAAAACTAGACAAAAATATTACAAGAAAAAAAAAACTACAAACCAACATCTCTCACAAAAGTTCTTAAACAAATTTTAGCATATCAAATTTAAATTCACACACACACACACACACACACACGCACACACACACACAGACAGATAGAAAGAATAATGCACCTTGTTAGCATGGGGCTTACCCAAGGAGGGCAAGCTTTGTTTACCATCTGAAAATCAATCAGTGTAATTCACTATCTTAAAAGGCTAAATAAGAAAAACATTAGATAGAAGAAATAAGACATGGTGTCCAACAGATGAGTAGGGTGATTATAATTATTGTTAATTGATTATACGTTTCAAAATAGCTAGAAGGGAGTAATTTGAATGTTCCCAGTGTAAAGAAAAGGTAAATATCCATCCATTGTGATTGCAATTACCCTGATTTGATTATGTAAATGTATCAAATTATCACATGTACCTCAAAAATATGCACAGCTATTATTTATCAATTAATTAGTTAAAAATATTTTCAAAGAACAATATAATCCTCTCAATAGATACAGAAAAGGCATTTGACAAAATCCAACATCCATTCCTGATTTTCCTTTTTTAAACTCAACAAACTAGAGATAGAAGATTACTTTCTCAACCTGAAAAACGGCATCTAAGGAAAATCCACAGTTAATATCATAGTCAATGATGAAAAGCTAAATGCTTCCTCCTTCCCCCCAAAATCAGAAATGAGGCAAGTATGCCTAAGCCTACTCTTACCACTTGTACTTAACATTGTATTGGAGGTGCTTACCAGTGTATTGAGGCACAAAAAAGAAAAACAAATAAAGGCATCCAGATAGGAAAGGATGTACTAAAACTGTCTTTATTCATAGACAACATGACTGTTTCTGTTGAAAATCCAAACAAATCTACAAAAACCCACAAGAACTAATAAGTGAGTCTGGCAAGGTTTCAGGATACAAAATCTATATATAAAAATTAATTGCTTTCTATATACTGGCAATGAACCATCAGAAATCGAAATTTTAGAAAATAACCATTTAACATAGCATAGCATGAACTATTGAGGATATAAACAAGAATTGTTCACTGGAAACTATGGAACATTGGCAAGAGAAATTAAAGACCAAAATAAATAGGGTGATACAATGTGTTCATGGAGTGAAAGACTTGACATTGTTGTGATGGTTACTATTACATGTCAACTTGACTGGGCTAAGGGATGCCCAGGTAGCTGGTAAAACATGATTTCTGGGTGTATATGGGAGGGTGTTTCTGAAAGAGATTAGAATTTAAATCAGTAGACAGAGTAAAGACATCCACCCTTATAAATGTGGGTGGGCAAAAATGCAGAGGAAGGATGAATTCTCTCTCTCTCTTTCTGTTTCTCTCTCTCTCTCTCTCTCTCTCTCTCTCTCTCTCTCTCTCTCTTTCTCTCTCTCTCCCCCCCTCCCCCAACTCCTTGAATTGGGACATCCATCTTCTTCTATCCCTGGACACTAGAGCTCCTGGTTCTTAGGCCATCAGACTCTGAAACAGACACCAGCATTCTTCTGCCCCTACCCAGTACTCAGGCCTTCAGACTAAATGATAGCAGCTGCACTCTTGCATCTCCAGGTTGCAGGTTGCATATCATGGGACTTCTTGGCCTTCATGATTACATGAGCCAATCCCTACAATAAATCTTCTCTCATATCCATCTGACTAGCTGTATACAGATAGATAGATATACTATTGGTTCTGTTTCTCTGGAAACAGAAGAACCCTGAGAAAACCCAAACTAACGTAGTTGTTATGATGTCAGTTCTCCCCAAATTGATCTATAGATGTGACACAGTCCCAATTAAAATCCCAACAGGCTTTTCTGGTAGAATTTGACAAGCCGATTCTAAAATTAATATGAAAATGCAAGCAACTCAGAATAACCAGAGCTGTTTTGAAAAAGAAGAACAAAGTTGGAGGATTTATACACTTGGTTTCAAGACTGATTATAAAGCTACAATAATCAAGACTGTGGAATTTGCATAAAGATGAACATATAGATCAATAGAAGAGAAAACAGACTGTAGAAATAGACCCACACATATATAGTCAATGGATTTTCAACAAACATTTAAATAAATTTTTTTCAATAAAAAGTGCTGAAATGATTTCACAGCCGTATGTTTTTTAAAACTGAACCTTGAAACTTCACATTATATACAAAAAGTCACTTGAAATGCATCCTAGATCTAAATGTAAGAGCTAAAGTAAAACTTTTTCAAGAAGATACAGGAGAAAATCTTTGTGACTTCAAGTTTGGCAAAATATCTTACAAAAAGTACAAATTATAAAAAGAAAAATTGGATAAATTGAACTGTATCAAACTTAAAAGTGTTTGTTCCCGGCCAGGCGCGGTGGCTCAAGCCTGTAATCCCAGCACTTTGGGAGGCCGAGACGGGCGGATCACGAGGTCAGCAGATCGAGACCATCCTGGCTAACACAGTGAAACCCCGTCTCTACTAAAAAATACAAAAAAAAACTAGCCGGGCAAGGTGGCGGGCGCCTATAGTCCCAGCTACTTGGGAGGCTGAGGCAGGAGAATGGCGTAAACCTGGGAGGCGGAGCTTGCAGTGAGCTGAGATCCAGCCACTGCACTCCAGCCTGGGCGACAGAGCCAGACTCCGTCTCAAAAAAAAAAAAAAAAAGTGTTTGTTCCCTAAAACACACTGTTCCAAAAATGAAAAGGAAAGTCACACATTAGAAGAAAACATATACAAAATACACATCGGACAAAGGGCTTGTACCTAGAATTATGTAAATAACTCTTGCTTGGCGAAGCCCGAGTCCTGTCTTCTCGCCCTCCTCCCCGGACAGCTTGAGCTTCACCACTCACTCCACATTCTCCACCAACTACAGGTCCCTGGGCTCTGCCCAGGCACCCAGCTATGGTGCCCGGCCAGTCAGCAGTGCAGCCAGCGTCTATATAGGCACCAGGAGCTCTGGTTCCAGGATCTCCGTGTCCCATTCCACCAGCTTCCAGGCCGGCATAGGGTCCGTGGGCCTGGCCACGGGGATGACTGGGGGTCTGGCAGGAATGGAAGGCACCCAGAACAAGGAGACCATGCAAAACCCGAACGACCGCCTGGCCTTCTACCCGGACAGAGTGAGGCACCTGGAGACCGAGAACCGGAAGCTGGAGAGCAAAATCTGGGAGCACCTGGAGAAAAAGGGACCCCAGCTCAGAGACTGGAGCCATTACTTCAAGACCATCAAGGACCTGAGGGCTCAGAGCTTGGCAATTATTGTGGACAATGCCTGCATTGTTCTGCAAATCAACAATGCCTGTCTTGATGCTGATGACTTTAGAGTCAAGTATGAGACAGAGCTGGCCATGCGCCAGTCTGTGGAGCGTGACATCCATGGACTCCGCAAGGTCATTGATGACACCAACATCACTCGGCTGCAGCTGGAGACAGAGATTGAGGCTCTCAAGGAGGAGCTGCTCTTCCTGAAGAGGAACCACGAAGAGGAAGTAAAAGGCCTACAAGCCCAGATTGCCAGCTCTGGGTTGACCGTGGAGGTAGATGCCCCCAAATCTCAGGACTTCACCAAGATCATGGCAGCCCTCCGGGCCCAAAATGACGAGCTGGCTCGGAAGAATGGAGAAAAGCTGGACAAGTACTGGTCTCAGCAGATTGAGGAGAGCACCACAGTGGTCACCACGCAGTCTGCCAAGGTTGGAGCTGCTGAGATGATGCTCATGGAGCTGCGATGTACAGTCCAGTCCTCGGAGATCGACCTGGACTCGATGAGAAATCTGAAGGACAGTTTGGAAAACAGCATGAGGGAGGTGGAGGCCCACTACACCTTGCAGATGGAGCAGCTCAACGGGATCCTGCTGCACCTGGAGTCAGAGCTGGCACAGACCCGGGCAGAGGGACAGCACCAGGCCCAGGAGTATGAGGCCCTGCTGAACATCAAGGTCAAGCTGGAGGCTGAGATCACCACCTACTGCCACCTGCTGGAAGATGGCGAGGACTTCAATCTTGATAATGCCTTGGACAGCAGCAAGTCCATGCAAACCATCCAAAAGACCACCTGCCAGATAGTAGATGGCAAAGTGGTGTCTGAGACCAATGACCCCAAAGTTCTGAGACATTAAGGCAATAGAATCAGGGTACCCTTTGAGAAGCAGGAGGCCAATAAAAAGTTCAAAGTTTAGAAAAAAAAAAGAACTCTTACAACTCAATAATTTTAAAAATCCGGCTGGGCGGGGTGCTTATGCCTGTAATCCCAGCACTTTGGGAGCCTGAGGAGGACAGATCACCTGAGGTCAGGAGTTCTAGACCAGCCTGGCCAATGTGGTAAAATCCTGTCTCTATTAAAAATATAAAAATTAGTTGGGCGTGGTGGTGCATGTTTTTAATCCCAGCTACTCAGGAGGCTGAGGCAGGAGAATCGCTTGAACCTGGGAGGTGTGGGTTGCAGTGAGCTGAGATCACGCCATTGCAGTCCAGCCTGGGCAACAAGAACAAAACTCTATCTGAAAAAAAAAATTAAAACTTCCCAAAAATGGGCAGAAGATTTAAGCAAACACTTCACCAAGAAAGATATATAAATGGCAAATAAATACATTAAAATGATCTTCAACACCATTAGTCATTGGGGGAGGGGTAATCACAGCAAGATACCACTACATATCTACCAGAATGCCTAAAATTTAAAGACCCTAACAAGTGTTGACAAAGATATGGAGCAACTAGAATGCATACATTGTTGGTAAGAATGTGAAATGGTACAATCACTTTAAGAATCAATATGGCAGTTTCCCATAAAGTTAAACAAAATCGATGTGACCACACAATTCTATGTCTAGTTATTTATTCAATTAAAAAATGAAAGCATGTGTCCACATAAAAACTTGTACAAGAATATTCATAGCACTTCTATTTGTGATAGCCAAAAACTATCAAGAACTCAAATGTCCGTCAACAGGAGAGTGGATAAATATTCCATTCTAAACCATGGAATATCATTTAACCACAGAAAGGAGCAAACTGCAACACATAGATGACTCTCAAAAACATTCTCCTAGGTGACAAAGCCTGATACAGAAGAGTATGTGCTGTGTGATGTCATCTATATGAACTTCTATAATAGGGCTCCTCTATGCTGAGAGAAATCAGAACAGCACGGCCTGCGGGGGGTGGGGAGGGCAGGTGCTAGAGACAGGGATCCACGGGGAGGGTGACCTGGTGAGAGATTTTACAGCTGCAGAAAATGTCCTCTACCTTGAGAGAGGCGTGTGACATGGGAGTAAGTTTGCCAAAATTCATCAAACTGTGCTAAGATCTGTGCACTTCACTGAATATAAACATCATTTAAATGTCTACTTCATTTAAAAAACAAAGAAGCTGATTGGAAGTGCTGAGCCCTTGGGTAGCATTTTCTGACTGTGGTCTCCACTGCAGGTGATCTGGCAGAGTGCTTCCCCGAGGGGTCACTGGGGGTCAGAGTGTGAGGATTTCCACTTGGAAGGTCAGTGGAACTGACCCCAACCAAAATGATCCCCCAGCTCCCGCCTGCTGCATGTGAGGCCTGCCTGCCGGTGTTCCGGGGGCTGCAAGGAGAAAGAGGCGGGGGTCTCCAATATTCAGTACATGCCCTGCTTTTGGAGTGGCATCCCCCAATCCAGAGGCCTCTGTCCGACCCTTTCTTAAAGTAAATCTTGGGTTTTCTGCCAGGCTCAGGGAGGGGCAATCTCCCAGCTGTGCAAGCAGTGGGAGTGGAGAGCTGTCTCTGTCCCCGTCCCTCCCATGAGAGGAAGACTAACTGCTCTTGTTTGAAACAATCCTCCTTCACTCCCCTCCAGAAGTCTCTGGCACCTCCAGCCTCCCAGACCCATTGTTGCTTCTCAGCTTTGCATGCTGCTGGCCGTGTTTCAGCTTCTCAAGCTCACCTAGTGGGTTACGGCTCATCCACCAGGTTTCCAGTCTCCAAAATGTTGGTGCTTGGGCCTCCTCCCCTTTTCTCTTTCTGCTTGAGGGTAATGTCTGTAAAGTGATCTTTACCATCATTTTAGTGGGATTTCAAGAAGAGGCAAATGTGTGTGTGTGTGTGTGTGTGCCACCATCTTTCTCAGTAAGTCCAGTCTTTGCACCTTTTATCCTCATGGTTGCAATGTGGCTGCTCCTGCTCTGGGCATCAGATCCACATTCCAGGCAGGAAGGAGGGTGTGTGCCCCTGAGACCATCCCCTTTGATGGGAAATCAAACTGGCAGACTTTCTCTTATGTGCATGGCCACTCCTAGCTGCAAGCAAACCTGGTAACTCCTATTTTTAAGAAGGCAAACTTTCACTCCAACAAAACAGGTTGTTTAAGGAGAATGGATGGTTACACATCCTGCTTGGGAGACAATCTCTGAACCAGGGGGGAACACAGTGCATGATGGGCTGGTAGGGCGTGGGGGTCAGTACAGCATGACACAGAAGGAGAGCCGGTTCCTTGAGAGAAAAACAAAGTGCTGGCCCCAGAGGCGAGGGAGGGTTGCTGGCAGGCAGAGAGGACACTGGAGCCCACGGTAGATTCTCCTTGATCACTCACTCCCAGTTCCCTTCCTGCTCCTAGTTCAGTCCCTGACTCCTCTTCTCACTGCTGTCACTGTCCCTGTCCTGCGACCAGGGTAGGGGATGGGAGGGGAGGTCTGCACGTTGCCGAGCCTTGTGGAAAGGTGACCGTGGACCTCTGGGAGGATGATCTCATCACTTTCTGAAGGAGACGTCGAGCTGAGATGCTAACAATAGCCAAGCACGATGCCAGCCTGATTGGAGAAGCTAAAAAAAGAAGCTCGTTCCAAAGCCTCATCAGGGAAGAGAAGGGCCACAAAGGCAGGTTTGCAGGGCTTTAGGGAGGAGGGGGAGAGGGATGCAGAGGGATGGACTGAGTGGCCTGAGTCTCAGCACAGCTGTGGCCATGGGCTGCCTCCATGTCCAGGAACGCCAGGTCTGCCATGCACCACCCACCTGCCCCCAAGTTTGCACAGGGCACCTGGGAAGACCTTCAGCCCTATTGGGCCGCCCCTTGAGTACCCCCTCCTTCCACACTGGAAGGTCTTCTACTTCCTGGAGCTTGGCCTGCCTTGGGAGGAGGAGAAAATGGCCCATGTCCCCAGAGAGCTCACGAAGTGCCAGCCTAGGTGAGCACTCTTTGTGCCTCGTGCCATGGAACTTTTGCCACAGCCCTACCCACTTCATGAAAGAGGAAACTGAGGCTCGGGAAATCGAGCTGGCAGACTTCCTCTGGAACTTCCTCTGGACATCTGGAGGGACGTCTTGTCAGCAGAGCAGGCTGGACTGGTGAGTTTCCTGCAGCTGGGAGTCCTGGCCAATGTGTTCAGCCCCCTCTGACCTCTCTGTGCCCTTGATGTTTTTGAGCCTCATGGCTTGGCTCCCACCAACATCTTCTGTCTCCTCCCCCATGCCCCAAAGGCAGCTGGTGTAGAGGGTGGCAAATGACAACCTCAAAGCCAGAGAGGAGTATAATATGCCCACAGCCACATGGCCAGTAACAGGCAGAACTGGGGCTGGAACCCACGTCGCCTGCTTTCTGGCTTCTTCCTTACACCATAGCACAGCAGAGATGGCATCAGAGGCGAGGCTGAACAGGCCAGCTAAAGGAGGGTGCTCGCACCCTGCTCATGGCCACCAGCACCACACCTGGCTTTCTGCCATCAGCCTAGAGAAAAATAACAAGGCCCAAACTGACCCGCACTGAAAAGGCAAAGTTACAAATAAAGAACAGCTTCAAGCCCGATGATTGGAAACTTTGCTGCGTTGCCATCTGTCACAAATGCCACCGCATTCTTCATAACCCCCAACGACATTTTCCTCTTCATTTTCAGCTTCACAAAGAGGATGCAGCCCTGCCTCCCAGCAGGAGTCAGTTCTGCTCTGAGACGTGAGGCTCACAATCAAATGAAGACTCCTACTGCTGCATCTTGAAGATAATGATGCTGTCACTCCGGGCCGGAACCACAGGAGTGGCAATGAGTGAACAGCTAGCAGAGTGGAGCGGCCACACTGATACAGGGGAGGCTGCAGCACTGCTGCAGCCCAGGGCTGGGCAAAACTGCCTTCCTGTCCCCCAGGAGCTGAGGGCTCTGAGATTGGTGCTGGGAGGTCACACAGTGCAGGCAAATCACACAGACCTCGGAGCAGGATCCCTGGCCATGAGAACTCAAAAGACACAGTCTTTAAAATGAAGACAGAAAACTGTACTTATTGCCACAATAAAGCTGTGTAACAAACTACCCAAATTTGGGAGCTTCAAATAAGTGTTTATTTGGCTCACAGTTCAGCAGTTTTGGCTGGGCTCTGTGGTGCGATTCTTCTGGTCTTGGTGGAGTTCACCCACATGTCTGGTGGGCAGCCAACTGCTGGCAATGAGGCTGAGTGTTCCTCACCCTCCCAGGCTGAGCTGGGTGTGTCCTTGTGGCAATGGCAGAGGCACAGGAGAGCAACCAGAGGATATACAGCCCCCTGAGATCCCAGCTCAAGATGGGCCACAGCCACTTTCACTTTGTCCTGTTGACCAACATGGATCACAGGGCCAAACCCAGAGTGAGAAGTGGGTAGGCCAACTTAGCCCTGGTGAAACGGGCAGCTCCAGTGAAGGTAGAAAAGTGGGGCCATCACTGCGACCTGGCACCAATGCCTGCCCGGAAGAGTGGGGCCATCACTGCAACCTGGCACCAATGTCTGCCCGGAAGAGTGGGGCCATCACTGCGACCTGGCACCAATGCCTGCCCCCAGGGCTATAGTCTAGAGGATTAAGTGGATTAAGGGCCAGGAAAACACATTACACATTACGAACAAGTGCAGAGGCCTCCTGTATCCAGTCACCAATGGAGGCTGCCTTGGTGAGTCCAGGTGCCATCTCTGCACCGCGTCCCAGCCTTCAGCCTCTGGCCCTCTGGGCCGGCCTTCACAGAGGAATCAACCTGCTCATGCTGAAGCACAGTTCTGAGCATGGCACTCCCCTGCTTTAAGCTCACCCACGGCTCCCCACTGCTCTCTGGGCCTCTCTGATTCATCCTGGACTTTCCTCTCGGGCCTCAATGTCCCCTTTTATCCCCCGCCTCAGTGCAACACTAACAGAATGGGACCTATGTTCTCTCCTGCTCCAGACCTTTGCACAGGCAGCTCCCTTTGCCTGGAAACTTTGCCTCCTATTATTTCTTTTTTTTTTTTTT
>NW_012114466.1:3072847-3109058 GCF_000951035.1 Colobus angolensis palliatus | reverse complement strand
CATGTTGGCCAGGCTGGTCTTGAACTCCTGACCTCAGGTGATCCACTCGCCTCAGCCTCCCAAAGTGCTGGGATTATAGGCGTGAGCCACTGTGCCTGGCCTGTTTCCTATAATTTCTGCACCTATCACTCAGGCCCCTGCAGCCTTCCTTGACCCTCCATCCAGGGCCAGGTGCCTCCTCTCGGCTTCCACCACCCAGGGGCTTCTCTGTGTCTGCCACAAGCCACACTGTGGAATTGCTTACCGTGTCTCTGGAGCACCAGAACATTGTCAGATCCACCTTCAAACTCCCACTGCCCTGCACAGGGCCTGGCACACAGGTGGTGCCTAGTAAAGGTTCCCTCCACCTTACCCTGTCTGATCTTTGGAGCTCTGGGTGAGGGCAGCATCATAAGGTTGAGAAGCAGGAGGAGGCTTAAAGATGGCCTGATTTATAGATGGGGAAACTGAGGCCCAGAGAAGGAAAGGAGCTTGCCTTGGGACACAGAGATAAGTGTTTGTTCATTCATTCATTCACTCAACAAATTTTTATTACACACCTACTGTTTGCTAGGGAATGTAGAAAACACAGAAACCCCTGCCCTTGTGGAGCCCACAGTCATCAAACAAGTCAAGAAAAAAGCAAATATAAAATTGCAACTGAGACGTGCTACAAAGAGAATTACTCAGAGCCGGGAAAGCCTTCCTGGCAGAGGCTGCCAAGGGCCTGCCCAGTGCCCCTCCTTCCCTCTCCTTAGAAACTAACTCTACCAGCTGGGTGTGGTGACTCACGCCTGTAATCCCAGCACTTTGGGAGGCCGAAGCGGGTGGATCACCTGAGGTCAGGAGTTCAAGGCCACCCCGGCCAGCATGGCAAAACCCTGCCTCTAGTAAAAACACAAAAAAATTAGCCAGGCATGCTGGTGTCTGCCTGTAACCCCAGCTATTTGAGAGGCTAAGGCCGGAGAATCGCTTGAACCTGAGAGACAGAGGTTGCAGTGAGCCGAGATCACTGGGGGTGGGGAGGAAGAGGAGGAGGAGGATGAAGAAGGAGAAAGAGAAGGCGGGAGAGGAAGACTGGTAGCTGAAAGGCATGGAGATGATACCACCGCAGGATGGGCCCCAAGGACCACGCCACAGCGGGGGCAGCAGTCATATTGATGGGCTTCCTGATGGATGGTCCATATGGGATGGGGTTGTTACAGTGATAGGGCAGGGTGCTGAGCTGGAAGGGGCTTGTGAAGGGAAATGCAAATCAGAAGAGGACAGAGCCCCTGGTGGGAGCTGGGTTGAGATGCCCATCCTGCCTTCCGGGTCCACAGTGCCCTCCCCAGCCCCCAGGACATGTGGGGTGCCCCTGTCATAGTGCCACTGCCCGTCCCCAGAGCTGGGAGAGCCGAGAAGCCCTCTCCCCAAGACAGAGCCCTGCAGGCCCCAGCCGCAGTCCCCAGTTCCAAAAGCCTCCCAGGCAATTTACCAGAGTATGTAGCCAGCTAATCAGTAGGTGACTGGATCCTTTGTTCAAAAGTTATCTTTAGACAAGAGCATTTATCAAGTTTAATTAACGTGTCGCAGACTGCAGTGTGAGAGATGGCTCCAAAGGCAGCCCTGATAATACTAATTTTTCTACATTAATGTCAACTCGGCACTGAGTCCCAAGCAGGAAATAGACGGTCAATGCTAACACCCCCCAAAAAGTAGAGATTTCCCTCCCTAACTCAAATTAAACGTGTTGTGGACACCTGAGTGGTGTACAGAAGGCTTAGGTGGGGAGCCTGGGAGGCTCTGGTTGAGAAGCTGGGGTGCATCATAAGCTGCCCCGCACCCTGTGGGCTGGGCATCTGCCACCTAGATCCCACCTGGAGTGGAATCTTCGAGGCAGGTCGGTGTCCTTTCCCCAATTTTACAGAAGTTGATCCTGGGGTTCAGGGAGGCCCTGCGAGGCATCCAGGTCACACGGTTTTATAGAGTCTGGCACCAAGATCTGTTCTTCCTCCATCTCACAACACCCCCAGGCACATGTAACTGCACAGTCAGCAAACACTCACCCAATGCCTACTGTACACAGGCATGATTCTAGGTGCCCAACACCCAGCAGCAGACAGAACAGACAAGAGCACCTTCTCCTGGAGCTGGTATGCTGCTGGGACACAGAGGGGGAGGAAGACAGGGATGAGAAGGGGGATAGGAAAAGGAACAAGAGGAGGAGAAAAAGGAAGAAGGGAGGAGGGAGGAGGAGGAAGAAGAGAGAAGCAGAGGAGGAGGGAAAGGAGGAAGAGGAAGAAGGGAAGGAGGAAGGGGAAGAAGAGGAGGAGGAGAAGGAGGAACAGGAGAAAGGAGAGGAAGAGAGGGAGGAGAAGAGGAGAAAGAGGAGGAGGAGTGAGGAAGAGGAAGAAGCAGAAGGGAGGAGGAAGAAGAGGAAGAAAAGAAAGGTGGCAGAAAGAGGAGGGGGGAGGGGGAGGAGAAAGAAGGGGAGGAAGAGAGGGAGAAGGGGAGAAAAAGGAGAAGGGAGGAAAAAGGAAGGAGGAAGAGGAGGAGGGGGAGGAAGAGGAGGAGGGAGAAGGGAGAGGAAGAGGGAAAGGAGGAAGAGGAAGAAGGGAAGGAGGAAGGGGAAGAAGAGGAGAAGGTGGAGTAGGAAGAAGAGAAAGAAGGGGAGGAAGAGAGGGAGGAGAAGGGGAGAAAGAGGAGGAGGAGGGAGAAAGAGGAAGAAGAAGGGTGGAGGAAGAAGAGGAAGAAAAGAAGGAGGAGGGGAGGAAGAGGAGGAGGGGGAGGAGGAGGAGAAAGAAGGGGAGGAAGTGAGGGAGCAGAAAGGGAGAAAGAGGAGGAGGGAGGGGGGAGGAAGAGGACGTGTTGCCACGTGCTAAGAAGAGATTAGAACAGGATAACAGTCAGGAGAGATGTGAGGTGGTGCGAGGCCAGGGAGATGGGGTGACCAGGGAAAGCCCTACAAGGAGGTGGCATTTGGGAAGGTGCTCAAATTAGGAGAAGTGGGCATGAGAGTAGCTGGAGCAGTGGCATCGCAGGCAGAGGTGACAGCAGGTGCCAAGGCCCTGAGGCAGAAGCAAGCTTGGTGCACTGGACACCAGGAAGCCACTGTGGCTGGAGCAGAGAGGAGAGACAGCCAGTCCCCAGCCCTGGGAAAGGGGAGTCTGTGATGGCTTTGGCCTGTGCAGTGAGGGTCCTGTGTGGCCAGGTGTGTGGGAGGAACAGCTCCTCACTGGCCTTGCAGGCGTCTGAGGCTCAGCAGGACGCCTGCTTTGGATGCGCAGGGCCGTTTTGCCAAGCCCCAAGCAGAAGCGTGTTGGGAGCCAGCTGGGCTGGAGCCCGAGGGAGCTGCAGGGTGGCCAGGTGCTGTGTGACCAGCTGCGGTCTGCTAGAAAGGAGTGCAAAACTGGGGGGATCCTCTCTCACTGGGGGTGCAGTCTAGGCCCTAGAAACCCTGAGGCACCAGCCTGAAGATAGAAGATGGGCCAGAACCACTCAGTGAGGTTGTCCAGAACTGAGACCGCATTCCCTGCAGAGCATGTGGGGACTGAACGGGCGATCTCGGAGGGAGCCTGGTCCTCATAGAGGCAGGGGAAATGGGCACCGGATCACACCAGGGCACAGGGGGTGGCACTGCCCAACCTCAGCTGGGATCCTGCTTCCATGGACCAGCCGAGTGACCCTGAGCAAGTCACTTCCCATCTCTGTGCTTCCACGACCTCATCTACGGAACAGAGAGGAAATCTCAGACTCTTGGATTTGTTGTGAGGAATTGACAACCTCAGACAGGAGAGGTGCCCAGCCCTGCACTTGTCCCAGAGCCCTCAGAAAGCAGAGGCCATTGTCATTAGCACACAGAACGCTAGGGGAGACCAGCAAATGACTGAACAGTGGCAGGCGCGTCCATTTCCTCTGCTGGGTCCTGGGAATAACTCCAGGCCGGTTGAAGTTAAGATCCCAGAGGCATGCTACACAGAGGCAGACTTCAGCTCAGTAGGGACAGAGGAACCCCATGAGGGGCTGACCGCCTGTGTGGAGGTGAGCTCCCTGTCACAGGAGGATGCCAGCAGGGCTGGAGTGGGCTGCCTGCAGGAGCTGAGTTCAGAGAGGATGGCCTCTGCGCTCCCTGACTCAGGTCCCGGGACTGGAACACCCTCTAGTCCTCCAGTCCACGCCCCTTAGAGTTAATTGTAGTCGGGGCCACCTCACCCCACGGTCGTGGCACATTCAAACCCGGCCCTTCTGTCTGCCTCCTGGTATGGCGTGGAACTCCAGCCCCCACTCTCCCTGCGCCTCCATCGCCGCCCATGTGTCTCACGTCCTGACGTGCTCTCCTTGTTCTGAAGAAGCCTTTCCCCCGTGCTGGCCCCTGCCCCAATCCCTTCACACCCCCGAAGTCCCCGGTCCGGGCTGCTATGCCATAGACCAAGGCTGAGTTTGGCAGAGGGAACCAGCGGCTGGCACAGCCTAGACCAGAAGGAGCTGGAACCACAAGCCACAGCGCCCACCAGCCAGCATGCACCACTCCCCGTGGGGACTTCACAGCTGGGCTCCCCCCAGTTGGCTCTTCTCCCCGCCTACTGCTGATGTGTAGTGCTCGGAGCCTGAACTTGACTGGGACCCGAAGTGCAAGTCGGAAGCTCCGCAGAAACGGCTGTGCCTGGCTCCCCACTCTCGCTGGCATCTACCCCTTCCCTTCCTAGCTTTGGGAAGTGACGCCAGGGCTCCACAGGAGTTACAAAATCTTTTTCAGAGTCCCTGTGTGTGGTGGGTTCCGGCACATGCCCCTCCCCACCACTCAGTGCCCCTCCCTCCCGGGCCCCTGCTCCCAGCAGAGACCCCTCTGAAGGTCTCAGGTGTCACCTGCCCCGGCATGTACAGACAGGCTCCAGGAAGGCCGGGTCACAGCCTGCAGCACACCAGGAGCGTTGGACAGGGAGCTGGGAGCAGGTGCTGTGCTGGCACCCCTATAGCTTTGCGGGCACTTTGGGCAAGTTTCTGTCCCCCTCTAGGCCTCAGTTTCCTCATCTGTAGAATGAGGAGTGAGAGGAAAGGCCCTGGGCCCTGGATTCTCCAGGTCTCAGCATTTCTAAGTAATTGTCCTGAGCCAGCTCTTCCGAAGCCCTGGGTCAAACCTTAGGGAGCGGAGGAAACATGAGCCGATGTTTTCATCGGGCCACTTGCCTGCAAGGGGCAGCAGAGAAGGCTTTGTTCTTCAGGTTTGGGGCCTGAATCAAGGAAGAAATAAAGAAGTGAATCCTTCCTCGAGGGCGTAACTCCCCGCCCTGAAGCCTGGAGTCACCCCTAACACTCCCCGGGGCAGGCAGCCTGGGGACTCCCGGGAGGCTTCCTGTGGCCTCCTTGGCTCTCTCTGTCCCTTCCTGATCTCCCTGATACTCAGCTGGTCTCTGTCCCTCTGGGAAGCTGAGGACAAGAGCGCCTCCCCTTTCCTTTACCTGGAGGTACCACCTAACCGCTTATGATGTCAACAGAGCTATGCGATCCCCTGACAAATGCCTGCCCAATCTCAGGTGTAGTCTTCACCACACTGCATGCTGGACCATCTTGGCTCCGAGGCGGGAGAAGATGTTCACACAGTCACATCCAGCTAAGACCCCATCACCTCAGGCCTGGGCATTGCAGATCCCCTCATTGGACTCCAGTTGCTCCCTCCAATCTCTCCTCTGAGCTACAGCCCCCAGCCACCTGGCATCCTCCAGGGGCACCTCACTGCCCACGGGAAGCTCTCTCTCCCTACTTCACCAGTCAGAATAGATCTAGCTACGTAACACGAAAACCCAAAATAAGAGAAGCTTGAATGAAATAGAAGCTCATTCCCCATCCTTAAAAACTCAGAAATGAGCCCTTCAGAACTGGAGTGATGGCTGGTCCTTTGTCCAGAATGCTGGCATTGCTACGTCTGTGTCACCATTCTCAACACATGGCTTCTGTCCTCAAGGTCACCTCATGATCCAGGATGGCTGCTGGAGCTCCAGCCATCACATTTTCCTTGCAGATTGGAAGGAAGAGGAAAAGCAGACAGTTAACAAGGGCCACTCCCCCAGCTGAGCCAATTCCCTTTAAGCATCGAGTCTGCTTATCTTCTTAGCCGAAACTTCATCCTGAGACCACGTCTGTCTGTAAGGAGAGCTGGCAAAGGCAGTGCCTTATTCCCAAAGCCGTATGACTATCCAAAGCTCCAGGCCTGTTTGACCCCTGAAGAATGGGAGAGTGGGTGCTGGAGGGACATCAGGCAACCTCAGCCACATCACCCTTCAGAACGAGGTTCCTGCCCCACCTCCTGCAGGAAGCCCTGGAGGCTCAGAAGAGGGTTAAGATGAGAAGTCAAATGCGTTTGGGGGGTCTCTAAGCTGGAAAAGGGGGACCCACATGATAAAAGTGGGTCCCAAACTTTGGCACATATCAGAATCCCCTAGAGGACTTGCCACGACACAGAGGGCCCACCCCACTCCAAATTCATCGGCTCTGGGGTGGAGCCCTAAAATTTACATTTCTAGCAGGTTTCCAGCTGATGCGTGCTAGCTCAGGAACCCCACTTTGAGAACCACCAGGGTAACAAGAAAAGGCTAGCCTAGCAGGAAGGGTGTGGACACTGGGATTTTCCTGTTGTTATTTGTAAAACACAGAAGGATCGCACTTTACAGTTTGCAAGATAATTTGACATCTCATCTCACCTCTCCGCCACCCTGTTAGTATTATTATTTTTCATTTTATATTTGCCCAGGGATATCACAGGTTGCCCCAGGTCTTGTGGCTCAGCAAGTAGCTGGAATCGAATCGTATCCAGACCTTGTACCTTTTCCCATTCATCCTAACTGCTCTCTTCGTTCAGCCCACACTTCTGCCACTTTTCCTAAGTACCTACTACGTACCGGGCCCTGGCTTACATATCACACACATTGTTCCATGTGACCCTCATACCCAACCGCCCCGGTGGCCTGTCCCATTATCTTTTTTTGCAGAAGAGGAAGCTGAGGCTGAGGCTAGCCATGCCGGAGTCAGGATTTGAACCCATATCATTCAGTCCCAATCCCCAGGTCACCCTGAGCACCTCCCTTCCTCCCGAAGGCACTGGAGAGCAGAAGCCCTTGAAAGGCATCAGAACCCACGGAACCATCGGGTGAGTGGTAGAGGGAGGAGACCCTGCGGGTAATTGGGTCCCTGGGGCCTCTGCGTGGCCCAGACGTGCCTTCCCAGTGCAGAAGGATTTGTTCAAGGTCCTCTCCAGACAGTCCTTTCAACCACCCACTTCCTCCGTTTTTAGCTTGCTTCACCCAGGTCTTTGAGTTAATTATTCCCAGACAGAAAATTACTTCTAATGCTCAGAAACAAGTAATTTCGGAAGGCAGAACTCATTATCAGCATTGTCCACATTTCTCCGGAAGAGCAGGGGAGATTTTCTCAGGCCTGGGAGCTTAACTGTGGGAAACAGTGGAACGGAGCTAGAGTCGGCACGGACATCAGTGCGTCATGGCTCCTGGCAGGGGCTGAACCCAGAAAGCCAGTGGCCAGGGTGGGGAGGTTCGGAGCCCAGCTGCCATGCAGGATTGGGGGCGGCAACCTCGGGGGCCCA
The DNA here is from genome assembly GCF_000951035.1 of Colobus angolensis palliatus. Taxonomy (NCBI): domain Eukaryota; kingdom Metazoa; phylum Chordata; class Mammalia; order Primates; family Cercopithecidae; genus Colobus; species Colobus angolensis. The sequence continues at coordinate 3,101,500 of NW_012114466.1, read as the reverse complement.
CGCCTGACACGGGGTCCCCATGTGGGTTGAACAGCCTGCCCCAAAGGTTCGTGTCCACCCAGAAGCTCAGAGTGTGACCCTATTTGGAAATAAGGTCTTTGCAGATGGGATTCAAGATCTCTAGAGCATCCTGCATTTAGGGTGGGCTCTAAGTTCAATGACTGGTGTCCTTATGAAAAGAGGAGAAAAGACGCAGACACACGAAAAAAAGGAAGGGGATTGGACTAGGTCATTCAAAGCCACCACCTCTGGTTCAAGCCTCCCATCGCAGCTCTCAGGAGGCTGGTGTGGACACCTTCCTGTTCCTGTGTACCCTCCGCCCCCCTCAAATCCAAGTCCTTTCCACCTCCTGCTCTTTGATGCCTCTCTTGCTGCTTCCTGCCTAGACTTTCCTTCCCCTGCTACCCACTCACTGTCCAAACCTAAAGCATCACTTAAGACTCAGCTAAAAAGCCATGTTCCCACCCCAAGGTGGACCCCCACTACTGGCCACTTGCATACCTCTTACCCACCCACTGTGATATCGTGTGCACTGCCTGCTTTTCCCACTGGATGAGCCCCTTGTCAAGCGCAGGGAGCGTGTCTGGCTTGGCTGTGTCCGCAGCACCCAGCCAAGTGGCCTCGGTAGACACTTGCTAAACTGAGCCACTGACAGGGGCTGAGTCAGAGCCAGAAGAGATGGCGCCATTTCCTCCTCCGCCCTGATGCTTCAAGGAAGCAGGGAGAGAACGGCCGCAGGAGGAGGTCTGCTTGTGTTTTGATCTTGGAAATGAACAAGGATGGGCTCTCATTAATCAGCGGAGACAGGGACAGACGCCGCTCTTTGTTTCCAGTAATAACAGACACATAATAACAGGAAATTGGTGCTGATGACTCCTCTCCTCCTGTCATAGGCACCAGGCAGGCTGGAAGGACCTCAATCACCTCTCATGGAACCAGTGGGGAAACTGATTATCCCAGGAGGCAAGTGACCCACCACACGTCACTCAGCAAATCAGTGCACAGCCAGGAACTGCACTTCTGAGGCTAGGACCAGGGTCGTGAGTGGGGCAGGACCTGTGCAACCTCCTGCTTCCTAGAGAGCCTTGAGAGGTGAAATCTGCTTTCAATCACTCTGTGGGGTCCTGTTTCAAGACCCCTTCCCAGGGGACAAATCAAGGATACGGCCAGTGTCACAGGCTTCAAACATCATCGGCCCTCCCCCCTTACTTCTCTCTGCACCGCCCCCCCACAATGGCCCCAGGCGGAACCACTAGCAGCTCTTCTGTACGATGCTCCAAGCTCTTAACGGTTCCCCGCCATCGCCCCTCACCGCCCCCGACCCAGCCAGACCACAGGTCTCCTCTCCATGCAGCGGCTGCTAAGATCCTAGCACATCCATCCCGTCACACCCCCGTACCAGCCTCTACTCCAACCCCACTCCCTGGAGATCCTATGTGACACCCACCCCCCACCGCCCCCTCACCGGGCTCCAGGCACGTGCCAGCCTCAGGGTCTCTGCTTTAGCCGTTCCTGCCACCTGGACACTTGTCCTGGGTACTGGGTATTGGCAGGGCCCCTCCCTTACCTCCTGCAAGTCTCTGCTCAGTGTCATCTCTCCCACCGCCCTGTCTAAACCTGCCAGCTCCACTAGCATCCTGGTCTGCCCCCGACACCGCCATCACCTGCATCATTTTTCTTCCCAGGACCCATTTCCACCCCACTCTTCTATGCTTTACATAAATATGCATTTGTATGCGGGGTAGTCTGGTTCCTCCATTAGATCAGCAGCTTCACAGGGTGGGGGGCCCTCTGTCTGTCCTGATCTCAGACCTCCCTCAGGCCCCCAGAACAGTGCCTGGCACCAACTGGCAGCCCACATCTTCTCTGACCCAATGAAGAAGGAGATGAGGGGAGGGTGCCTTTTGGAGACTGACAGGTTGTAGCCCTGAGTGTGGTAGTTGCTGGCACCTCTAAGAACCTGGCCAGCAAGCCCGGAGGCTGCCTGGAGGAGAGGGTTTTAGGGGAGGCTGGTGTGGAGCGAACAGAGCCTGCCATGTGGAACTTGAGTGCCTGGTGAGGTCAGTGAGGAAGAGGGTCTGGCACATGGCCACAGGGGAGCAGCTGGCCTCTGCTGGGCACAAGCTTTGGTCCACACCCGTGTAAAGGACTGCACAGCGAATCCCTATGACAGCTGCACAAATTATGCACTGTTACTGCCTCCTTCCTACAGACGAGGAAACTGAGGTTCAGAGAGGCCAAGCGATTCCTTCAAGGTCACTCAGATAATGAGTGGACCAAGATTGAAAACCATGTAAGCCCTGACTCTTCACAGCAATTTATTCTCTCTTAATAAATAACACATTCAGTAGGGTTTAGGCCTAAAAGTTACAGCTTTGCTAGTAAAGAACATCCACAAATGGCAGGTGGAATAAGGATGCGGTGATAGAAAACAGTCACTCTAGGAAAAGAAAGAATGGAGAAGCCAGGTGCGGTGGCTCATGCCTGTAATCCCAGCACTTTGGGAGGCTGAGTTGGGCTGATCACCTGAGTTCAGGAGTTCGAGACCAGCCTGCCCAACATGGCAAAACCCCATCTCTACTAAAGACACAAAAATTATTCGGGCATGGTGGCAGGTGCCTGTAGTCCCAGCTACTTGGAAGGCTGAGGCAGGAGAATCCCTTGAACCAGGGAGGCGGAGGTTGCAGTGAGCCAGGATCAAGTCACTGCACTCCAGCCTAGGTGACAGAGCAAGACTCCATCTCAAAAAAAGTAATTTAAAAAAAAAAAAAAAAGCAGGACCAGAGAAAAGGAGGGAGGGCAGGAGGAGAGACTTAGGGGAATCGTAAACTGGCATTAATTACCTGAAGACAAAATGGGTTAGAAGCCAAGTGCCTGGCCTGCCCTGCAGGCGATGGAGGGGTCGACCATCATCAGGGCTGGAAGAAAACCCACCCACTAGGGATGAGATGCCTGTCCTCAGGGGCCTGTGGGCTGGGACAAAACAGCTTCCCTCCAGCACCCCGCCGCCATCGTCATCTGACTTGGGCGTTGAGATGAAGTTCATCTCGCCCTGTGTCCTGATGGCATCAGTCCTCACGAGAAGCCAGGGACCCTGTCACCCTCTGCCTTGTAAGGCCCTGCACATCCATTCCCTAACAGTGCCCGCCTTGGCTCCTCTCCCTTCCCCTCCACGACACCCCCCGGGCTTCAGTCAACTGTCAACAAAACCACCTACACCTTTAGACTCTGTCCGTCTCCAAGGATTCTGCCACACTCATGGGGTCTGCTCTCAGGCGGCTGTTCCCTCTCCCACATCCCACTGGCCACGGCGGTCTCCTTGTCCCTCACTGTGGCTTCTACACCATTCTCTCTCCCTCCGTCCTGAACGCCCCACACTCACCCAGTTCATGCTGTTGGACTTTGTTACCATCCCTGCAACAGTTGCAGCTCACCCCCAGGTCACACCTCTCCTCAGTCACTGTCATCCCCTCAACACCACTCCTGATGGAATTCCTGGTGACTGTCATGGCCACAGGCTCGATCCTCCCGACAGCCTGGCCTCTGGGCTCCTGGGACCCCCTTTTCTCATAACCTTCCTCCACCTGATCTCAGCCACCCATTCCCAGGGCCAGGAGTGATTTCAAATCCCTAACAGCCAGCCTGGGAAGGGGTGGCACTGCACACAGATGTGACCATGCAGGTGTGCACCAACCCTGCGTTCACCTTGCCCTGCACCTCACCATCCGTAGCCGCTGAAGCACAGAGCTCCTGCTCGGTGGAAAGCACTCACCGCCAGCCCCACCCTTCAAGTTTGGCGCTCTCATGCCCCAACCCCCACCATCTCTTGCCCCCTCATTCCAAACAAACACAACAAGGTGGGTGGTGCTCTGAGTTTCACCGCTTTCTGACCCCACAGGAGTGAACCCGGCTCTGGCACGGGCACCCAGAATGGGGAATGTGAGCTGTGGGCTGAGCCTCTTCACACGGTGTGAAGACTTCGGAACTGCAGACGGCACTCTGGCATCCCCACAGAGGCTCCTACGTAGGTGTGTGAGCTGCAGTGTAGACATTTAACACCGTCTCAAGAGAGAAAACCAAGCCGGGTTTTCCAGTCCAGCCAGCATTTCCTCTGCTGTGCTCAGAGACAGGGGCTGCAGCCAGACACCCACGGTGGGCAGAAGCTGGAGGGGAAAGAGACGTCCCAGAAAAGTGGGGGCCAATCACAGGGGTGCCTCAAAAGTCACCCATGGCAAGTGTGAATCATTTTGCAAACTCTCAGATGCGATTTTCAAAGAAAAACAAGAGAGAACACATCAAAAGAGAAATACGCCAAATACGGAACCAAATGTGCCAATTCCCCAGAACAAATAGATGGTCAGGAGCAAGCTGCCCAAGCATGAGCGGAATGAAACGATGCCATGGCAACCGCACAAGCAGACGGCACCGAAGAGGAAGGGAGAAGGAAGAGGGGATCTGGTAAGCAGAAGAGAGGCGAACAGCCCAACCTAGACCGCATCAGCCAGAAACAGGTGTGGCCTCCCAGTGGCTTCACGCTGGAGAACAAATGGCTGAGGACATGAATTCCATAAAAGCAACACTCCCAGAGGCGAGAAGCCAGCAGAATGAGATAAAAACGGAGATTTGGAACGCGAGGAAAGAAATGTGGGATGGTCCATCCTTGTGGACCTAACAGACAGGAAGCAGCAAAGGACCTCACCTCCCTCAAGGCTTTGCTCAAACATACCCTTCCCAAGGAGCCTTCCCGGCCACCCTCCCCATCCCAGTTCCTGCTCCTCACAGCCCTTGTGGACCTCTCGTGTGCTGGATGTGCTGTTTATTTCACCAGTCCTCTCTCTATCCCCACCACTTCCAAGAGGGAGGCCTTTCCTGTCCTGCCATGCTTTTGCCCCAATACCATCTTTGCCTGGCACCTGGCTGGCACTTGATAAATACTTAGTGAAAGACTAAATGGACAACCAGACACTGATGAACGTGGAATTACTGGTATAGAGGAAAACCTTGAGATAACCATAGTGATTGCAGTTGAACAGACAGAGATAAAAGGGAATTTGAGAACAGTTCCTAGACTTGGGGAATGAGCGCAACTCAAAGAAGATTGGCGTCCCTGATTCAGAGCCCCTGATACATGCCACAAATGACGCAATAAATACAGCAGATGAGAGACAGGCTTGGAAAGGGAGGAGGCATTGGATCCAAAATTAGAGCAAGCACTCCACATTTCAGGAAAATCCGCTAGAGTGCTCCACACAGATTTCTTAGTGAAGTTATGAATTTCAAGGAAAAAGAATCCTTCCAGCATTTAGGATAAAACAGAAAATTGTTTGCAAGGAGAACTGCCTGCCTCAGGCTCTGCACAGCAACTTTTGCTTCCTAAGGCCATGAGGCACCAGGCTTTGAAGGAAAGAAAGCACGGCTTGCAAAATTATTCACTTCCGGAATGTCACGTACTGTGTGGTAAATAAACTGAACTGACAGAAGGAATTGGGGAGCACACACCCACGCAACCTTTTGGGAAAAAAATAAATAAGCCACAATAAAATCCAACCAGCTAAAGAACTGCTGAATGTCCAATGCATGTAAAGATATAACTCGTGGCTGGGCATGATGGCTCACGCCTATAACCTCAACACTGTGGGAGGCTGAGGCCGGTGGAGCACTTGAGGCCAGGAGATCGAGACCAGCTTGGCCCACATGGCGAAACCTCATCTCTACTAAAAATCCAAAAATTAGCCTGGCGTGGTAGCAGGCACCTGTAATCCCAGCTACTCGGGATTACAGTCACTGTCACCCCCTCAACACCACTCCTGATAGAATTTCTGGTGACTGTCATGGCCACAGGCTCGATCCTCCCAACAGCCTGGCCTCTGGGCTCCTGGGGGGACCCCCTCTTCTCATAACCTAACTCCACCTGACCTCAGCCACCCATTCCCAGGGCCAGGAGTGATTTCAAATCCCTAACAGCCAGCCTGGGAAGAGGTGGCACTGCAGACAGGTGTGACCATGCAGGTGTGCACCAACCCTGCATTCAAGAGACTCTCTTGAACCCAGGAGGCAGACGCTGTGGTGAGCTGAGATTGCATCAGTGCACTCCAGCCTGGGCCACAGAGCAAGACTTTGTCTTTAAAAAACAAAAATGATACAACTAATAACAAATAATTATAGGAATTGTGGTTACAAAAAATAATGCGAATGTTTTAGAGTAAGATATTGTAAAATGATGATAATGTAACTATAAAAACCATTAACTGAAGGGAAGGGTGAGGTGAGGGGAAGTAGGGCTCTGGATTCACATTCCCTCCAGGGAGCCTGCGGACCCCGCCTGAAATCAGCACAAGTCAGTGAGTAAATACTGACCATGATTTTCATCCTTTAATGTTCTTCAGAAGCTTTCTTAAAAAAAATTCATAAAGAGATCGTTGAAGAAATAGTTTACTTGAAGTTTCACAATGTCTTCAAATTCTTCTTAATTTTACTTGAATGCAAAAATTAAATAGAATATGTTCATTAATCATCTTTTTTTTTTTTTTTTTTTTTTTTTTTTTTTTTTAGAAAAAAAAAAAAAGAATATGTTCATTAATCATCTTTTTTTTTTTTTTTTTTTTTTTTTTTTTTTTTTTGTACATGGAGTTTTCCTCTTGTTGCCCAGGCTGGAGTACAGTGGCACAATCTCAGCTCACAGCAACCTCTGCCTCCTGGGTTCAAGTGATTCTCCTGCCTCAGCCTCCTGAGCAACCGGGATTACAGGCACCCACCACCACACCAGGCTAATTTTTGTGTTTTTAGTAGAAACAGGGTTTTGCCATGTGGCCAGACTGGTCTCAAACTCCTGATTAATGATCTGCCCGCCTCAGCCTCCCAAAGTGCTGGGATTACAGGCATGAGCCACAGTGCCTGGCCCATTAGTCATCTTTTATAGTGAGATAACATCTTCAAAAAAAGTCTCCCTCTCTCCATTTGTCCAGAGTGATGCTCAAATGCTATCAGAGATGGTTACTTCTGGAGAGCAGGATGTGGGTACTTTCTACACCCTCAATATTGCTTTTTTCCTCCCTTATTTGTGTCCTGTTTGCTGAGTGCGGTGGTCACTTGAGTGTCCAGATCTCTCCCTGGGACACATGATGGGGTCATGCACCTCCTGGTCCCCTTGACGCCAGGTGTGGCCGTGTGGCTTGCTTTGGCCTATGCATGTGGCAATGAGATGTGAGAAAATGAGAGCTGTCACTTCAGGGGAGAGGCTTTAAAGTCACTGATATGTGGGGCTGTTTGTTACTACAGCACAACCTACATTCTCCTGACTGATACAATGAGCATGGATCATTTTATAAAAAACCATAGAGTGTTGTTTGTTTGTTTGTTTGTTTCCAATGAGAAGGAGGAGAGAGGAGGAGGCAGAAAAGGAGGGAAGGAGGGAGGGAGAAAGAAAATTAGAAGCAAATATGCCAAAATGTTAATGTAATTAATTTTGTGAGGTGGAAACCTGCATCCTTGTTAGTCCTTTGAAGTGTTCGTATTTCTTTTCATTAAACATTTATTTTCATGAAATGAAATCAACAGTAATAGCTCAAGAGGCCGCTGCCACCTCAGCACAAAGTCCCTGTGATAGATACCCAAGTCCATCTGCTGGACCAAGCCTGCCACACTGACCACCAGCCGCAGACCACTCGTGGCATCTGCAGACGCTTGATACAGTCCCAGAGGAGACCCTCAAGTTAGTAGAGAGACCGGACAGACCTCAGGCCAGACCTTCTGGGCCCTCCAGCCATGCAAGCACTAGCACCAAGCGTCTGCTCCGTCTTGCACAGTTAGCTGACCTCACAATGCAGGGGCTGCAGCCCCACTTGGCAAATGGCAAAGCTCACATCAGACTTGCCAACTTGTTCGACGCTATATGGCAAGTAAGTGAAGTCAAATTCAAGCTCCAGGCTGGTCTCCAAGTCTCTCCATCCCTCATGACGGCAGCCGGCTTCTTGGGATGGAGGTAAAGTGTCATGGCTCCGGGGCTGAGAGAGCTTCCAGGGCTGAGAGAGCTTCCCAGCCAGGACCTGGGTGTATTCTGGGTGGTAAAAGGACCACCGGGTAGACCTTGGGGCTGGACTGCCAAGGCCACCCTGTGAGTGTGGGCAGGGGCAGCACTGGCCCAGGGCTAAGGGGCTGCAAGCAAGGCAGCCAGCACCCTGTGGGACACCAGGCATGTCGAGAGGCCCCAAGGGAGGGAGGAAAGGGGCCGCTGTATGAAAGCTGGTCACGGAGCTCTTCTCCGGGGAGACTGCCAGGATTTGCCAACACCCCTAGCCCCTTTTACCCATGGCTGGTGAGAGTGTGGCTTTCCCAGAGGTCTGTTCCTAGAGGCTCCCGAGAGGGCCAAAGAGAAGACAACAGCGCAGACCACCAAGTGGGAGACAGGGGCTTTGAGAGAGGTGGATCGAGACCACACAGGGCCCCGGGCTGAGTCCCTTCGAGCCGAGGAATTCCTGGTGGTGAGAATTCCTGGACCAGCTCTGAGATCAGTGATGCCACACCAGGCTGGTGGAGGCAATTGTCCACTCCCCACTACCATGTCCCCCTATCTAGAACCTTCTGCAGAGCCTGAGGCACACCATGGCCTATGAGAGCGGGTGCTTTAGGGTAATCAAGGGCTGGAAGCAACTGAAAGTCACACTTGGGCCAAGGCAGGTGGAGATGGGAGAAGAAATCTCCAGGGCTGGGTTTGAGGAGCCGGTGAGGCGCCTCCGATGCTGGCATCCCAGCAAGAGGAGACCAGGAAAGTCAGGTGTCAGAAAGTCATCAGGAGGCGGGGCCACCAAATTAGACCCAGGCGAGGAGCTGGGACAACCACCCCTGTGCCCAGCCCGTCTCACCTCACTGCATGCTAACACGGTGGAGAAGAGAACACCATAGCACAGATGAAGACACTGAGGCTCAGGGAGAAGCCAGATGTCCCCCAGGTCACCCAGCACCAAGAGTGGGGCCCAGCCTGGACTTCTAGGCCCAGGGTGTGGTGGAAGGGTCCCAGGCATGGCTGTGACTGCGGGAGCCTCCCTCTGTCAGTGCCAATTCCCTCACCCACTTGAGGTCCTCCCGAGAGGACGCCCCACCTGGCCGTGCAAGGAGGAAGCAGCAGAGACTTAAACAGTCATACCTCCCTCCCGGGCCTGCAGTAAGGATAAGTGAGGACCCATACCCGGACTGGAGCTGCTCGCCCCCAACAGCGGGGCTGGCGTCCTTGTCTGTCCACAGCTGCCCGACTGCCTCCATGAACTGGGAGGCAAAAGACACCTCCTTCCACATCCTGCTGGGCTGTCCCGCCTGCGGTCACACTGCAGCCGGCCCAAGTCCTCGCAAGGCCCTGCCCCCCTCTGCAGCAGGCAGGCCCCCAGCTCAGTCCCTTGTCCTCACCCAGACACTCTGAGACCCCAGCACCCCCTCCAGGCAACCAACCTCCAAACTGTGGCTACAGCTCTTTGAGGCTGTATTTGCAGGCAACTTCAGAGCTAAAAATCTCACGGCAGGCAGAGGGGAGCAGGGGTGCCCCTCCTTTTCCATCCTGCTGTTATGGCCTCACCCTGGCACCAGGAGGTCCTGCTCACTGCATCTGGGTGTGCAGATGGGAAGGAGACGCTGATACAGGGGCAGAAACAAAGCAGCAGGCAGCAGCCAGCACCCGGAAAGCAGTGGGGAGCAGGCGCCACCACGGGGGCCCCCTGTGGGCAGTGGCCACGGTGCTCCAGCTGGCAGAGGCGCCCACCTGCTTTGGGTTGAGAGGTGTAGCTAATCCAAGCCCTTGACTCTCAGATGGGGGCAGGGAGAGGCTGACGTTTATTGGGGTCCACTCACACGTCTCCGCCGACACCTGGTGCCCCACCTACCACTGCAGGGAGGGACTGCAGCCCGACTTTCCAGAGGGCACCGAGGCTCTGAGAACAGGGCGTGGGGGGCTACCCCAGACGGTGAAGCCGGCAAGTCATAGAACAGGATGTGAGCCCTGGTGGGGGAGTTGGGAGGATTCGGGGAGAGAATCCTGCCCCTGCCCCTCCCCTGCGGGGTCTCCTGGTGCTTCTGTTATAAAGCAGCACAAACCTCATGGCTTCATAAAGCCCAAATGTATTCGCTTCCAGTTCTGGAGGTGAGGAGTATAAAATCAGCTTCATGGGGTTAAAGGCGGGGTGCCCCTGATGGCAGGGCTGGTTCCTCCTGGAGGCCACAGGGGAGAATCCATTCCTCACCCTTTCCAGCTTCTAGAGGTACCTGCATCCCTCAGCTCCTGGCCCCGCACCCCTCCAGCCTCTGCTTCCTCCTCTCTGACTCTGACCCTCCTGCCTCTCTCCTAGGAAGACCTATCTTTGTGATCACATTGGGCCCACCAGACAATCCAGGCCAATCTCTCCATTTCAGGTCCTTGCCTGAATCCCAGCTGACAAGTCACTTTGACAATGGGAGGCAGCATAACCATAGGTTTGGGGGTTAGGACAGCTGGATGTGGGCATCCTCCAGCTAATCGCAGCTGTGGAGTCCAGGTGGGAAGGACAGCAAGAGCTGACCTCACAGGGAAACACAGGATCAGCATGCACACACCGTCAGCGCCCCCACTCCTAACCCCACCAAGGCAGGGCGTGGGGACACAACCAGGCTGCCCTGTGACCTGTGACCACTGGGAGAGGGCTTGGCGCTCACAGACGCTGATCCTGAAGGCACAGTGGGCCTGCCCACAGCAGCCAGAGGCCAATTTTCAGGTCTCTAAATTGGGGAGAGGACAGCATGTGTCTCCCAGCTGTGTGGGGAGGACAGCCCAGAGCAGGGCTCTGTTTCCTGCATGTGCTGGGGCTGCTCTCAGAGACAGCCCTGTGCAGAGAAGCAGAGATCAATCGCTCCCGGGTCCCCATTGGTGTGGGGAATCTTGACATTAGTAGCAGGCACTTGGGTATGATTTGGGGCAACTTCTCACTCAAATGCACTCTTCTAGAAGAACTTTTCATGCAGCGGCATGGCGGGGGCAGTTTTTCTATACTGAGGTTCTGGGAGTTGTAATGGTATATTTAGGAATCATGTGACCATCACCCTGAGCTTTGACACCTCTCCCACGCCCCTGCCCTGCCCACACCCGGACACAGGGAGCCCGCCTCCACACTAGGGCCAGCCCAAGCCCCTGTTGGGAAGGGAACTTGCCTCCTCCCGTGGCTGTCCCACCAAGACCAGCTCCATGCTAGGGGCCTCAGACCCATGGTTCCCCCACCCAGCAGAGCCGGTCAGCAGACTGGAGCCAGCCCAGGCCTGAGCCTGCTCTCCTCCAGGCTGGCCAGCCCCTCCACCATCCCTCAGGGGACACTGAACTCTCAGGCCCCCTCCTGTAGCAAAGCTTCCAACCTCCTCCATTTATGGAGAAAATGATTTCCTGATCAAATATTCATGGGCCTGCCAAGCTTAAAATAGGATCAAAAGGAAGGAGGGCGATTTTTGTCCAGCACAAATGCTTGATGAGGTGACGTGAAACCACAGGGCTGGCTTCTCCCTGCTGTCCCTTTGCCCGTCCCCCACACCACCAAAGGCCCCAAGACACTGAGCAGGGGAGGCCTCACAAGCATGTGAGCTGTGCAACTACCCAGGGCCTGTGCAGTGCTTAGCCCTCTGTGGTTTGTGACAATTCCTTTTGTTCGTTTGTTTTGAGACAGGGTCTTGCTCTGTTGCCCAGGTTGGAGTGCAATGATGTGAAATTGGCTGACGGCAGCCTCAACCTCCTGGGCTCTAGCAATCCTCACACCTCAGCCTCCAGAGTGGCTGGGACTACAGGCACACACCACCACCCCTGGCTAATTTTTGTATATTTTGTAGAGACGGGGGGTGGTCTCCTTATGTTGCACAGGCTGGTCTTGAACTCCTGGCCTCAAGAGATCGGCCTGCCTCAGCCTCCAAAAGTGCTGGGATTACAGGAGTGAGCCACCGTGCCCAGCCTGTGACATTCCGTAGCAAGAGGCCTGCACGTTCATGTTGACCGCACCCCACCAGTGATGCAGTGGTCCTGGCTGTCCGGGAGACACTTGCCCTCCAGACTCTGGGGACACAAATGCAGTCCTCTCAGACTGGGCACAAGGAAGGCGAGAACCGTAATCTCCAATGTGCTATCACCTCATTTCATCCTTAAGCAGCCCTTCGAGATCAAAACAACATTCACAGAACAAAGGCCTTCATCCCTGTGTACTGGACACCCCCTGTGCATGGCAGGCACCCAGGTCACTTTGAAAGACCTCCAACAGCCTTGGAGTTGTGGGGATGGGGCATGTGGTGAGGGGACCACAGAGGCTGAAGACAGGGGCCAGGACCAGGCCAGCAACCACAGCAACAAGTGACTGGATTCTAGAGTGACAGGACCACTCTTTGTCGGTGGCTGCAGGCCCAGGATCCCTCTGCACTCCTCTGTTTCACATACCCTGTGTCCAGTTGATCAGAAAATACCGTCAGGTCTACTTACAGATTTCTTTAGAATCCAGTCACCTGTGGCCAGACGCGGTGGCTTACGCCTGTAATCCCAGCTACTTGGGAGGCTTAGGCAGGAGAATCGCTCGAACCAGGGAGGCAGAGATTGCAGTGAGCCGAGATGGCACTATTGCACTCCACCCTGGGCAACAAGAACAAAACTCCATTTCCAAAAAAAAAAAAAAAATCCAGTCACTTGTCAACCATGTTCCCTGGCCTGGCCCAGGTCCCTGTCTTCAGTCTGGGTTGTCCCCTGACCCCCCGCCATCCCCAGCCTCTCTCCAGCCATGGCCCACAGTGTAGCCACATCTCAGGGGCCAACCACTCCCTCCTCACCTACTCAGAGTAAAGCCACAGTTTGCAGGAGACCCTGACACCCCACTCCCTCCCGCCCCCTCCCGTCCACTAGGCAGCCTCAAAGCTCCCTCCCTTACCTCCCCCTTGGGGCTGACCTGGAAGGGAAGAGGCCAGATCATGGAGGACTTTATAGTCCCCACAAGGACGTGGCTTTTTCCTGAACAAGATGTAGCTGCTTGCATGGGACTCGGGCGTTAAGGGGTGGCGGGTGCTGTGGCAGGGAGCACATAGCAGGGGGTGCGGGACAGCAGGAAGACCTGTTGGGGATGTTGCAACAATCCAAGTAAGCCATGAGGACAGCTCAGCCCAGGGCGAAGATTGTGCAGGCAGGAAGATGGGGCCCGATTCTGGCCATATTTGACAGATGGATTTGCAAGTGGGTCACCTATGGATATTAGGGAGAGGGAGACATCAAGGACGACCCCCAGATTTTTGGTCTGAGCCACTGGAAGGTTGGAGCAGGTCTGGGGGGACAGCAGGGGTGGAGGGGGCCCTGGGAGTCCACCCCCAGGCACCCAAATGGGGACATGGAGCTGGCAGTGATGTGTGAGTTTAGGAGTCAAGGGAGAGGTGTGGGCTGGAGATGGGCTCAAAGGCTGCCAAGTGCATGTGAGCCGGGCAGCTGGAGGGGCTCCCAGGGAGGAGTGAGAGAGCGGAGAGAAGGGACCTGAGGGCTGGGCCTGCGGGCGTGACTGTGGTCAGAGGTCACGGAGATGGGAAAAGCAGCGGCAAGAACCAGCAGGGGAGGGCCAGAGCCAGGCAGTGAGTTGTACAGGCTGGTGTTTTGCAATTCAAAGCCGGGGTGTGGGGAGGGGGGAGAATGATTCGGCAGAAGCAGCATACAGTGAGGGGAAGCCTTGTCCCAGCTCCAGGCCCAGGAAAGGGGGCGTGGGAGGGGAAAAGAGATGCCCTCGAGGGCCGCTACACATGCAGGGTCTTCAGGGACCCTTCAGTGCGTGAGAGATGAAGGAGAGAGTCAAGAGAAGAGGGTGAAAATCAAGAATTTTGCTGATAGGCCAAGCAAGGTGGCTCCCACCTGTAATCCCTGTACATTGGGAGACCGAGGTGGTGGATCACCTGAGGTCAGGAGTTCAAGACTAGCCTGGCCAACGTGATGAAACCCTGTCTCCACTAAAAATACAAAAAAATTAGCTGCGCATGGTGGCACACACCTGTAATCCCAGCAAATCAGGAAGCTGAGGCAGGAGAATCGCTTGAACCCAGGAGGCAGAGTTTGCAGTGAGTCGAGATCAAGCCACCGCACTCCAGCCTGGGCAACAAGAGGAAAATTCCATGTCAAAAAAAAAAAAAAAAAAGAATTTTGCTGATGAAAACACTTGCTGAACTAGTGAACGAATGAATGAACGATGAACCACAAGTTTGGAGAATGAAATAACAGCACTCGCCCCCACCCGGGCCAACCCCAGCCTTTCCCCATCCCCAGAGCCCCTCTGATGGAGCCTGGGCAGCCGTGCTGTCATTTAGGCTGTTTTTTCTGGTTGTTATCCCACGCAATTGCTTGCAGCTTCTCCTAGGAGACCACCAAATGATGACGCAAATGTCACCCTGCTCCGCGGCGGAAGCAATCACCGTGGCTGTTTGTGTGGATCTGCTCAGCCATCACTCTGCCCTCTGCCTAATGGAGCAGCCCTTTCACCAGGGTCATTTAACAGCCAGGCTGACATTTATACGGCAGGCAGTTAGCGGCGAGGAAATGAGACTTGCGCCCCGTTCCTGACAGCTTCCCACTTGACACAGACGGGGTCACGCTTGAGCGCGCCGGTAATCTCTCCTTGCCAGAAGTTGGGACAGTGGGGGTAGGGGAGCTCCCAGCGGGGGGCACAGGAGGGTGCCTGGGAAGCTTCTGGTGGGTGATTGTGATTCCGTCACCATCCGACATGAGCCCTTCTGCTGCTTCTCCCATGGAACAACCTCTTGTTATTCTGAAACACACTCTTACATTTATTGGCTAATATGATCACAGAGAGGACAGCTTGGCCCTCTCCCCTCATCCCTTAGGGTGAATATCCCAGGGGCATTTGCAGGTCGTACCCTCAGAGTCCTGGGATACTCACCCTTAGGGATGAAGGGAGAAGGAGGCTCATTCCCCTGTTCTGACCTGTACCAGCCCTGGCTTACTAACAGGTGGGGTTGCTGGCCCTGATTGTGGGAACTGCCCCTGTAACCCTGCAACCCGGCCTGCAGCTACTCGGACCAGTAGTCCTGGTCTGCTGATAAAAACACTTGCTGAACTAGTGAACGAGTGAATGAACGACACCCTGAAAACCCGAGAGAACGAAGCTGATTGTTCGGCCCCGTTAGCCCAGGACCCAGTGCCCCTTCTCCACCGTCACACCCAGCAGAGGGGCACCAAATTCCACCCCTTCGACAGCACTGGCCAGCAGGACTCTGGCCAGCTTTGGTGGACAGTGAGCAGCACCCGGGACGGTGCCCACTGCAGGCCCATAGCGGTGGCCTCTGCGACTTTAGTGGGGTCACCAGCCACCACAGCAGCACAGGGCAGGCTTTGTCCCCTAGGACAAAGGCTGGGACGGCCACTTGGGCCACGCTTTTCCCCTGCTGGCTCTATCCGGCGAGAGGCTGGTATCGGGTGAGGCTGGGGACAAGCAGGGCCCCAGGAGCCAAAAGACCAGACTGGGAGGGCACAGCCTCCTACCCAGGGAGCTCAGCCCAGCAACATGGGAGCAGCCCTGCACGGAGAGGAAGAGGGCCTGGCCCGGGGACACACAGGCCACTTGGGACAGGCCGGGACTGAGAGCACTCAGGAACGTGGGCGGCTGGGGAAGGGAGGGCGTGCGTGCTCAGGCAGGGGCAGGAGGCTGAGGGGTCGGATGAGGGAAGCACCAATTGTGTGCTCATTCAACCTTTACATCACCGCCCTCCCCAGATGAGGAGGCTGAGGTGGGAGTCAGGGGCTTGCCTGACTCAATGGCCTGGGACAGGTCCTAGCGGGTGTGCAGCTGCCCATTCCTGCCCATAGCCCACACATCTGCACGCACCCTGCATTCCCAGCACTGGGCTCCCTCTGAAGTGGTCAGGAGTCATCTGCGCACCCCCCGGGCCCCACTCCATCCCCCTCTGGGGTCATCAGAACAAGCAGGGGTGCTTTCCAAAGCAGGCTGTGGGCTTCCACGCCACCAGGTCACACCAACCTGAAGGGGCCCTGATGAGGGTGTGGAGGCTGCCACCAGGAAGCCCCTCTGCGTCAGCCCCCTGCCGTGAGAGCCTGGCCAAGTCCTCTCACCTCTGGCAGCCTCAGTCCCCCACCTGTAGGACGGGGCCATTAGAGGATCTACATCCAGGACATTGTGACGACTGGATGAACCAACGTCTGAGGCAGTGCCAGGTGCCGGGCAGATGTGGGGGATTGTTCCTAGGACTGGGCGGTTGCCATGGTGACGGGCACTCCGTGTTTAGCGGGTAAACATTCCCAACCCACTGGAGCAGCTGTTCCTGTCTCATCTGACATCTCGAAACAGGCACGGCCTCGGCACGGCAGTGATGGGAAGGTGGAAACAGTGTGTCTGGGTTGAGTGCAGGGCACCCCATCCAGGGGGAGGCTCTTTAAGGCTCCTTCCTCCAGAGCACGCTGGAAAGAGGCCCTGCTGTTAGCTGCTATCTAGAACCTTCCCCCGGGACCATAACTCACCCTGTTTAGTGCTGCTTAGACCCAGACACAATGCCTTCCCACATCTCCCATCTCCACCTGGGACAGAATGTCTCGCCTGTGTCTCCCGGGGCCACGAGGTGACCCAGCCCCTGTCCCTCAGTGAGAGGAGCCCACCCATGCAGAGATGGAGGGAAGGAGGTCCTGACAATGCAGTGAGCTCAGAGCTGGGGGGCAGACACCAAGTTCTCTAGGGTCCTGACCATGGAGACTTCCAGATCCTGGGTTTATGGAAAACAGCCGCCAAGAGGGAGAACTTAGGATCCTGCAACGTGCGTTCCCCTGCTCCCCACCCTGGATCATCATCACCCAACTTCCCTGCTGTAAAACAGGGATAATTCATGCTCTACAAAACTGCAGCACCAATGAGACCAAGACCACAGGCGTGAAAGGCACAGTGCCCGGCCCCAGTTCATGTCAACGAAGTGTAGCCAGATGAAGGTGGTTTTGTGAATCCTGCGAGGCTGCTGGTGGAGGGGGAAGCATCACTAAGCCCATTTTGTAGACTTGGTAATTCATGTGTTCCAGATATGCTCACTGAGACCTTTCAGGTGGCAGGGCCTTCCAGGTGGGCCCTGAAGACTCAGCAACAAATGGCCAGCCCCACCCCACCAGGGGACAGAGGAAGCCTGGACAGACACACAGACCCAGTGCGCTTCACAAACGGACACCAGAGGGACATCGGAGCACAGTGGACTGTGAGTACCTATTATAAGCCAAGCTCAGAGGAGCCGTTCTGCCTCTGTCATCAGAAGTCCTAAGACATCATCAAGAAAAAAAAGAAAGGAAAAGAATGAGATGAAGAGGCTGCTAAGAAGAGGAAGAGGAAGGAGGGGAGAAGAGGAAGAGAAAGGAGGGGAGAAGAAAAGGCCAGTTCGCAGAACCTCCATATTTCCAAAGTGAGCTCATCTTTGGACCCACAGCCCAGCCATCTCCCTGGGGAGGCAGCCTCGGGAGCTGAGAAGCCAGAGAGGGGGTTCCCTGAGCACTGGGGACACTCAGGCATCTCCCCCACCCCTGGCCATGGGGGAGGTGAGGGAGTCCTTTGCCTTGACCTTAGCCTGGTGAGAAGGCATGATGCGTTCCCCACAGTTTGGGGGACACAGCAGCTGCAAAGACCCTAGGGTGGTGCTCTGCCCGCCCAGGGACCAGTGAGTCCTGGGGTGGAGTCAGTGGGGTGGGGAGGCCCTGGGGAGGGTGATGAGGCCAGGAGCCGGAGCTCAGGCCCTGAGGCCCCCAAAGACCACAGTGAAGATTTGGGGAGCAGCTGGAGAGTGCGGAGGCCATGTGGCAGGCCTGTGTACCCCAACAGGCCACTCTGACTGCTGAGTGGAAGAGACAGCCGGGGTTAAGGGTGGCAACAGGGCCCCTGCAGTGAACACGGTGTGGACACACACAGGCTGAGCACTGGCTCCCCTGGGGTACTCAGAAGCCGGGACCCATGGGACTGGTTGAGAGCTGAGGACCCTGAGGCCCGGTGGGGGACATGGCCTCCCTCCAGCCCTGCACACTCTTTTCCAGATGAGTGGGACCCAGGTTACAAACCCTGGCAGAGACAGGATGCTTCTGCCAGCCTATTTGCAAATTGTGTTTTAATTAGTTGAAAATGATCAGCTCTGCAGCTTCAAAACCTCGAATACTTTGATTCCCGCCTCTCGTGGAAAAACACCAAGTGGCTGTGAGTTAGAGCAGGAAGCGGGAGGGAAGCTGGGTTCCACGGGTGCCCAGGCCCTGGCAGCTCCAGGACTCAGGGCTCCCCTTGGCTGGAGAGCCTCCAGCTCTCCCAGTCCCTGGCCTCAGGGGGTTAGAATGTGGTAGGACTTTTGTGCAGGCTGAATAGGGGGAATCCCACCAACGCAGCAGGTGACAGAGTCTCGCTTTGTCACACAGGCTGGAGTGCAGAGGTGTGATCTCAGCTCACTGCAACCTCCGCCTCCCGGGTTCAAACGATTCTCCTGCCTCAGCCTCCTGAGTAGCTGGGATTACAGGCACCTGCCACCACACCTGGCTAAATTTTTTTGTATTTTTACCCATGTTAGCCAGGATGGTCTTGATCTGCTGACCTCAAGTGATCTGCTCACCTCGGCCTCCCAAATTGCTGGGATTAGGATTACAGGCGTGAGCCACCGCGCCCGGCCAGCAGGTGTTCTTTTGTTTTTTGTTTTCTTGTTTTTTTGTTTTTTACCACAGGTGCTCACTGAATGTCTCCTTCACGCTAAGGACTGTCCCAGAGTGTTGATGAGGAAAGCCACACCCAGCCTTGGCCTTGCAGAGCTTGTAACTCAGTGCAGGGGACAGACAGAGGAACACGCAAATGTCACACAGAATCCGCACCATCGTGAGTCCCACAAGGACAGTAGGTGCCTCCAGGAAAGCAACCTTGACAGAGCAGTCACAGGGGACTCTCTGAGGAAGAGGGCTCTCAGCTGAGACCTGAAGGCTCAGAAGAACCGGCGTGTGCAGAGAAAAAGCCACAGCAGCCGGCGGTCACACGCGTGGGCCAGGGCATCGGCAGAGCCGGGTCACACAGGTCAACCCTTCGTTTCCAAAGGGCGTCCCCACCCGCCTTCTCACGTGATCCTGTAGGGAAATGTGTTTTTCATCCCCATTTTACAGATGAGAAAAGTCGAGGTTCTGGGAGGTGAAATGACCCCCATAAATCTCAGCACCGGACCCACTCCCAGGACTGTGTCCCTCTACGTGAAACCAGCCACTCTCTCCAGGGGCCCCCCAGACTTAGCCCAGAAGAGAGTTTCTCCTTCTCCCCCTTGGCCACTTGGAGAAGCACCAGTTTAGCCAAGCCATGGCTGGGACAAGGACTAGAACGTCTGGCCACCTCCTCTCTCTGGGGCAACGGCAGCAGCCCCTGGCCAGCCTCCCAGCAGCCCCTGGCCAGCCTCCCTGCATCTTCTCAACCCTGACCCAAGGCAATGGGGAGGTCTTCTCCAAACCGAAGTGCTGCCGGCAACAGAATTGAGCTGAACAGGGAAGACATAGCCCCATCTCTGCACTCACACGCTCGGGGAACTTGGCCAAATTGTGTCCCCGGTTTCCTATGCTAGGTAACAAACTACCACAAACTTCACAGCTTCACACAACCCTCGTGAGCTGGCAGCTGTGCAGGTTGTAAGTCCAGCCTCAGCATGACTGCGTCTCTACCCAGGGTCTCCAGAAGGCTAAAATGGGCCAGGCGCAGTGATTCATGCTTGGAATCCCAGCACTTTGGGAGGCTGAGGTGGGTGGATCACTTGAGCCCAGGAGTTCAAGACCTGCCTTGAACCTGCAATATAGCAAGACTCCACCTCTACAAAAAAACAAAAATCATCCAGGCATGATAGTGCATGCCTGTGGTCCCAGCTACTCTGGAAGCTGAGGTGGGAGGATGGCTTAAGCCCAGGAGGTGGAGGCTGCAGTGAGCTCTGATTGTACCGCTGTACTCCAGCCTGGGCAACAGAGCCACACCCTGTCTCTAAAAAATAAATAAATAATAAAAATAAATAAAATGCTCCAGGTGCGGTGGCTCATGCCTGTAGTCCCAGCACTTTGGGAAGCCGAGGTGGGTGGATCACGAAGTCAGGAGTTAGCCATCCTGGCTAACACAGTGAAACCCCATCTCTAATAAAAATACAAAAAATTAGCTGTGGTGGTGGACACCAGTAGTCCCAGTTATTCAAGAGGCTGAGGCAGGAGAATAGCTTGAACCCAGGAGGCAGAGGTTGCAGTGAGCCGAGATCTCACCATTGCATTCCACATTGGGCAACAGAGTGAGACTCCGTCTCAAAAAAATAATTATAATTAAAATAAAAGAGTGATGATGATGATGATGATAACAATAAACAAAGACTAAAACCAAGGTGTCTTCCTGCTGTGTTCTCATCTGGAGCTCAGAAGCCTGTTCTAGCCTCAACTGCATGTGGCAGAATCCAGGTCCTCCAGGTGTGGAACTGAGTCCCTGTGTTCTTACTGGTCAGAGCCTCCCTTGGTTGCTAAAGGTGCCAGCACTCTTTGCCATGTGGCCCCTCCATCTTCAAACCCAGCCTTGGAGAAGCTCTGACATGTCAAATCCTCCCGTACTTTGAATCTCTCCCACCATGAGAGCCCAGTCCCTTCACAGTCTCACCTGATCAGGCCAGGCCCACCAAGGCCATCACCACCTTTTTGTTGAGACAGGATCTCAGTCTGTCACACAGGCTGAGTGCACTGGTGCCGTCATGGCTCACGGCAGCCTCGGCTTTCTGGGCTCAAGCAATCCTCCTGCCTCAACCTCCCAAGTAACTGGGACTACAGGTGTGCAGCATGACACCTGGCTAATTTTTTAAATGTTTTTGTAGAGATGGGGCCTTGCCATTTGCCCAGGCCAGTCTCAAACTCCTGAGCTGAAGCAATCCTCCCGCCTCGGCCTTCCAAAATGTTGGAACTCCAGGCATGCACCACCACCACCCTGCCTAATCATCCTCTCTCTTAAGGACAACTGATTAGGGTCTTAACTACGTCTGCAAAACCCCTTCACAGCAACACCTAGATTTGTATCTGACTGAGTAACTGGGAGGAGGTGTGTCCATCAGGGGCGGAAATGTGGAGGACATGTCAGCATTCCACCCAGCACATCCCCCTCTGAGGGGATGCTGGACCCTCAAGAGCTGTCCTCCTTCTGCCCTCCTTCCCAACCTGCTTTGCAAATACAAAAAAGCCAGATATAAGCACCCACAGTCAGTGAATGACACCCCCCAACACACACACTTTGTATCTCTATAGAACTCCCCTCATTTCTTTTGAGGGCTGGGAGAAAATAAGTCCCAAGACTTAGAACCCTCCAGAGCTCTCAGCAGCCACGAAGCTCCAGACCAGCTAGAAATGATCTCTCCCACTTCAGCATATGCTCAGGCCCTTGGAGCAATTGTCACATAGCCCAAGAAGAACCTTCTTTAAGGACTAATTTTTTATTATTATTTTTGAGACTGAGTCTTGCTCTGTTGCCCAGGCTGGAGCACAGTGGTGCTAACATGGCTACTGCAGCCTCAACCTCCCAGATTCAAATGATCCTCCCACCTCAGCCTCCTGAGTAGCTGGGACTACAGGAGCCACCACCACGCACCACTGATTTTTTATTTTTTGTGGAGACGGGGTTTCACCATGTTGCCCAGGCTGGTCTCAAACTCCTGGGATCAAGTGATTGTCCCACCTTGGCCTCCCAAAGTGATGGGATTACAAGCATGAGCCACCACGCCTGGCCAGTATTTCTAAACTATGATATATGGGCGGGCACAGTGGCTCACACCTGTAATCCCAGCACTTTAGGAGGCCGAGGCGGGCAGATAACTTCAGGTCAGGAGCTTGAGACCAGCCTGGCCAACATGGTGACACCCTGTCTCTACTAAAAATACAAAAATTAGCCAGGCGTGCTGGCGTATGCCTGTAGTCCCAGCTACTCAGGAGGCTGAGGCAGGAGAATAGCGTGAACCCGGGAGGCGGAGGTTGCAGTGAGCCGAGATCTTGCCATTGCATTCCATATTGGGCAACAGAGTGAGACTCTATCTTTAAAATAAATAAATAAAAAGAGTTTGCTCAGGCTGCCATAACAAAGTACCACAGGCTGGGACTTAAGCAACAGAGATTTATTTCCTTACACCGAGATCAAGGTGTCAGCAATGTTGTCCCCTGTGGCCTCTCTCCTTGGCTTATAGATGCCACCTTCTCCCTATGTCCTCACATGGTCGTCCCACACTAATATGTCTGTGTCCTAATCCAGTAGGACTGGTGTCCCTATCACCTTCTCTTCTAATAGGGACACCAGTCCTGTTGGATGAGGGCCTGCCCCAGTGACCCCATTTAACTTTAATCGCCTCTTTAAAGACCTTGTCTCCAAATGCAGTCACGCTCTGAGGGCCTGAAGATGATGACTTCAGCATAGAGTTGGTGGGGCTTGGGGACACGGTTCAGCCCGTGGCACACAACTCCTCACTGTTCCAGAAATCTCTAACGTACACACGAATGTTCAATTCTTATTACCATTGGCTCTCTGACAGTTGCAATCGAGGGAGCTCCTGAGCAGGCCACAGACGCAGAACGGTTCCGTTACAAACAGGCCAGCATAGAAGGCTAAGGATCCTCCTTTAACAAGGAGGGAAAAAATGGTTTTTTGTCATTCGCACATAAGGATAACTCACAGACTCAGTTTCACAACTTTAACCATGAGTCACAAGTTAGCACAGGACACAAAAACCCACTGGGCGGCTGCAGCAGCTCCAGAAACGCGGAGCTGCACGAGCCCCGGAGGCCTCAAGGGGCTGCTCTCTGCTCTGGCCACGCAAGCTGCGTTTCGGGAGTGATTTTCACTCATTGGAATTGCAAAAAGATCAACAGAGAGGACCCTGCCCGCGATGGAAAAGACACACAATATACACACGCAGTGAGGATGAGACGCAGGGGCCTTCCCAAGCCCACGGTCAGGAGCCGACCAAACCAGAATCTTGGAACCCATGATCAAGCGGTGGGTGCTGCCAATGCTGAAGACAGCAGGACCCTCAAGGCAAACAGACCCACACGGGCAAAAAACGAAAAGAGAGGCCCAGATTCCCTGTATCTGCTACCCAGCAGGGAGCCCGGGGGACCACCGAAGCCGCTTCCCCCAGAAATACAGCAGCCAGGCTCCAATCAGAGGCACGTGTCAGAAACCACACACATACACACACACACGCACACAGTACATGCCACATATCACACACATTACACACCACACACATCACATACCACACACGCCACACACATACACCACACACACCACATGGCACACAGCACACACACCATACACACATACCCCACACACACCACAGGCCACACAGCACACATCACACACATACACCACACGCACAATACACCACATGGTACACACACATGCACCACACCCACATACCACACACATACCATGTAGCACACATATACCATACACACATCTCATGCCATACACGACACACCATGTGCCACACATCACATCACACACACACACCATGTGCCACATACATCATACACCACACACACCACACATCACACACACGCCAGGCACATCAAACACACACACCACGTACCACAGATAACACACACACCACACACATCACATACACACCACGCATCATACACACCCCACACATCACACACACCACATACCACAGATCACACACACCACACACGCACCCCACACATCACACATCACACATACCACACATCACACATACCACACATCACACACATATCAAACACACACACACCACATACCACAGATAACACACACACACACCCCACACCCCACACACACCACACATCATATATACATCACACATCACACACACACCACACACACACCATATACCACACAGATACCACACACACATACACACATACACAGCCCTTCTCTTGCTGCATGAGGCCACCCTGGGGAGGAAGGGCATGAGGGCACAGAGAGCCCACAAGATGCACTTCTGAGGCCACACACACAGCCCCACGGGCTGGAGCCTCAGCCCCACAGGCATGAGGTGTGTGTGTGTGTGTGTGTGTATGTGTGTGTGTGTGGTTTCTGACATGTTTGCCTCTGACTGGAGCCCAGCTGCTGTATTTCTGGGGGAAGTGGCTTCGGTGGTCCCGCAGGCTCCCTGCTGGGTGGCCGACACAGGGAATCTGAGCCTTGCCAGAGGATCACATCCAGCAGTGGACGATACCCAGAGAAACCGTTTACGTCCAGAGGAGGTTTGCAGACTCAAGGGAGCCGAGACGCGGGA
Organism: Colobus angolensis palliatus; assembly: GCF_000951035.1. Classification (NCBI taxonomy): domain Eukaryota; kingdom Metazoa; phylum Chordata; class Mammalia; order Primates; family Cercopithecidae; genus Colobus; species Colobus angolensis. The sequence continues at coordinate 3,077,212 of NW_012114466.1, read as the reverse complement.
AAGACGGCTTGACCAATAAAACTCACAGCAGGTGTTTAAAGGAAGAAAACAAGCCCCGAGATCGCCAGGTGTCCTGGGTTCACTGCTTGAGACGGAAGAGGTGCGGCGAGGATCGTATTTGCAAAGGTTGCCAAAGGTCTGCAGACGCCCAGCACCAAAAGGCAGGGCCGTCAGGGGAAGCAGCGGCCTCTGTGAAGGCTGCGGGTGTCCTTTACTCCGGAGACTGGAACCAGACGGGCAGCCCTTTGTGCTGTCACTGTGGTTTGGGGATGAGATGTTCCATCTCTGCTGCAAGCTGCCACTTTTTCCTCCTTCCTGAGGGTGGGGTGTGATGACCACACTTACTCAGCTGGAAGGAGGGCAACTTGTCAGTTTTGATTTCGTGAAGACCAAGGAAGAAAAGCTGTGAGATGCTGTTTCTGGGCAAAGGGATATCGCTGTTCATTCAGCAAATACCCGCTCGTCTCCCAGATGCCAGGTACAGCAGGAGCACCCAGAGAGAGGGCGCCTGGAGGGGAGGCTCTGGACGGGGTGGATTTCCCACCAGTGGATCGTAGGCAGTCTGGAATTCGAGATGTCACCTCCTGGACTGCCTGAGTTGGCTAAATCTCACCCAATTTAGCCACTGTCTATTTGGGAAACTGAGGCCCAGAGGAAGAAAGCAATGTGCCCTTTGTCATCAAGCGAGGTAGCGGCAGGAGCAGGGTGGTACTCGGGCTTGCTGTTGTCCAGCCCAATGAGCTGGCCATGGTGGCGCTGGGCCTCTCAGAGCAGGGCACCATCCCCCAGGGGTTGTGGGCAGCACCTCCCCTGCCCGGGAATGGAAACAGCTAAATTCTCACTTAGCAGCAGGATGCTTCTGGGCCTCATTACGATGGTGCAAATTAATATTTATCATGCAATTATTCATCTTTATAATTGCTAGTATTTCAGAGGGAGTGCAGAGGCTTTCATTAGAATACTTGGAATGTTATGTAGACGAAATGTCAAAATGAACGGCGTCCCTCTCCCCACCACAGCCCCCGGGTTCAGCTGCCCCCAGAAGGCTCCCAGCACCGGGGTCCACACAGCCGTGCAGCTGCCACTTCCAGGTGCTGGCTTGGGGTTTGGGTCCATTTGTTAGAAATCTTAACTTCTGGAAACTGGGGGCATCTGAAGCCAGAAACTCGAGACTCAAAGGGCCTGGGGCTATGGGACTCCATGAAGATGAGCAGCAGAACCTCTGAGGGCAGAGACAGGACAGTGTCATCAGGAGCCCCCACGTCCTGCTGCCCCTCTGCAGCCACCTGGCCGACCTCCCTGCCCCGCTCCCTCACCCCTGCCGGCCACAGGCAGCTTGTGGCTTTCCTCCCTTCCCCTCCCTCCTACCTGAGGGCAAATCCCCTTACGCCCCGCCTCCACGCCCACCAGGTGCGCCCACCAGGGCTCTACCCTCCTACCGCCATCCAGCAAACATTTTAAGGTGTCTCTTGCCCTTTGAGGTCCATAGAACACTTTCAAATATTGGATGTTTCGTGGCAACCTAAGAGGATCAGAAGGTGGTCTCCAGTGGTGAAAAAGCAAGATTTGGAAAATGGAGACCCCCTCGCCCAGGGATAGCAGGGCCTAGGCCACCTGTAGCATCGACATCAGCAAACTGCCAGGGAGGAAGAGTGGAGGCCGCAGAATAGTCAGGTGCAGGCAGGGGCCCAGGGAGGAGGCGAGGCCTGAGCAGGGGTGGAGCAGAGGGGTGGCTGGCAGTGGGGAAGGAGGACGAGGATGGAGGAGGAGGAGGGTCAGACACGATGCCCAGCCCCAGGGAGATGGGAGGCTCAGCCTGGGGCGCGCTGAGGGAGCTGGGGACTCCTTGGGGGATGCCAAGGCTGGGGATGGATAGGGGTTGCAGGAGGTCACAGGCAGAGGCTCAGATGAGAGTCGGGTTCGTGGAGATACTGGGAGCTGTCAGAATTTGAGTTGACCCAGAGAGAGGCACGGAAAGAGCGGAGGTACCCGGGACAGGCCCGGAACACACATGGCCAAGAGGAGGCCCAGGAGGGGCGTTCAGAGGGAAGGGGCCTCAGAAATGCGGCAGAAAGGAAGCTGCTAGACAGCAAAGAGGCACAGGGTCAGGTGCAGCAGGGAAGGGAGGTGTGGGTATAAATGTGGTCCCCCAAACAGGTTGAGATCCTCATCCCCAGCATCTGTGAGTATGACTTTAAAACCTTACCCATTGAATCCGGGAGGTGGGAGAGTGTTCTGGAAACAGCAACATCCCCCACAAACGAAGTTCCGATGACTTCTTTGGGGCCCCCAAGCTCTGAAGGCTCCGGATGTCCAAGACTGGGTCCCAGCCACAGCAGCCTCTCCCCATCCTAAGGCACTGTTAGGGGATCCCCTGGTGATGTCCCATTTCCCTTCCCCACCTGACTTATGCTCCCAGGACCAGCAACAATAGCTAGAGCGAGGCAGAATCCTAGAGCTCTGGTTTAACCCTCACAGTGGCCGGGTGGGCTGGTGTGCCGATTTATGCATCTCCCAGGGAGGCAACCCACACATACCAGGGGAAGCACGACTTCTCCCAGCTCAGAGAGGCAGAGCTGAGCCCTCACCTGCTGCCTGTCAGGTCAGGCCAGCCTCCCACTACATGACACAGAACAGACCTGACGGGACCCCTCCGTGGGGCAGGCCTGGGCTGCAATGCCAGCCCTCTCCCGCTGTGTGACCTCGGGGAAGCCTCTTCCCCTGTCTGAGCCTCTGCATTCTCATCTGTAGAATGGGGATGCTCTGTCTTGCCTTCCAGAGCGTTGCTGACATCAGAATCCAGGAGTGCAGCAGAGTAGCGCCAGTGCCCTCCAGGCCAGCCCGTTCTGTCCAGGCTCCAATTCGGCGGTGGCCTCCTCCTGCCCCGATCCTCGCGTCCATCCCCCAGTTCCCCAGGTACTGTCAGTCACCATGCTAAGGATCCCCTTACACCCTGGGGGCCGGATCCCCTTACACCCAGCCTCCAAGCCCACCAGGTGTGCCTGCCAGTGCCCCACCCTCCTGGGGCTCCTCAGACATCTGGCACCTTGAACCCAGCAGCACCCCTGGAGACAAAACCCTCGTTTACCTTTCACTTAAGCAGGACCAGAGAGCGGCAGCCTTCTTTCCCTTGCTTTTCGACAGCTCCCAAACCAGCCCTGAAGCAGCCTGCCATGAGGCCCAGACAGCCTGTCCCATCCCAGCCCAGGCAGGATTAATATGCATGTATGGTAATCAGCGAAGCCCAGGAATTTGCATAACAATCAGAGGGAGTGTCCCCGCTCCTGGACTGCTTCCAAGGGTAGCTCCCACCCTGGTTCCCCACAAGACAGCAGGGGAGGGTACGATGGGGCCTCTGGACCCCCCAAGTGCTAGACCAGTGGCCTGGCTCTCAGTCCTGGAGGCTTCTGCCTAGAGAGGGCAGGATGGGCAGGGTACAGGGGTCCTTGGGCAGGGTAAGATGCTGGTGAGGCACTCACCTGCCTGTCTCCTCTCCAGAACCGTTTCCCCACTGGGGCCGCATTCTTGAGGCCCATGCTGGGGAAGCGGGAGAAAAACAAGGGTGTGGCCTCTCCTGGGCCTGCGTCCTGGGGAGGTGTGGAGTGGGGGGCTCCGGGCAGGGACTCTGCTCGCCTCATTGAGGGAGCCTCTCCTGAGCCTGAAAAATTGGGAAGGTGCCAGGACTCCCTTATAAGGTCGTTTGCCCTTAAGGAGATGGAGGAGAGAGTGTTCTGGAAGCAGCACCATCCCCTATAAATGAAGCTTCTTATGACTTGGCTGCTTGGCCAACCTCACGGAGCCCCTTCCTTGGGGCCCTGGGGACACACAGATGCCTGGGCATGGTCCCATCCCTTCTTGAGGGCTGGGCAGAGGGCAGCCAGGCCCTGCAGATCACCCCCATGCACAGGCCAGTCCAACGTTTCCAGCATCTCGGTAGCTCTACAGGCAGCGCCCTCCCCCGAGGGAGTCTTAGGCCATCCCTCTGGGTAGATCCTTACTTGCAGGAGGCTGGGCTCTGCTCTCCAAATGCTTGTCAATAATAATGAAACCCTTGCACATCTTCCCAGCACCTAGGAGCTGTCCAGAGCACCACCACATCCCGACCCCTATCACCCCGTGACGACCCCTCAGTGGGCATAGGAACAGTGGAGCTCAAAGAGGAAGGGTCTGGTGCCAGCCCTGCCCCACCCCAGATTAGAGGTGGGAAAACCCAGGACTCAAGAGAACTGATCCAGGCCCTGTCCACCACGCCCATCACCCAGCCATCCACGGGCACAGTGTGAGCTGGTCCAGGCCCTGTCCACCACATCCATCACTCAGCCACCCACTGGCACAGTGTGAGCTGGCCCAGGCCCTGTCCACCAC
>NW_012114466.1:3071747-3072675 GCF_000951035.1 Colobus angolensis palliatus | reverse complement strand
CTGGCACAGTGTGAGCTGGCCCAGGCCCTGCCCACCATGCCCATCACCCAGCCACCCACTGGCACAGTGTGAGCTGGCCCAGGCCCTGCCCACCACGCCCATCACCCAGCCATCCACGGGCACAGTGTGAGCTGGCCCAGGCCCTGCCCACCACACCCATCACCCAACCACCCACTGGCGGAGTGCCCAACCACTCTTCTCCCCCGCCCCCTGCCTACTCAGTGATCAGATGAAGCTTCTAGCTCCTCCTCTCCCCTGACCTCATATGACAAGCTCTGGCTTACTGGGGAAGCCCAGTGGCTCACCGGGCACCAAAGCCCTCCCTGCAGGTGGGGACCAAGGAGCCCACTCAGCTGGTGCTGAGGCAGGAGGGACACGTCTGCCCCTTCCCACTGAATCATGCAGGCATTTAATCCTTAATAACAATATGAGGAGGAGCTGTATCAAGTCTCAGGGTTTTTATGGGCCAAAAGTGATCCCACATTGGCAATTTCATATAGTTCAATGTGATCATAATTATTAAGGTATTAGGAGCCCTCTTAACAGAGCAGGCATGGTTCCAAGTTCTTTACACGTGTTTACTTCACCAGCCTTTCCAACAGCCGTATCAGACAGCCCATGATGAGGACACAGAGCTCAGAGAAGTGAAGTAACTAACTCAAGATGACACCTCTCCCACACACCTAACAGAATGGCTAAAATGAAAAATAATGACACCAGATACTCACAAGGATGTGAAGAATCCGGATCATGATACGCTGCTTCTATGGATGTCTTGGGACAGACACGCTGGATAAACAGTTTGGCGATTTCTTTAAAAATCTAAACATAGGCCGAGCACAGTGGCTCACACCTGTAATCCCAGCACTTTGGGAGGCCGAGGCAGGTGGATCACCTGAGGTCAGGAGTTCAAGACCAGCCTGGCCAA
>NW_012114466.1:3064625-3071697 GCF_000951035.1 Colobus angolensis palliatus | reverse complement strand
TAGCCAGGATGGTCTCGATCTCCTGACCTCGTGATCCGCCCGTCTTGGCCTCCCAAAGTGCTGGGATTACAGGCTTGAGCCACCGCGCCTGGCCGACACTTGTCTTAAAGAAATAAAATGTCCACACAAAAACCTGTACACAAATGTTCATAGCAGCTTGACTTGTCATAGCCAAAACTGGAACCAGCCCTGATGTCCTTCATCCACCAATGGTTAAAGAAACAGGAACATCCAGGCCAGGCACAGTGGCTCACGGCTGTAATCCCAGCATTTTGGGAGGCCAGGGTGGGCAGATCACCTGAGGTTGGGAGTTTGAGACCAGCCTGGCCAACATGGAGAAACCCTGTCTCTACTGAAAACACAAAATTAGCCAGGCATGGTGGCTCATGCCTGTAATCCCAGCTACTTGGGAGGTTGAGACAGGAGAATCACTTGAACCCCAGAGGCAGAGGTTGCAGTAAGCCAAGATCATGCCATTGCAAATCCAACCTGGGCAACAAGAGGGAAACTCCGTGTCAAAAAAAGAAAGAAAGAAACAGGAACATCCAGGCCATGGGACCCCACTCTGCAGTAAAAAGGAACTGTTGATCCACTCAGTGAACTGGAGGAATCCAGGGAATTAGGCTGAGCGAAAAAAATAAAGCAATCCCAGAAAGTACGATGCAGCATGATTCCGTGTATACATTTTTGTAATGACAAAACTTTAGAATTAGAGGACAGATTCATGGTGCCAGGGATTAGGGATGTGAAAGGGGGTGGGCGTGGCCATAAAAAGGTAACTCCAACTCCAAGGATTCTCGTAGTGATGGAGCTCTTCCAAACCATGACAGGAGTGGTGGAGACAGGAACCTGCATGAATGATAAAGCTGTAGTACAGAATTCACACACACACACACGAGTACAAGCAAACTGTAGAAATCCAAATAGGATTGGTGGATTGCCCCAGTGTCCGTTTCCTGGTTGTACTGTTGTAATGTGGTTTTGCAAAATATTGCCTTCGAGGGAAACTGGGCAAAATGTATAAAGGACACCTTCCTTTTTTTTTTTTTTTTTTTTTTTTTTTGAGACAGAGTCTTGCTCTGTTGCCCAGGCTGGAGTGCAGTGGTGCCATCTCAGCTCACTGCAACCTCTGCCTCCTGGGTGTTATAAGCAAAATGCTTATTCCCTTAGAAATGCTTGTTCCTCTGTGCCAAAAAGAAGAACTAGAGCTCAGACAATTTTCTCAGCAAGGCAATTTTACTTTCTGCAGAAAGGGAGCTCCGCACAGATGGAACAATGGCGAGAGCACACCTCAACAAAGGAGGCAAACAATTTGTATCCCTTATGTGGCTTGTCCCTGCTACTGTGTCCTGTCTCCATTAGCTGGAGCTGGACCTTACAATCTAAGCTAAACTCGACTGGTTAATAACTTAAAACTTTCCTAAATAGGTAAAGGTAAGGAAGAACAAAGGAAAAGAGGAAGTTGCTTATGATAAGACTCAGAGAGGCCAGGTGCAGTGGCTTACGCCTCTAATCCCAGCACTTTGGGAGGCCAAGGCGGGCGGATCATGAGGTCAGGAGATCAAGACCATCTTGGCTAACACAGTGAAACCCCGTCTCTACTAAAAATACAAAAAAATTAGCCAGGCGTGGTGGCAGGTGCCTGTGGTCCCAGCTACTCAGGAGGCTGAGGCAGGAGAATGGTGTGAACCCGGGAGGCAGAGCTTGCAGTGAGCTGAGATTGCGCCACTGCACTCCAGCCTGGGCGACAGAGAGAGACTCTGTCTCAAAAAAAAAAAAGCAAAGAAAAAGAAAAGACTCAGAGAAATAATAACATTTCCAAATAAGGAAGGGGCATAAGCTGTGAGCTGGGACATGCCTGAGCATGTCTAGAACAAATATCTTGGTTAAAGTATAAGGACATAGAATGTATTCATTCCCTTATATCTAAAAGCTACGTAGGATAGGGCTTACACAAGAGTTATTAGCACAAATCCAGGAAGCTTGAAGGAAGTTAGTCTTTAAAAGAAACTATTATTTCTAACACTTATGATTTATTCTTTAACAAGAAGGGAAACTTTGAAGAGGAAACTTTTTACTTTCCACACTGGGTTCAAGTGATTCTCCTGCCTAAGCTTCCTGAGTAGCTGGGATTACAGGCATGCACCACCATGACCGGCTAATTTTTGTATTTTTAGTAGAGACAGGGTTTCACCATGTTGGCCAGTCTGGTCTTAAACTCCTGACCTCAAGTGATCCACCTGCCTCATGAGGCCTCCCAAATTGCTAAGATTACAGGTGTGAGCCACTGCACCCAGCCCCCTTGCTATTACTTTTTTTGGGGTTTTCTTTTTTTTTTTTTTTTTAAGACGAAGTATCACTCTGCCACCAGGCTGGAGTGCAGTGGCACAATCTCGGCTCACTACAACCTCCACCTCCCAGGTTCAAGTGATTCTCCTGCCTCAGCCTCCTGAGTAGCTGGGACTACAGCTGTGCACCACCACACTCAGCTAATTTTTGTATCTTTAGTAGAGACAGGATTTCACCATGTTGGCCAGGATAATCTCCATCTCTTGACCTTGTGATCCGCCCACCTTAGCCTCCCAAAGTGCTGGGATTAACCTTGCCCTGCCTGTTACTTCTTACAACTCTGTGAGTGAATCTACAATTATCTCTAAGTTTTCAAGTAACATTTTCTGTAAAGATGACCAATTTAAAAAAAAAGAACAAAAGGCTGTCACAGCCCAGAGGAACCTAATGAGACATAACAACTAAATGTCATGTGAGATTCTGAGTGGGATCTTGGACCAGAAAAAGGATGTTAGGTTAAAAACTAAGAAAACTGAATAAAATATGGGCTTTAGTCAATGAGAACCTTAATCATATTGGTTCAATACTTGTTTCAAATGAACCACACTGATGCAAGATGCTAAAAATAGGGGAACTAGGGGCAGAGTATATGGGAACTCTCTGTAGTATCATCTTAATTTCACTGTAAGTCTACAAATGTTCTTAAAAAATTCTATTTAAAATTTTTTGCATATGCCAGATAACTACTTTATAAAAAGGTTTGGAAGCCCTAAAGCTACATTGAGTCCAACCCTTTGGCCCAGCAATTCCACTCCTAAATATATACCCAAAAGTAATGAGATCATATGTCAACCAAAGGCATATAAAATAAAATTCGGTCAGTCATGGTGGCTCATGCCTGTAATCCCAGCACTTTGGGAGGCTGAGGCCAGTGAATCACCTCAGGTCAGGAGTTCGAGACCAGCCTGGCCAACATGGTGAAACCCCATCTCTACTAAAAATACAAAAATTAGCTAGGCATGATAGAGCATGCCTGTAGTCTCAGCTACTCAGGAGGCTAAGGCAGGAGATTCACTTGAACCCAGGAGGTGGAGCTTGCAGTGAGCCGAGATTGTGCCACTGCACTCCAGTCTGAGTGACAGAGCGAGACTCTACCTCAAAAAAAAAAGAAAATTCATAACAGCTCCTTTCAAAGTAGACAAAAACTGAAAACAAACCCAATATCCATCAATAGAAGAAGGGATGGTAAATTATGGTATATTCATATAATAGAGTAATACAAATAAAAAGGAAAGAAACAACTGTTCCTTTTTTTCTTTTTTTTTTTGACATGGAGTCTCGCTCTGCTGCCCAGGCTGGAGTACAGTGGCACAATCTCAGCTCACTGCAAGCTCCACCTTCCAGGTTCACGCCATTCTCCTGCCTCAGCCTCCAATGTAGCTGGGACTACAGGCACCCACCACCACACCCGGCTAATTGTTTTGTATTTGTAGTACAGACGAGGTTTCACCATGTTAGCCAGGATGGTCTCAATCTCCTGACCTCACGATCCACCTGCCAAGTCCTCCCAGAGTGCTGGGATTACAGGCATGAGCCACCGCACCCAGCCATGCTCCTTTTTTTAAATGGGCAGATCTTGTGAGAATAACAACGAACAGAAGAATTCAGACAGAAATGGCTCTGGCCAGGATGATTCTGGGGACGTGAAGCTCAAGAACAGACACAACTACCCGCAGTGCCAGAAGTGTGGCACCACCAGTGTAGGAAATGAGCTGAGGGAGAGGAAACACGAGGACACCTTGATCAGGCAGCAGCCACAAGGGTGTGTAGATGTGTATGTATGTTATCGTACTTTTTTTATAGCAAAAATAAATTTTGAAAAAAGATCACACATGTTATGAACTGAATGTGTCCCCACAAATTCATATGTTGAAGCCTTGAGACCAGGCGCAGCGGCTCATGCCTACAAACCAAGCACTTTGGGAGGCCAAAGCAGGAGGAGCTCTTGAACCCAGGGGTTCAAGACCAGCCTGGGCAACACGGCCAAACCTTGTCTGTACAAAAAATTTTTTAAAACCTTAGCCAGTGTAGTGGTGCATGCCTGTGGTGCCAGCTACTTGGGAGGCTGAGGTAGGAGGATTGCTTGAGCCCAGGAGGTTGAGGCTGCAGTGAGCCATGATTACACCACTATACTCCAGCCTGGGCAACAAGGTGAGACCCTGTCTGGAAAAAAAAAAAAAAGAAGAAGAAGAAGAAGCTAACCTCCAATATGATAGTGCAGTATATGGAGGTGGAGTGTTTGGGATGTGATTAGGTTTAGATAAGGGTGGGGCCCCTGTGATGGGATTAGCGGCCTTATAAGAAGAGGAAGAGACATTATAACTGCCCTCTTCCTCCTCCTCCCCTTCATGCTCCTTTCTCTCCCACTCTCTTGTGAGGACCCCGTGGCCATCTGCAAACCCAAGGAGAGAGCCCTCACCAGGACCTGAATCCGCCAGCCCCTCGGAGTTGGGCTTCCAGCATGCAGAATTATGAGAGATGAACATCCTTTGTTTAAGCCCCCAGACTGTGTTATTTCATTCTGGATGCCTAGGTAGGCTGTCTACACAGCAGGAAAATGTTGAAGCCAAGTAGGAACCCAGTGGTCTGGTTTGCGGAGCTTTAACCATGATGACCCCATGCTCATTTTCCCAAAGAAGACTCCGGAAACCTGAACCCACCCCCCGCCACTCAACTCTCCACTGTCCCGGCAAAGGGCTCCAGCTGCTCTGGATGATGTGGAATCCAGGGTGCCATTGACGTTTTGTGCAAGGTCACTCCCTGTGCTGGGGCCTGACCTGTGCATCGCAGGCTCCAACCACGCCTCTGGCCTCTATGCAGTAGTGCCAGCAGCCCACCTCCCCACAGTTGTGACAACCAGAAATGTTTCCACACATTGTCAAGTGTCTCCTGGGTGCAAAATCACTGGGCTGAGAACCGTGGCTGCATGGGAAGTTGGCACACAGCGGGAGAGTCGGCACCAAAGAGGAATAACAATTAAAGCTTCAATAATAAATGCAACAATAACAGTGACTGTAGAAACAACAATACTTTTGGTAATCACAACCATAACAAAAGTGATCGCAGCCGCAGGGATAGCACCATGCACAACCTCACAATGCAACAGTAAGGATACTAAACAGCATGACATGGCTAATGGTCATTTAACGCATTTAACGACATCACTACAACGTAGGAGTTTGCTGAGAGTGGGTACACTGGGGTCCTGTCTCTCCAGCCCCCTGTGAGGACCCAGTGGCCGTCTGCAAATCCAAGGAGAGAGCCCTTGCCAGGAACTGAATCCACCAGCCCCTCGAAGTTGGGTTTCCAGCATGCAGAAGAGGGCAGGTATGGTGTCTGAGCCAAGTTCAGAACCCCCTGTCTCTCCAGCCCCGTCCCTGGGGAGGGGACTTCACCCTCTCTGAGAACAGGATCCTCCTCTATAGGTAGCCAGGCAGGTCAGCCGAGGTCACCCATGAAGATGCTCGGGCAGGGGCCCGGCTACCAGGGAGTACGGTAAATGGTCCCTGCACCTCCCGGGGCAGGGGGGGCGGTTCTGTGCCCAGGGAAGGAAGAGGCTTTTGCCCAGTCCTGCAGGTTAGGCCCTGAGCATCAGGAGGGACCTGGGGATTCTCCCTGGTGCTTGGTTTGTCTCCAGAAGGCGCCTAGGACCCTGGAGATTCGGGTTCCAGTGACACTGCCCACACCTGGCTATAGGGCTCGGGCCAGTCCCTCTGCCTCCAGTCTGGGACAGAGAATGGAAAAATGAGGTCTGACCTTTAGACTGACTTCTAACCTGCTGTCCTCCGAGCCTTCTCCCTTCTGGTCAAGTCTTCTTTTTTAGGGACACGTCCCCCCAGCCCCGCCTATGCCCAGAATGGCCAGCGACAGGCCAGTGTAGCTACAAATCCGTGGGGAGCCAAGCTGGAGATTCTCCGTGTCCCTAGTAAATAAGCCTCCCTTGAGCAGTTTCTCAACAGGAGGACTCCAGTGCCTGTTGGAGTGGCTGAGGAAACAGCGCCAGGCCACCAGGACACTTCAGAGATCAAAGGAGACCTGTTCATAATCAAGCAACAGAGTCGCCCTCTCCACATCTTAGCACTGCATGGGGTGCCCACGCTGGCCCCACAGCTGAGGCTCCTGGTCCCCACCCCTTCAGTCCCCAGGTACAGACACAGGTGTGCCAGAACCCAAGGCACGGGGCCACCCGGGAAACTTTGCTTCCTGCCTTTCTGCCGGGCAAACAAGTGGGAGGAGGAAAGTGTGGGCAGGAAGGGCTTCTGACCTCTGGTTCTGGAACCTTCCACCCAACACACCTGCACGCCTGCTCACACCCGTGAGCCAGGAAACAAAGCCGGGGCAGGAATGATCAAGGTCAGGCAGGGAGGGAGGAGGCCAGGATGTGCCCCGACCCAGGCCAGCCGGGGAGGGAGGGAGGCAGGATGACTCCCCGTCCAGGTCAGCTCTGGAGGGGGGCGGCCAGGATAACCCTCCACCCAGGTCAGTCTGGGAAGGAGGGAGCCAGGATGAGTCCCCACCCAGGCCAGCCCAGGGCCCCTCTCCACACCACCACTTCCTGTTCCCAGAGGCCCTGAGACTGCCACATCCGCACTCCCTGCCCCACACACACACCACACACCAGACACACCAACACACCACACACGTACACACAGGCACACACACACACACCACTCCACACCGGACACACACACCAGACAGCCACACCACACACGTACACACAGGC
>NW_012114466.1:3063374-3064334 GCF_000951035.1 Colobus angolensis palliatus | reverse complement strand
ACCACACACACACCACACCGGACATACACACAACACGCACATTCACCACACACACAGACACACCACATATGTACACAAACGCACACACAGCACACAGACACCACACACGAATGCACAGCACATATGCACAGCCACACATGCCTCATATACACACACCAACCACACATGTGCACACACTGCACACAGCCACCACACACACCACACACACCACACATCTCATGCACACACCACACTCATCCATACACACCACACACACACCACACACCTAGGCAGAAACACTGGCACACACATTCACATCCAGATGTACTCAGGCCACACACACACTCCCCAGCACTGGGTGCAGCAGTGAGGAGGCAGCACGCAGCTGTGCCCAGCAGACAACAGAAAATTAAGGTGACACGACCATACTCTGCGAAAGGAAAAAGGCGCCCTGTCCCTTCAGCCAGGCTGGGCCAACCCGGGCCAAGGCTGCTGTGCACCCCTCCTTCCCCCAACACCCCGGGGAGGTCCAGACGTGCCCACCTGCTCTGGCAGAGCAGCCTCAGGCGTGGGGTCTGTGCTCCCCGAGGCCCACAGCGCCCGTGGCTGGCCTGGGGCTGCTGGTCCGGTGGCTTCTCCAGGCACAGAGGGAGAAGGGAGGGGCAGGGGCAGGGGCGTGCATCCCATGCTATGCCCGCACCCCTGAGGGGCAGCCGCAGTTTTTTAATTCCCTGGGGCTACAGAGGGGTCTGGACTGGAGAGTGCAGACAGACAGATGGACAGACAGACCGACAAATGGAAAGATGGACAGATAGAGGGGCTTCTGGGTGGGAGTCGGGGGGAGATGCAGGGGGCCTCTCTGGGTGGATTTCTCAGGGGCAGGGCTCTGATCGGCCGATGCCCATTCTGGGCAGCCCACCAAAAGTGTGGTGAGGTGTCGGGTGTGGTGGAATTCCAAGTGGGGGAGCCTGTGGAGTGTGT
>NW_012114466.1:3051197-3059469 GCF_000951035.1 Colobus angolensis palliatus | reverse complement strand
GTGTGTGTGTGTGTGTGTGTGGTGCGTGGTGTGTGTGTGTGAAGTGTGGTGCGTGGTATGTGTGTGTGAGGTGTATGTACTGTGGAGTGGTGTGTGAAGTGTGGTGCGTGGTGTGTGTCTATGTGAAGTGTGTGTACTGTGGAGTGTGTGTGAAGTGTGTGTGGTGCGTGGTGTGTGTCCGTGTGAGGTGTGTGTACTGTGGAGTGTGTGTGTGTGAGGTGTGTGTGGTGTGTGTCCGTGTGAGGTGTGTGTACCATGGAGCGTGCGTGTGGAGTGTGCATGGTGCGTGTCTGAGGGTACAGGATGAGTCTGTGGGTGTGGGGTGCGTGCCCACGGGGTTGGGAGAAGCCCAGGGGTGGGCATGGGGTCAGCACTGTGACGGGGCCCAGGCCTCTCTCATTGATGCCCACAAAACCCCACGTGGCAGGAACCAGGCTGGGCCTCACTGGCGGGGTCAGCAGAGCCTGTCGCTGCTGGAGGCGTCCCTCGTAAATGAGAAGGTTGTGTGACCCCCAGACCAGCAGACAAGCTGGGGGTCCCGCCACGTGCTGCAGCCGGGCGGGGTCGAGTCGTGTTCTGGGCAATGCTGGTGTCACTTAAAATGAAATACACAGGGGGCGGACAGGCAGCTCCCCAGCTCTGGGTCCTTGGCCTGGACCTCGACCTCCCCAAAGTGACCCCGGATGGCCCTGCGAGTCCCCGTTTCCGACAACCACACAGCTCTGGCTACACACGTCCTGTTTGCGTGGTTGCTAGGAGGTTGCCATGGCGACTAATCGGGGATGAGGGAAGCCTGGCGCTTAACACATCCCCCTCCGACGGTCAAAATTGGTCCTCTCTGGCAGCTGCTCCTGGGATCACAGCCGCCCACGCAGGGGCTGGGGATGGCTGGGCCCCCACAGACCCTTCCAGAAGCCGACACACGGGGGATGCTGAATGAACAGGAGCAGAATGGGTTAAGGATGGAGCGCAAACAAAAATGGATTGGGGCGAGGTGACCCAGAAGTGTCTGGGCCCCCAGACGGCTTGGGATCCGTGTCTGTGGGTCTGGTGCTCACGTATGTCGGATCCCCCAGCAGCCCCTTAGCCTTGCACAGGGCCACTGGGTCTCCCTCAGCCACAGATGAGGAACTCAGGCTGTCAGAGGTGAGGTGCCCTGACCCCACCAGGAGCTCCCCCGAGTTACCATCAGGGTGCTGGGATGCGCCGGGATGGAGACACACACCTCCCACGGAAGTGGCAAAGAGACGCAGGCTCAGAGAGGCCTAGGGCCTTGTCCTGGGTCACCCAGCACACCAGGGATGCCAGAGTGTGCAGGCACGATGCCAGCAGAGGTGCTGGAACACCCAGTCCAGAGGGGCTGGGGAGAGGCACAGGCCAGAGACACGATGATGGGTGTGGGGCAATGAGCAATTGTGTAATTAAATGCCCAGGAGGCCGGGCGCAGTGGCTCATGCCTGTAATCCCAGCATTTTAGGAGGCCCAGGCAGGTGGATCACCTGAGGTCAGGAGTTCAAGACCAGCCTGACCAACATGGAGAAACCCCGTCTCTACTAAAAATATAAAATTAGCTGGGTGTGGTGGCGCATGCCAGTAATCCCAGCTACTCGGGAGACTGAGGCAGGAGAATCGCTTGAACGCGGGAGGCAGAGGCTGCAGTGAGCCAAGATAGCACCATTGCACTCCAGCCTGGGCAACAAGAGCGAAACTCTGTCTCAAAAAATAATAATAATAAATAAACGCCCAGGAGATGGAGTCGGGTGAGGAGCCGCGGCAGGGGAGCCGAGTGTGGAGGAGACCGTGGTGGCATGAAAATTGGGAGACAGAACTGACCCCTCCTGTTCTGCTCCCCAGTCTCTGGGAAGGAGGCTGTGACCCTGCTGCTTCCCTGTGCTCCCAGCCCCTGTTTCTCTTTGTCTCAAAGCAGCCCTTGTGGAGGCAGGCAAGAGAGGCTCACCGCTGCCACACACACAGAAACGGAGGCCCAGGGCAGACATGGCCCCAGATCCCAGCTTTGCCGCCCCCAGCCCTGAGATTTTCCATTTCCGCACTCGTGACTGCTCACGTACCGGAACAAGCCCGGGGCCCCAATCACACACCCCATGCTATGCCAGGCAGCAAGGGGCACCCTGGCCAATGCAGTGCCTGGCATGGGGCAGACACTCCAGAGACGCTTGTGAATGGGAGGGAAAAGCAGAGACTGCCACCACATGTGACAAATGGGGAACCTGAGCCCCAAAAAGGGCAGGGGCACAGGAGAGTCCATGGAAGGGCCAGGAGCAGATCACAGGGCTGGGCTGTGGTAGTCCCCACCCCACAGCCCACCCTGATACTGAAGCAAGGGTGGGAGGGGGAAGGGAAAGAAAAGCCGTAGAGGTGGGCGACTGAGTGGGCAGGGGCAGCCCCACACCACTGCCTCCGCCACCCCCGGTCTGCAGGGTGGGGGGTGCCGAGGTTTCTGCGGCCTCCGAGGAGGCAGCTGTTGCTATGGTGACCACCGTTACCTGGCAACTGAGCCGCATCGTCCTGGGCACCTGCTGTCTCTTCTCTGGAGCTTCTGGCTAGCTCTGGGGACAGACTTGTGTCCAAAAGCCCCCTTGTCTCAGAAAACCCACCTGTGGGGACAAGCCAGGCAGGCGTGGGCACAATGAGGCCTGCAGAGCCCCTCCCGGGTCTGTGGGAGTGAGAAGTGGAGCCACATCACTCAAGGCTTTCACCTTTTCAAAGCTGGAAATAATTGTATTGATTTGTAGGATAATAAAAATAACACTGTAAAAAAATTTCAAACAATACAGGGAAGTATACAAACAAAAGTAAGACTCAGTGGCATCTCATCTTGGTGGTATCTCCCATCATCTCTCTGTGTGGTGTATCGAGGCATAAAGGCAGATGTGATTCAACAAGAGGGTCATGCTCTCCACAGGCCTGCTGCCCCTTGGCACTGCACAGAGGCAGGTTTCTGGGCCAGCGACTTCACTCCTTCATGCCATCACTGCCTGGTGTCTGGCAGTGACTCACTGAGTGTCCCCTGAACTCCTGCTCAACGCCCAGGCGGGCACCGGGCTCTTGCGATCTGAGACTCCATGCCTAGCCTCAGGAAAGTGGGGGCCTGAAGGCATCTGAGTCGGGAGACCTTTGACCGGCACATCCAAGACCCCAACTTCAGGACCAGAGTGCTCCACTTCATGAGAAAGGGGCAGGTTCCACGGCAGGCGGGGGGCGGGGCGGGGGTTCCTAGGAAAGAGAGAGCCTGCTCAACCAGGGAATCAGGGCAGACTTCCGGGAGGAGACCCTTTTTTGGCTGAGATTAGAAAAACGAGAAAGAGGCCGGGCGCGGTGGCTCACGCCTGTAATCCCAGCACTTTGGGAGGCCTAGGTGGGCAGATCACCTGAGGTCGGGAGTGCGAGACCAGCCGGGTCAACATGGTGAAACCCCATCTCTACTAAAAATACAAAAATTAGCCAGGCATGGTGGCAGGGGCCTGTAATCCCAGCCACTGAACCCGGGAGGCAGTGTTTGCAGTGAGCCAAGATTGCACCACTGCACTCCAGCCTATGAGTGAGGGCAACGGAGTGAGACTCCGTATCAACAGAGGGAAGGGAAGGGAAGGGAAGGGAAGGGAAGGGAAGGGAAGGGAAGGGAAGGGGAGGAAGGAAGGAAGGAAGGAAGGAAGGAGAGAGAGAGAGAAAGAAAGAGAGAGAGAGAAAGAAAGAGAGAAAGGAAAGAAAGAAAGAAAGATTAGGAAATGGAAATAAATAAAGTTGGAGGACAAAAAGAAGGAAACACAAAGAAGAAAAAATGGGGTGGACAGAGGCATAGAGGTGGGACTGTGCTGTCATCAATCGAGTCTTACCCGGTGGGGGCATCAGGGTGCCCTGACCCACCCTTCGCAGAGAAGGCTGAAAGGAAGGAGTTGGGAGGCTGGGGAGCAGGAAAGTGGGAACGGCACGTGCAAAGCCCAGAGGCAAGAAGGAGGTCTTTTCAAGAAACTGCAGACTGTTCCAAATGTCGGGGTGCTGGGTATAAGGGGGCAGCCGATGGCAGCCACACCACCAGGGCCCAGGCTGAAGAGCATCGCGGGGCTGAGTGAGGGCAACCGTGGAGCCCGAGCGCCACCCCTTGGCCGTCTTCACGGTGTGAAGACAGAGAGTGAGCGGTGGGGGAGAAGCTCCTGGGCCAGGGGGCCCTCACCTGCCCTTTCTGTGTGCTGCGGGGGACGGATGGGTGCTCTCCCACCACCTACTGGGCCATCTTGGCGGGGGCTCTCAGACTATGGGATGGAGCACAGGGCGCTAGACCCCTGGGTCCCTGGGTAAGCCCCCAGTCTGAGATCACAACAGAGTGGTCTGGGCTGGAGAGAAGGAGCCCGCAGGAGGCCCAAGCCCAACTGGTGGTCTGTGAGGGCTTCCAGGAGGAGGTGAGGTTTGGGCAGAGCCTTGGTGACAACCAGGGTGTAGCAAGGGGAGGGTGATATTCAGGATATTCAGTCCCTTTGGGGTTCCCCGGGCAGACCTTCTGCTGCCAGCTCAGCACCAAGCCTGGGCTGGTGGAGGCCACCAGGGACCACTCAGCAGACCCTCCAGAGTGGGGATGGGGAGCCCCTCCAGATGCTCATAGTGGATGACAAACACAGAGGGAGAAGTGGGTGACTCAGGGCAGAGGCCCCCCACCCACGGGCTGGATGGGCCCCTAGGACAGGGGGGTGCAGGGCTGGGAGGTGGGTTGCAGGGGCTCAGCCGGTTCTGCCCCGCCTGCCTGGGGACTTTCCGCTGTCTTAATCCCTGGAACCTGTGAGCATGACCTTATTTGGAGGCAGGATCTAATTGCATCCTGGATTTTTCTGGTGGGCCCTAAGTCCCATGACAATGTCCTTGTAAGAGACAGAAGAGGAGAAGGCACAGAGGGAGGCCACATGAGGATGGAGGAAGAATGGGAGGGATGCAGCCACAAGCTAAGGAACTGGGGTCCCCAGGAGCTGGGAGAGGCAGGAAAGATCCCCCTGAGCCTTCAGAGGAGCCCGGCTCTGCCCACACCTTGATTTCGGACCTCTGGCCTCCAGAACTGCAATTGAATAAATGTCTGTTGTTTTAAGTCCTCCAGGCTGTGGTCATCTGTGAGGCCACAGAACTGACGTAGGGACCTCAGGTGGCAGCAGCTCCCCTGCACACGGCCCCATGGGTCCAGCACTGCCCGCGCTCTGTCCCTCCCAGAGGCAGCCTGGGTGATGAGGGCCAGCACGGTGCTGTGGCCGAGGCTGTGTCAGCGTGCGACAAGGAGGGCCCAAGGCTTCTCTTGAACAAACACTCACTGCCTGACCCCACAGGCACTGTCAGAAGGCAGGCGCCCAGCAGCAGCACCAGTGCACCCCGAGCCACCGCCCAAGGATCTGGTCTGGGCACACATAGAGGGGCCGGGTGGACTTGCAGGCTTCTCAGGGCCATTTCCCATGCTGGCAAACCACAAGGAAGGCCCAGGGAGGGCAGGGGCGCTGTGGGATTTAGGGGGCACAGAGGGCACACCCTCTTCCAAGAGCCAGAAAGATCCCCAGACCCTGTGGGAACCGCACCCTCAACCCCTCTTGGGCTGCAGCAGGAGCCTGGGGCTGGGGGCTGGGAGCACCTGGGTGGGGAGACAGCCTCACCTGCCAGCCACAGGGTCTCCAGATGGCTCAGATGGGAAGCCAGCCCCAGTGTTGCTTGGAAGGGGGCAGTTCTAGGTGGTCCAGGTTCCCAGCGTCATGGAAACAACAGTGGTTGTTTGTTAAAGCAACAGTGTCATTTTCATCATCATCGTTACTTGCTGGACGTTAAGCGCCGGGAGCCTCACTCACCCAGCCAGCGGGTCCTTTCCACACCCCATTGGGAGGCAAAAGGGCAGAGACACACCACTGGCAGGTAGGGACTGGTCTGGAACTCAGAGGGCCAACCCCAGGTTCCCATGGCAGTGACGGTGGCTGACGGGCAGGAGGCCCCAAGGATGGAAAGGATCAGGGGTCCCAGGGAGATCCCTCCCCCTCTCGGAGCCTCAGTTTCCTCCTCTGTAAAATGGGGATGAGGCCGGTCTGTCCCATGGCAGGCAGGGCTGCTGGGAGCTGACCAGGCAGAGAGTGAGACTTTGTGGGCAGCACCTCCCCAGGCGTTTGGGAAGGGGAGCGCAGGGAACCGGCAGGGCCATGCCCAGAGGACCCCGCGCAGGGTTGAGTGCTCTGCTATCCTGTCTTGAGATTCTTAGTCATTGGTGAAGGACAGCCCCATTTCAGGTTCAACTTGGCTGGGTCGGCTCATAATTTGGCTGGTCCTGGGTGCAGGCAACACCATTAGGGTCCCTGGTGCTGTGGCCGCAGCCCCCCCCTCCAGGCTGCCCCCACGCTCCCCCTGCCAGGGCAGGCTGGCCACTTCCCAGCCGGGCCTCCCTCCTGGGAAACCTCCCTGACCACCAGCCCCCATCTCCTAGGGTCTCCCTCCCACAGCCTGGGCAGGGGTCAGGCACAGCAGGAAGGGCTTGCTGATGGGCTACATGGGGATCCTTGGGGGACATGGAGGGGCGCAGGTGTGGCTTCCCCAGCCTAGCCCCAGGAGGGCCCACAGCTGGAATTTTCATCATCCAGAACCCTCCTGGACAGCGCCCACGGAAGGGCCAGGGGTGAGGTCAGACGCGGCTCTCCAGTCCCCGCCTGCAGGCGACCTGATGGGATCTGTGGGGCATTCCTGCCACCTAGTGGTTGATGAAGAGAAGGCAGCACACCCACCTGAAAAGGGTAATGTTAAATTAGGGTTAGGGTTAGGGTTAGGGTTAGGATTACAGTAACAGTTAGGGTGAGATGGGGACATCCAGTCGGGATGAGCATGGGGCACCAATGCAGAGGGTACAAGTTTCCTGGATGCTTCAGACAACCCAATTTCCTTCCCTTCCCCACCACTGTTCTCCAATTAACTACTTATCAGCTCACCCTGTGCACAAGGTAACCAAGGGAAAGTGAAGACAGCCGTGCAGCCAGTGAGTGGCAGGGATCCCAGGAAGCCCACGACCACCAGGTGGATATTCAAAAGCCAAAGCTCATCCCTGAGGCCCCCACACTAAAAGTCAAGCTCGAGTCAGCTCTTCTCTCGTCAGGTGAAACCTGTGAAAGCTGCGGCTCTGTTGCAGGGTGAAGGGAGGAAGAGGCACCATCCTCTCCCTCCTGCCCTTCCTTCCTGGTGGGTGGTCCTGTTCTTCTGTCCTGGGTTTGCAAACACAGCTTCCAATCCCCTTTCCTTCGGGGAGCCCCTCCCATTTAGAGAGACAGGAGCCTCCCTGGGCAGAAACTCCAGCTCTGCCTCCGTAATGCCCCCAGGTGACCTTCAGAAGTGAAAATGAACCTCCAGCCCCACCTCTTCAATGTGCAGCTGGCCAGTGAGTTAGCGAGAGAAGGAAGCCAGGCAGGGGGCAGAGGCACTGTGCTTAAGAGGCAGCCTCGGGGCCAGGCGCAGTGGCTCACACCTGCAATCCCCAGCACTTTGAGAGGCTGAGGGGGGTGGATTACCTGAGGTCAGGAATTTGAGACTAGCCTGACCAACATAGAGAAACCCTGTCTCTACTAAAAATACAAAATGTTTTTAGTAGAGCTGGGCGTGGTGGCTCATGCCTGTAATCCCAGCTACTGAGGAGGCTGAGGCAGGAGAATGTCTTGAACCCAGGAGGCGGAGGTTGCAGTGGGCTGAACTCCCATCATTGCACTCCAGCCTGAGCAACAAGAGTGAAACTCCATCTCAAAAAAAAAAAAAAAGAGGCAGCATCAGGCGTTCGGACCTAGATTCACAGCCCAGCTCTGCCGCCTTCCCAGCTCTCCCTGCTCTGTCACCTCCCTGGGCCTTGTTCCTTCACCATAAGACAGGGGCAGTGGTGCCTCTGCTCTGGGATGACCATGTGGATTCAACAGGAAATATTCATAGAGCTCCTGGCCAGGCTTAGTGTCCAAGGTGAGTCCCACAGGCCCCACAGAGCCCATGCATGTGCCTGGAGGCACTGTGCCTTGTGCTGGGAAGGAGGGAGAGGAGGATCATTCCACCGCCTCATCACTGCCCCAGAGGCACCAAGTTAATGCTCCCACCTGAGGCAGGGAGGAGACGGCACAGGGGAGGAAAGTAGGGGGGCGAGTGGGGCCTGGACAGAGGCAGGGGAGGATCAATGGAAAACAGCCAGACACCAGCTTGCCGGCAAGAATGGAGGCCAGTGCCTGGTGCAGCCACATCTGAGGTTCTTTCCTACTGTTCATCCTGGAGATCTGCAAAC
>NW_012114466.1:3043315-3049687 GCF_000951035.1 Colobus angolensis palliatus | reverse complement strand
CAGGCATGGTGGTGGGCACCTGTAATCCCAGCTACTCGGGAGGCTGAGGCAGGAGGATCATTTGAACCAGGGAGGCAGGGGTTGCAGTAAGCTGAGATCACACCATTGCACTCCAACCTGGGCAACAAGAGTGAAACTCCATCTAAAAAAAAAAAATGTCATGGAAGAACTTGAAATGCATCTCACCAGTGGAAGAAGCCAGTCTGAAAAGGCTACAAATAGTGTGATCCCAACTACATGACCCTGTGGGGCAGGCAAAACTACGGAGACAGTGAAAGGAGTTGGTGGTTGCCAGGAGTGAGAGGGAGACAGGGATGAGCAGGTGGGGTACGTGGATCCCTGCCCTGGATGATGCTACCATGGGGGTCCCTGTCCTTACACAATGTCCAGTGCAAAGAGGGGCCCCTCATGGAAACTGTGGACTCTGGGTGGCCCTGATGTAGCCATGTGGGTCCATCAGGTACCACAGATGCACCCTCTGGTGCAGACATTGACAGAGGGAGGGTGTGCGTGGTGGGGCTGTGCAGTCACGGGAAATCTCTGCACCTTCCACTCAATTCAACTCTGAACCTAGAACAACTCTAAAAATAAAGTCTATTAATTTTTTTAAGGCAGACTGAGAGGTGCCATTAAGGAGATGCAAGAAGTAGGGGGCCAGGAATGTGCAGGGGCTCCATCCCATTCGGAGACTCAGCGGTCACCCAGCCAAGCCAAGCTGAGTGTCTGCATCTGCAGGGGGCACCCCTGACGGAGCCCCAGGAGTGTCTTGGAAAGGGGAGGTCAGGACAGGCCTTTGTAAGTTAGGGTCCTGGGTCTAAGTGGTTTGTGGAGACGGACTGGGACTGGGTGAACCTGGTGACACAGCAGAATGGCACTGGGGATGTGGTGAGGTGTGGGTTTCAAGCACGTCCTTGTGAGAGAGCGGTCATTTCACCAGCAAGCAGCTCACCCAGTGAGGTGAGCTATTGTTCAGATAAATGGGTTCCAGGAAGTTCCTGAAACAAAGTCCTTTGCGACTGTGTCTTCCTGAGCAACGATTTTCTGGAATGGTCTGGTCATAGTATCACGTGCAGTCGTAGCTCTTGGTCGGATGAGCTGTGGGCCGGCGGTTTGTTCTTAGGCCCTAAAGGATGGACCCAGGGACTGGCAAGGGCAAAACCTGAGGCTCCGAAGAGCTCAGAGGAGAACAGGGAGTCAAGCACAGGAGGCCTCTGTTTTCCCATCTATAAAATAGACCTTGGCCTGCATGGATTCATAGAGCCCTTCCAGCTCTCCTGGATGAGTCTGTTTGAATCCAGGCCCTGGGGAGGAGGGATGGGTGGGGGCTGGGAAGTCGCCCATGGGAGATCACAGTGGAGCAGTGACAGAGGCAGAGTTGGATCCAGATGTCCCAATGCCCAGTCCAGCCTGCTCCCTGACCCCTCTCCCTGACACAGAAGGATGGGGTGCCAGGAATGGGACTGGGCCTTCCAGAGATGCAACCACCTCATCCCTTCCTATAGCCCACCAGTCCAAGACCCTGGTTCCTCTGCCTCTCTTGGCTCCTTGTCCCGTGGCCAGCCCATGCCTGTCACCTTGCCTCATGGCCAGCCCCTGGCTGTCACCACCTCTCCTTGCATCCCCCTGGGCTTAACCCACTCCCTCAAATCCATTCTCTGTGCTGGGAAGATCCATCTTAGCAAAACCCAAGTCTGACCCTGTCACTCACCTGCTCAAAAACCCGCATGGCTCCCCATTGCCCTATAGACAAAGACTCTCCTCACTGTATCGGAATCCTAGCTACCTGTGTTGTGTATATTGATCCCAAAATTCACACGGAAATACAGCAGGCCCAGAAAAACCAAACGATCTTGAGAAAAAAAAAAAATAGGAGGACTCATACTTCCCAACTTCAAAACTTACTGCAAAGCTACAGCTATCAAGATGGTGTGGTACTGGCATAATTAAAGACATATAAGTCAATAGAATAGAGTAAGAGTCCAGAAATAAACCCATACATATATATATGGCCAATTGATATTCAATGAGAGTGCCAAGACAATCAGAAAAGAATCATCTTTCAACAAATGGAGCTGAGATAATTGGGTATCCACATGCAAAATAGTGAAGCTGGACCCCTACCTCACTCCATGTACAAAAACTAACTCAAAATGGATCAAAGACAGCCATGGAAGAGTTGCCACTACAAAAAGCAGAAGAGGACAGATGTTAATCTTCAAGACTTTGAATTAGGCAAGAATTTCTTAGTTATGACACCAAAGCACAAGAAACCAAAGAAAAAACATAGAAAATGGATTTCATCAAGATGAAAAACTTGTGCTTCGAAGGACATTAACAAGAAAGTGATAAAACAGCTCAAAGACTAGAAGGAACTATTTGTAAATCACATATCTAACACAGATATAGTATTTAGACTAGATAAAGAACTACTACAACTCAATAATTTAAAAAAACAAATATCCACATTAAAAAGTGACCAAAGAAGGCTGGTCACAGTGGCTCACACCTGTAATTTCAGCACTTTGGGAGGCTGAGGTGGGGGGATCACTTGAGGTCAGGAGTTCAAGACCAGCCTAGCCAACATGGCAAAACCCTGTCCCTACTAAAAATACAAAAATTAGCAGGACATGGTGGTGGGTACCTGTAATCCCAGCTACTTGGGAGGCTGAGGCAGGAGAACCACTTGAACCTGGGAGGTGGAGGTTGCAGTGAGCTGAGATCACACCACTGCACTTCAACCTGGGTAATAGAGTGAGACTCTGTTTCAAAAAAAAGTGACCAAAGGATTTGAAGATACACTTCTCTAGACAAGATATACTCATGGCAACAGGCACATAAAAAGGGGCCCAATATCACTAGTCATCAGAAAAATTGCAAATCAAACAGACAATGTCACAGCACTTCACAATCGCGATGATGGCTGTACCAAAAAAAATGACAATAACAGATTGTGGCAAGGATGTAGTGAAATCAGAGCCCTCATACATTGCTAATGGGAAGGTAAAATGGTGCAGGAGAAGAACTGCCTGGCAGTTCCTTGGAAAATTAAACATAGAGTTACAGCAATCTCACCCCAGATATCTACTCAAGAAAACAGAAACACATGTCCACACAAAAATGTACACTTGAATGTTTACAGCAGCACTATTCACAACAGCAAAATGTGGAAACAATCCAAATTTCCATCAACAGAAAATGGATAAACAGAATGTGGTATGCACATCCAACCATAAAAAGGACTGAAGTCCTGACAAGTGACACTTCATGGGTCAGCCTTCAAAACATGGTGCTCAGTGAAAGAAGCCTGATATGAAAGGCCACAGATTCTAGGTTTCCATGTATATGAAATATCCAGAATAGGGAAACCTACAGAGACAGAAAGATTGGCAATCGCCAGGTGCTGGGCATATGGGGGAAGGGTGAGTATCTGTTAATGGGAACAGGGTTTCTTTCAGGGAGATGTTAATATTCTGGAATTAGATTGGTGGTTGCACAATCTTGTGAATATACTAAAAACTACACTGTATGCTTTAACAGGGTGAATTTTGTGGTATGTGTCTTGATCTCAGGTTTTATCAAAGGCCCTCCAGACTCCTTAGCTGGCATTTGGGAGCTGCCCAGCAGGTCCCACAGCCTCTCCTGCCTCATCTCTCGCTCAAACCTCCTAACCACATCCTCTACCACTCTGGGAAGCCTGTGAGATCACACCCCACCTTCACCGAGCAACCCCATTACAGCATTCATCACCCAGCATTGGGGTGGTAAAGTGTCCTCCACCCCTCCATGAGCAGAGTCCCCTAGGTCAGAGACTCTGTTTCCTAGTCCCCTAGGTCAGAGACCAGGCTGGCTACCCCTGTGTCCACAGCACCCAGCAGGGGCCCCATGGATCCACAGAGTGGACATCAGACAAGGAGCAGAGGTGGATGAATGGATAGATAGATGTTTGCACGGGTGATGGGTGAATGAATGGATGGATGGGTGGATAGTTGGAAGGGGGAATGGATGCTGGCTGGATGAATGAATGGAAAATGGGTGGGTAGATCAGTGGATGGATGGATGAATGATTGAACAGATAAATAGATGGATAGATAGATGGATGGATAGATGAATGGATGGTTGCATAGGTGGAAGGATGATAGGTGGATGGATGGATGGATGGATAGACAGTTAGATGTGGGGGATGAGTGGTGAATGAATGGATGGATGATTGAACAGATGGACCGATAGACAGATGGGTGGATGGATGAATGAGTGGATGGATGATGAATGGATAGATGCATGAATAGTTGCAAGGGTGGGAGGATGATGGATGGATGGATGGATGGATGACTGGTTGGATGGATGGGGGGATAGGTATAGGTGGATAGATAGATGATGGGTGGATGCCTGGATAAATGAAGGGATGGATGCATGGATGGATGGATGGATGGATGATTGAATGGATGGATGGATGGATGGATGGATGGATGGATGGATGGATGGATGGATGGATGAGTGGATGGATGATGAATGGATAGATGCATGAATAGTCAGATGGGTGGAAGGATGTTGGATGGATGGATGGTTGGATGGATGAGGGGATGGATATAGGTGGATGGATAGATGATGGGTGGATACCTGGATGAATGAAGGGGATGGAGGGATGAATGGATGGACGATTGAACGGATGGATGGATGATTGAATGGATGGATGGATGGATGGATGGATGGATGGATGGATGGATGGATGGATGGATGAGTGGATGGATGGTTTGATGGGGGGATGGATAAGTGGATGGATGGGGGATGGATGGATGCATGGATGGATGACTGAACAGATGGACTATGGATGGATGAATCAGTGGGTGGGTGGGTGAGTAATGCAGGGATATATGGATGTATGGGTGGATATGTGGATGGGTTTTCAGGAGCCTAGAATGTCTGACCATTGCCCCTGTTTTGGGACAAAGGAATAGCCACCTCTCCTTTCATTCCTCTATCCTCTTTCTCCCTGCTGACTCTAATGGCTCCAGATTGACCAAGGGCAGTAGGAGGGGATGGTCAGGCCAAGCGAGTTGGGTGAAGGAGGGTAAGAGCCAGTGCCGCACTTTGCCCTGGATTTCACAGCCCAGCCAAGCCTTCCTTGCTAGGAACTCTGGCAGTGAGAACAAGACCCATGGGAGCGCCTCAGAGCAGACAGGCCATCTGCCCTAAGCCAAGTGGTGACAAGGGCCCTGGCCCAGGGATGGGAAGGGAGAGAGGTCCCAGGCTTGGCTTCTCTGCTGAGCCCAGGGAAGGTGATGACTCAGCAGGGGAGAAGACAGACACTCCCTGAAGTGGGCCTAAGCTGGCTAGAGCTTCATGAATACACAGCATCCCCCAGCAGCCCACACACATGCATGTGCGCACACATGCACACACCATCCAGTCAGGGGGCGCACTGGCTGGGACCACAGCTACCCAACACTGTCTCAGAATAGATCTCACCACCACCTTCTGAAGTCGATGAGGCAGAGTTCTTGGTGGCCATTTCACAAACTGGATGGCTTGGTCTGAGCCTGGTTCCCCTGACCAGTACTCCCACTCACTGATCCACAAAAGCCAAGAGTCACTTCCAAGGGAACCCACAGCTGTCACTGTCCCCCTGGGGGTGCAACCTCATAGGTCACACCGGTGGTGGCAAAGCTCATTTTCCATTTCCTGCCCATACTCTTTCTGCAGAAGCTTCCTGAGTACCTACCCCATGCCCAGCACAGTGCCCCTCACCGGAGGTATACAAGAAACAAAATCTGGTCCATGGGCTTGCAACACTGGGGTCCCAGGGAGCAGACCTGTCACTGAGTCCTTGCTGACTCAAAGGTCAAGGTCATCTCCTTCCCACTGCAAGGAAGCCGGAAGGGACACATGATTGATGCCCTTGCATCAGGGCAGGACCAGGGAGAACTTCCCAGAGGAGGCGCTTTTGAACCTGAAACCCAAAGAAGAAAAGGGAGGCATCCAGGTAGGGGCAGAGGGGGTGTGGCAGGGAGAAGGGGAGGAGAGGGGGTGAGGAGGCAGTGTGAGCTGGAAGCCCAGAGCATGTAGGGAAGGAAAAAAAGCTCCAGGCAACTCTGTGGCCAGCATGGCAACTGAGGCCAGGCCAAGCCTGGGGGCCTTAGTGTCTAAAGACAAGATGAGAATCCCAAAACACTCACGCTTTAGGAGGCAACTTTGAAGCAATCAGGCTACTTTTTTATTTTTTATTTTTTGAGATTTGGTGTAACCAGGCTGGGCGTGGTGGCTCATGCCTGTAACCCCAGCACTTTGGGAGGATGAGGCGGGCAGATCACCTGAGGCCAGGAGTTCAAGACCAGCCTGGCCAACATGGCGAAACCCTGTCTCTACTAAAAATAC
>NW_012114466.1:3034425-3042700 GCF_000951035.1 Colobus angolensis palliatus | reverse complement strand
AAGGGAAGGGAAGGGAAGGGAAGGGAAGGGAAGGGAAGGGAAGGGAAGGGAAGGAAAGGGAGAAAGAGCAAGCTATGGCAATATATGAATTATTTGCAACCTGCTTCCCCCGCAACCCCCACCCAGACCTCTAAGGCAGCTGCTGCTCTTCCTCACCCAGCAAAATTTGCAAATTGGGATACAGAGGCAGAGAGCAGACAGAGAGGCTGTGGGGGCGACGTCCAGGACAGAGCTGAGTGGAGTGGAGGGGCTCAGGAGGGGCGCAGATGGAATGGGGCAAGGACAGCTAGGTTTCAGGAGCTAGGAGTAAGAGAGTGAGACTCCTAGGGCACCTGAGATAGAAGCAGAGCACGAGCGATGTGGAGACCATTTGTACATGTTTAGCTGGAGGTTATGGACATCCATCCACATTATGGTGCTATCGAGGAGTCTGCAGTAGAGTCTGCAGTAGATGGATGGATGGATGGATGGATGGATGGATGGATGGATGGATGGATGGATGGATGGATGGATATAGGTGGGTGCATGAATATAGGTGGATGGATAGATGGATGGATGATGGGTGGATACCTGGATGGATGGATGCATGGATGGATGGATGGATGGATGGATGGATGGATGGATGGATGGATGGATGGATGGATGGATTATTGAACAGATGGATGGATGGATGGATGGATGGATGGATGGATGGATGGATGGATGGGCGAGTGGGTGGGTGAATAATGAAGAGATATATGAATGTATGGGTGGATATGTGGATGGGTTTTCAGGAGCCTAGAATGTCCAGCCATTGCCCCTGTTTTGGGTCAAGAGAATGGCTACCACTTCTTTCATTCCTGTGTCCTCTTTCTCCCTGCTGACTCTAATGGCTCCAGATTGACCAAGGGCAGTAGGAGGGGATGGTCAGGCTTCTCAGCCAGGCTGGGTATGATGCCAGACCAGTAGTTCTTTTCATCTGTCGTGAGGTGCTCTTGGTCCATGGGGTAAATGCATTTACATGTTTTTCCACTATAAAAATAATACCACTTATTACTGGATATTTGAAAAACGCTAATTTGGAAAACTAGAAAGAACAGATAATTTTCCATATGGCAACATCCAAAGATAATTATCAGTAACAATTCAGTGCATTTCTTTCTGATCTTTTCCTAATCTCTGCATTTTATATCATCTTAATAGCTTGTAGAATGTTTTGAATATTGGTCGTTTTTTAAAATTTAACATGATTGCATGAACATTTCCCCATGTCTTTAAAAACTTATTGTAGGCTGGGCGCGTGACTGAGGCCTGGAATCCCAGCACTTTGGGAGGCCGAGGCAGGAGGATTGCTTAAGCCCAGAAGTTCAAGGCCAACCTGGGCAACATAGGGAGACCCCGTCTGTACAAAATATATTTTTTAAATTACCTGGGTCTGGTGGCACCCATCTGTGGTTCCAGCTACTTTGGAGGCTGAGGTGGGAGGATCCCTTGAGCCAGGGAGGTCAAGGCTGCAGTGAGCCGTGATGGTGCCACTACACTCCAGCCCGAGTGATAAAGGGATACCCAATCTCAAAAAAAAAAAAAAAAAAAAATCATAAACCTAATTCTAATGGGTGCGTCATATTCCAGAGAGAGGATGTATGAGAATTTCATGACTCACTTTGTTGGCCATTTTCACAGTGGGTATTTCCTGCTGCTCTAAACAGTGCCCTGACAAACAGTGTGGAGAGTTTCCTCAATTTTGAGAGACTCCCTGAGTGTGAGTTTCCAGAAGTGGAATCACTGAGTCAGCTCAGT
This sequence comes from Colobus angolensis palliatus, assembly GCF_000951035.1. Classification (NCBI taxonomy): domain Eukaryota; kingdom Metazoa; phylum Chordata; class Mammalia; order Primates; family Cercopithecidae; genus Colobus; species Colobus angolensis. Next base: position 3,040,921 of record NW_012114466.1, on the reverse strand, counting down.
TCCTGAATGTACAGCCAAGCTGGCCTCCAGAAGGTCTGCAGAGGTTTCCATTCCCATCGGGGGGATGAAAGGCCCTGCCGTGCAGTGCCCAGTACGAGGGACACACGCACACTTACACACCTACGATGTGGCAGATTTGAGGGGCCTCTCCGTGTCCAAGAGGCATTTCTATGGCTGTGTTTCATGGCCAGTGTTCCTGCCACCCCTGGGAACTATCCTGTGGGTTCGGCTGGGGCCATGAGCCGGGGAGTAGACACTGCTTGGATTGAGAAGCCGGCGGCCCCCAGCCTTGGCTCGTGCCTTCCTCATCGGCAGATGGAGAGACCGGGAGGCCATGAGACATGAGCATGAACAGCGGGCGTGGCTGGTGACCTGCCACTGCACTCTCGCCCCTCACAGCCCGCCGTCCGCTGGCAGGGCCGCTCGGGAGCACACACTGTTCCTGGTGCAAAGCCACTGCTGCCTGTTCCGGGAACAGCAGAAGATCAAACGCCCCGGGTTCCTGGACTTCATTAAAAACGTATTTCTTTCTCTTTGCCCGCAAAAGTTTCCATGTAACCAGGGAAACCTTTTTCAAATTACACCCTTCCTCCAACAGCCATGCAGTCTCGGGCCTGAGAATGGACGAGGCCCAGGATCTCTCAAAGTCTCAGAATCTCTTCCTCCACTGGAGCCCAGGGCCCCTTCGGGGGATGTGCAGCGCAGTTTCCAGATGGGCAGAGACGCCACATGGAAGGAGGGCAGGGGCCAGAACCCAGCTGGTCAGAGGGCACCCAGACAGCCCCAGAGGCCTCCAGCCACCGCGAGCCCTGCTAGGCAGCTGGGACAGCCCAGGGAAGGTGCCGGGCATTCGTTAATCCGCTCATCTGCTCACTGGCTGACATTTTGCCAGGTCCTCTGTGCTTCGACAGAGCTGGGACGGGGAACAGAGAAATAAATCAGCAAAATACCTTTGGTCAAGTCACTGCCAGGCTCTGGAGGGGGAGATGGCACCTGAAACATGTAATTACATTCCCGTTGTTGTTGAAAACACATTTTCTGAGCGCTTACTCTGGGTCACTAACTGTGCTGGGAGGTTCACATCATAAGCATTCTGTGAGCTGGGGACTGAATGTGTCCCAGGCCATGGCTGGCTGAGGCAGACAGAAGCCCATCGAGGGCCACAGAGTCCACCCAGGGCCCCAGGCCACCAACAGGAGCCAAAGCCCACCCAGGGTCCCAGGCCACCAGCAGAGGCCAAACCAAGACTAGGCTGCTCAGCCTGCCTGGCTCCACGATACTGCAATGGGGGCGAGCAGGAGGCCAGGGAGCTCCCTCAGGGTCACAAAGCCCCCCCACCCCAAGCACTGGGACAGGGTCAGCCAGGAAACAGGGCATGGCATCTGTCTCAGGGCCAGGGAGGAGGGAGAAGGGAGGAGGGGGTTGGGCAGAGCCAGTTCCGTGGACAGCCTGTGCAGGAAACAGCTGAGGGAAGCTGGGGCGAGATGGGGGCAGTATGGCCTCCACAGCCCACTCTCCCGTGGGAGCCAGGGCAGGGGCGGTCCTGCCATTGCTGAGGTTGGAACCACAGTGGCTGAGGCCACAATCCAGCTCTGGGTCTGCCGGCTCCCACCCGCCATCACTGCCAGAGCCCAGGGACCTCTTCTGTAGAGCAGGACTGTAGGTTTCTGCCCCTAGTGTCATGGAGATTCCAGGTCCCAGAGGACAAGACAAGGCCAGGAGATGTTGTTTCTCCCAAGACTCTGGGCAATTCTCAAACCGGGAGCTGAGTCAGCCCCATTCACCTGCTCACCAAGGGGACCATGGCCAACACCTGGGCAGTTGACAGTGACCAGCAAACGAATGAATTAAGGAATAAGAGAATGCTGGAGTGAATGAGAGGAAGCAGAGCCCTGACCAGACTCTGGGAGCCCCAGGTCTGGCCGGTTCACAGCCTCACTGGAGACCTGCTACAGGCCAGGGCCATGGCGAGGCAGCGGCTGGGGGTGCAGAGGGCAGGGAGACTGCAAGCTGCTCCCAGGGGTGGCTGTGCTCCTGTGGCTGGTCTCAGAGGATGAGAGGGAGATTTCCAGACAGAAGAGATGGTGGAGGATACAAAAAGGCAATTCTTGCCCCATGGAAATACTGAGGCCAGCTTTTAAAGAAAAGGGGGTTAGAACTGATGGGGTTTCTTTCCTAACTGACTTCTGTGTGTTCCAGATTATTTTTCCAATTTTGGTTCAATTCCGAACTGAACCCCCAAGTCCCTGGCCTCCAGGAACCCAGCTCCTAGGCCAACAGACCAGCAGAGGCAGCAGAGAGCAGGACAAGCAGGGTGGACAAGAAAGATCTTCCTTCAACCTCAATCCCACAATGAACGCTCACGCAAGTGCTGGGAGTAGTGAGCCCACCATCTCTAGAAGCAATCAAGCTGCTCCCAGATGCCCAACAGCCAAGAAGCCCAGGAAAGAATCTATAAGTAAAGGGGGGTGTTATTATGACAAGGTTTACCCCAAGGCCACTCATCAGGAAGCCCCTTAGGAATGGTGCTGTGTCCAGGGTTCAGAGCCACCCAAGTCCTCCAGACAGACCAGAGAGGGGCATGCCCCAGAGAGCAGCAAGAGAGGGCTCAGCACCTGCTATATGCTGGGCACTGCGCCAGCCAGGAGTTGTCTCTCATATTATCTCAAATCATCTCAATATGCTGCAAAGTATGTATTTCTGTCCCTTTTTTTTTGTTTGTTTGTTTTGAGACGAAATCTTGCTCTGTCACCCAGGCTGGAGTGCAGTGGCGTGATCTCGGCTCACTAAAACCTCCGCCTCCCGAGTAGCTGTGATGACAGGTGCCTGCCACCATGCCTGGCTAATTTTTTGTATTTTTCTGTATTTTCAGTAGAGCCGTGGTTTCACCATATTGGCCAGGCTGGTCTCAAACTCCTGGCCTCAAGTGTTCCACCCGCCTTGATCTCCCAAAGTGCTGAGATTACAGGCATGAGCCACGGTGCCTGGCCTTTATCCCCATCTAACAGATGAGGAAACTGAGGGTCAAGGAGGTAAAAGGCTTGCTTGAAATCACACAGCTCCCTGGGAGCAGAGCCAGGATACAGAGCCAGAGTTGGCTGGCCCACAGCCTAGGGCCAGCTCTCCCCTTCAGCTGTCATTCAACCCATAAGTATTCATGAGTGCTTGCCACGTGCTACATCTTGGTCTGGGGTTTGGGTCATAATCCCTAATGACTATCTTAAGCACCATAATCCCAAATGCTGAAATCCCGAAAGATCAAAATCTGAAGTCTAAATCCCTAAAGTCTAAAATTCCTAACATCTAATTGACTCCCCCAGTCATGACAGATTTGGAATTAGAGGTGATTAAGGCTTCTAAAAGTGAATGGCAAGGTGTTACCAATAAAATTTGGTTTTTTTGATTCAGCCTAATGCATTTGGTGGAAAATTCAGATAACTGAACGGGCCACTTGATACAGCAACCACAAAAACTTCAGCTTAAAAATGTGTCATTTGGCCCAGCGCAGTGGCTCACGCCTGTAATCCCAGCACTTGGGGAGGCCAAGGCAGGGAGATTACCTGAGGTCAGGTGTTTAAGACCAGTCTGGCCAACATGGTGAAGCCCCATCTCTACTAAAAATCCGAAAATTAGCCAGACACGGTGGCGGGCGCCTGTAGTCCCAGCTACTCAGGAGGCTGAGTCAGGAGAATGGCTTGAACCTGGGAGGCGGAGGTTGCAATGAGCTGAGATCACACCACTGCACTCCAGCCTAGGTGACAGAGCGAGACTCTGTCTCAAAGAAAACAAATTGTCATTTGCCTGCCTTGCAAGGCATTCCTTCCAGCTGACAATATTCCAGGAGCTTTTACGTATTTTTTTTTTATTTCTAGTTTTTCTTTTTTTTTTTTTTTATTTTTCTTTTCTTGTGCCTCCAAGAGCTTTTAAAGACATAGAGCCACATTTGCCTGAAGAAGCCACTGAAGTTTCTGACTGGTTTGAATATAATTATGCGCATCGTAGGATGAGAAGACACGTACGGCTGGCCGGGCGCGGTGGCTCACGCTTGTAATCCCAGCATTTCGAGAGGCCGAGGCGGGTAGATCACTTGAGGTCAGAAGTTCGAGACCAGCCTGGCCAACAAGGTGAAACTTCGTCTCTACTAAAAATACAAAGATTAGCTGGGTTGGTGTCAGCTGCCTGTCATCCCAGCTACTCAGGTGGCTGAGGCAGGAGAATCGCTTGAACCTGGGAAGCGGAGGTTGCAGTGAGCTGAGATTGCGTCACTGCACTCTAGCCTGGGCAGTATTGTGACCACCAAATCTGTGGTCTGTATGTGAGTGCACATGGAATGATAGAATGCCCACCCATGTCAGTGTATGTCAAATCACAGAAAAATTTCATAAAGAGCAGAGCCATGTAGAAAATGAACATGAACATATTCTCACAGAAGAGGCATACCCTTTAAAAAAAAAAAAAAAAAAAAAGCCGGGCGCGGTGACTCAAGCCTGTAATCCCAGCACTTTGGGAGGCCGAGACAGGCAGATCACGAGGTCAGGAGATCGAGACCACCCTGGCTAACCCGGTGAAACCCCGTCTCTACTAAAAAATACGAAAAACTAGCCAGGCGAGGTGGCGGGCGCCTGTAGTCCCAGCTACTCGGGAGGCTGAGGCAGGAGAACGGCGTAAACCCGGGAGGTGGAGCTTGCAGTGACCTGAGATCCGGCCACTGCACTCCAGCCTGGGCGACAGAGCGAGACTCCGTCTCAAAAAAAAAAAAAAAAGCAGCTGCACATAGTGGCTCACGCCTGTAATTCCAGCATTTTGGGAGGCCGAGGCAGGTGGATCATGAGGTCAGGAGTTCGAAACCAGCCTGGCCAATATGGTGAAACCCCATCTCTACTAAAAATACAAGAATTAGCTAGGTGTGGTTGCAGTAGCCTGTAGTCCCAGCTGCTTGGGAGACTGAGGCAGGAGAATCGCTCAAACTCAGGAGACAGAGGTTGCAGTGAGCCGAAATCGTGCCACTGCACTCCAGCCTGGGTGACAGAGTGAGACTCCATCTCAAAAGAAAATAGAAAAGAAAAAAAAGCGGCTACTCATCGAGATGCAAGACTTCAAACTATAGTTAATAATGATGAAAGTCGGCCAGCTTTTATGGACTGTCTCTGAGCAATAGCCCATAATCTATCCGAGTAATACATGTTTTCGTGTTGAGTCACCTTTTTAGTGTGTTAGCTTTCTTTTTTCTTTTCTTTTTCTTTGTTTAGGTTTTCTTTTCATTCACTCTTCTAAATTATCAGCATTGTTTTTTACAATTTGTTATGCTATGGATTTAATCTTTCCATCCTTTCCAATCCTGGAAGTATAAATTGTGTAGAGACTTTTAGAGAGTTCTAATACATTTTATGCATCTTTTGCAAATTTGACTCCACCAAAGTGCATTATCCCAGCGTTGACTTTGTGTGTGAGCACTCTGTGTGTGTGTGATGTAAAAATGTTGAAACTTCCTCAATGAAGTGATGTCCTTTTTGTACATCTGCACTTGGAAAAGATAAAGTTTCTCCAGATCTCAGCTCTTTGGATGAGTGCATAGGCACTGGTGACCCGTCACAGATTTTGAACGGTCTTATCAAAAGACAGGTTGTTTATCCAGGTATTCCAGATGACTGCAGTTATAAAGCTGAGTGCACACAATTACCCACCATAGTATACTGTGTTAGTACATTTTCCTTTTCTTTTCTTTTTTTGAGACAGAGTCTCACTCTGTCACCCAGGCTGGAGTGCAGTGGCATGATCTTAGCTCACTGCAGCCTCTGCCTCCCAGGTTCAAGCGATTCTCCTGCCTCAGCCTCCCAAGTAGCTGAGATTACAAGCACGTGCCATCATGGCAGGCTACTTTTTTTGTATTTTTAGTACAGGTGGGGTTTCACTATGTTGGCCAGGTTGGTCTCGAACTCCTGACCTCAAGTGATCCACTCACCTCAGCCTCCCAGAGTGCTGGGATTACAGGTGTGAGCCGCCACTCCCGGCCTAATAGCCTGCTATTGACTGAAAGCCTTACTGATAACATAAATGGTCAATTAACACATATTTTGTATGTTGTGTGTATTACACGCTGTATTCTTACAATAAAGTAAGCTAGAGAGAAGTAAATGCTTTAAGAAAACCATAAATAAGAGAAAATGGATTTACAATTCAATAAGTGGAAATGGATCATCATAAAGGTCTCCATCCTTGTCGTCTTCCTGTTCAGTAGGCTGAGGAGGAGGAGTAAGAAGAGGAGGATTGGTCTTGTTGTCTCAGGTTTGGCAAAGGTGGAAGAAAATGCACATATAAGTGGATCCAAGCAGTTCAAGTCCATGTGGTTCGAGGGCCAACTGTAAGGTCACATTCATAGCTTCCAGGTGGCCAGGAATTTTTGGAGGACGAAAGTCAACACAGTATAAGTAAACAGCCTGCAACTCTGGAGCTACATTTTCTCTGCAGAGTAAACGGCAGGCACGCTCACCACCTG
>NW_012114466.1:3033050-3034015 GCF_000951035.1 Colobus angolensis palliatus | reverse complement strand
CACTTTGTGCAGGGGACTGGGGTTGACCCTGAGAGGGGCTGGGATCTGCCACCAGGTTGGCATGGGCATGTGGGCAGGCAAGATGAGGGTGAGCATCATGCCAGGGAAGAGCTGGCATCCTGCTAACATCCCACAGCTCACCTGATGGTTCTGTTAAAACTGAGGTGGGCCCAGAGCCCTGCCTGCTCCCTCCCCCAATGCCAGGGGCCCCTTGGGGACCCCCAGAGCTCCAGAGGCATGATTAGGAGATATCTGGACCCGACAGCCTCGGTCTGACCTTGATGTTGAGGTTTTGGCAGTTAACCCCCTGGGGGGGGCAGAAAGGGTGGCTGCTCTGAGCCTGCTTCCCCATTTCCTTACAGGCTCCATAGAGTCATTGAGTTTGACCCCAGCCAGGCTAATGGATGCAAAATGCTTGGACCAATAGTCAACCTGGAAGATGGAAAACTGCTGCCAGGAGCGGGGATGGCTTCATGTAGAGCAAGGGCTTCGCAGTAGGAAGCTGCAGGTTCTAATGCTGCCTCTGTGAACCTCAGTTACCACGCTTTCAAAATGGGTCCATGGAGGGGCAGGGCTCAGCAGTGGAACCGGGAGAGCCCTGTGTCGCAGGCCCCCTGGTTGTGAGCTTCTCAGGGGCGGGGTGACTGCGCCTGAATGTGGAGGGTTCACAGATGTTACAGATATTCTCTGGAACTCTGGGTTGCCGGGCTCTCGAAGCCTCATTTCTTTAAAATATGTTTTTCTTTAAATTAAAACAATGTTCTTTTTTCTTTTTTGTTTTTGCTTGTTTCTTTTCTGAGTTGGGGTCTTGCTCTGTCGCTCAGGCTGGAGTGCAGTAGCACGATCTTGGCTTACTGTAGCCTCAACCTCCCAGGCTCGAACAATCTTGCCACCTCAACCTCCCCAGTATCTGGGACTACAGGTGCACACCGCCACGCCCGGCTAATTCTTGTATTATTTGTAGA
>NW_012114466.1:3031014-3032600 GCF_000951035.1 Colobus angolensis palliatus | reverse complement strand
GGCCTCCCAGAGTGCTGGGATTACAGGGGTGAGTCACTGTGCCCCGCCTGAGCCTCACTTTTCTCAGCTGTGAAATGGTGCAACAACCCCTCCCACATGGTGTATACAAACTAAACTGTGACTTCCACACACAGTGCCAGAGTTTGTATGAGGTTGCTGCCTGCCCCAGCCTTGGCTCCAGCCCAGCAGCCCCTTTTCAGGCCGCCTTCTCCCCCTCTTCACTGGAGCCCGGGCGTCATCTCCCATCAGGGGCTATGGTTGTGGTGACCAATGGGCCTGGGACCTGACTTAACTGTGTGTGAACCCCCAGCGCCCACCACTGGGCCTGGGTCAGTGAGTGAACGCATGCAATTTAGGAAGGAGAGGAATGGAGTTTTTGGTTAGAGTTTGTTGAATAAAGTAAAATGTAAAGACAAAAGCAGCCAGGGGAAATGTGGGAAATGCTTCCGTCGAAGCCAGGTAATGACAGAGCCTGGGATGCGGGTCTCGATGGGCATATCCAAGCTACTCGGGAGGCTGAGGCACGAGAACCACTTGAGCCCGGGAGGTGGAGCTTGCAGTGAGCAGAGATCGCGCCATTGCACTCCAGCCTGGAAGACAGAGCGAGGCTCCATCTCAGAACAAGCAAACAAACAAATAGCAGGCTCTTAGTAGTTAAGTTTGGGGAGAGTCCAAAGTTACAAGTAGATTTTTGACCGCACAAGAAGTCAGCACCCCTAACCCCCCAAGTTGTTCAAGATTTAACTGTCTTTGGAAATAGTCTTTGCGGATGTCACCAAGTCAAGACGAGGTCATCCTGGAGTGGGCGCTCAATCTAATGTGAGTGCCGTCCTTGTGAGGGGGTGACATTTGGACTCATTCACGCCATGGGAAGACGGCTGCATGAGACAGAGGCAGAGACTGGAGTGATGCGGCCACAAATCAAGATAAGCCCAGGATGGACAACCATCAGCAGCACCTGGAAGGGGCCAGGAAGGATCCCCCCATGGGGCCGTCAAAGGGAGTGAGGCCCTGTCGTCGCTTTGATTTGAACTGTTGGCTCCAGAGCTGTGAGCGGATTCACCTTTGTAGTTTTCAGCTGCCCAATTTGGGTAATTCGTTTCAGCGGCCCTGGGAAACGAACGCATCACTCTGCAAAATCCCCGAAAAGACCATCTGGGGCAAAGAGCAGTTGCTGCTTCCTCCAAACACACACAGGAAGACATGAGGCGGGAAGAAAGCATCGTCCCCCACGGCTCCACGGTGATGGTGAGTAACAGGACCCAAGACCCAGTGGCTACGCCGGGATCCGGGACCCTCCCGTCTCTTGTGCCTTTATTTCGGGTCTCCCCCGTACCATAATTGGCCACAATGTCATTGTGGCATCCACCACCCCTTGTAGGGGAAATGTTTATACCAGGTGATTAAAATATTTATAAATGCTCCCATGTCATTGCTACGTATTTGACTTCCACCCAAGATTGAAAAAAGGGTTCCACGGATTTCAAAACTTAAGAAGCTGGACTGTCAGGCTGGGCATGTACAGGCTGGGTCAGCCAGGCCCACGCCTGTAATCCCAGCACTTTGGGAGGCTGAGGTGGGGATCA
>NW_012114466.1:3028933-3029677 GCF_000951035.1 Colobus angolensis palliatus | reverse complement strand
GATTTCATCCCTATGACAAATGTTCAGGGTAGATAACGTTAGTCTGTTTTACAAGTTATCTTTTTTTTTTTTTTCCCCAGACGGAGTCTCGCTCTATCACCCAGGCTACAGTGCAGTGGCATGATCTCAGCTCACTGCAACCTCCGCCTCCTGGGCTCACATGATTCTGCCACCTCAGCATCCCTAGTAGCTGGGATTACAGACACGCACCACCACACCGGGCTAATTTTTCTATTTTTAGTAGAGACGGGGTTTCGCCACATTGGCCAGGCTGGTCTCGAACCCCTGACCTCAACTGATCTGCCCGCCTTGACCTCCCAAAGTGCTGGGATTACAGGTGTGAGCCACACCACGCCCAGCTTAGTCTATTTTACAAGTAAGGAGCCTGAGGCTCGGAGAGACAGGTCTGCAGCTAGATGTAGGTAAGTGGGGAAGGAAGGAATGAAGGAAGGAGGGAGGGAAGGGAAGGAGGAGACAGTAAGGGTTCCAGTCCCAGGGATGGGAAACAAGGGCTGCGTCCTCACCAGGCTCAGTCCCAGTTGTGAGAGGGTCAAGGAAGGTGAGGACCTCAGAGGGCAGGGCGGGGGCTGCAGCAGGTCACACACACAGAGCAGAAGTGCTGTGTCTGCTTTTCCAGAAGGACAGCTGCAGCCTTAGATTCCCCAATTACTCAGAGGGGCCAATCCTACCCCTGGCTCACACAGGTGGGGACCTGGGCCTCAGACCTCAGGCTGCACCTCCCCA
>NW_012114466.1:3027666-3028883 GCF_000951035.1 Colobus angolensis palliatus | reverse complement strand
TTCCCCAATTACTCAGAGGGGCCAATCCTACCCCTGGCTCACACAGGTGGGGACCTGGGCCTCAGACCTCAGGCTGCACCTCCCCAACTTAACATCCTCCTGACTGGCTTTCTGCTGATGGCTAGGAGGTTATTCCCATCTGAGCCCAAGCCTCTCACTAATGCTGCTGACCCAAGATTCATGGGGGTCCCCAGCCTCCAGCCTGGGGAGATGGCCTCCAGAGCCAAGGCTGGCTGGCTCAGTGGACATCTCAGGCCAGGCCTTCCCAGTCTCTGCTCCCTCATCTAATCCTCCCAGCTTTTCAGGAAGGAAACATCATTCCTCTCATCCCAGAATCGGGAGGGAAATCCTGGGCTCCGAGACGTGGCATGACTTGCTTTAGACTGCACGGACAGAGACAGGCAGACGAGAAGTGGACACCCATTCATGCCCTGATTCCTCCCCCAGGAATCTTTCTGCTACTCTGCTTGGACTTTCTTGGTAAACAACTGGGCGTGTGAGCGAGCGGCGGCATGCATGCCAGAGACAGATGGATGCAGTGAGCATGCTAAGCCCCTGGCAGCCCCGGCACTGAACACCCAGATAAAGGTGCCAGGCCGCCTTCTTCCTCCTCCAGGAGAACAGGTGTCGGTGGCTCAGGGGCAGGAGCTGGACCAGAAGGGCTTTGGAGAGCCTCTGAAGGGAGGCCAGGAGAGGACAGAGGCAGAGATAGAAGGACCCTGGGGGGTGTGGCGCCCCCAGAACGCCACCTCCATCGAGGGCTGAGTAAGAAGAGTGTTGTTTGAATTAGAACACTAATATGGGAGAGACATGGTGGCTCATGCCTGTGGTTCCAGCACTTTGGGAGGCCAAGGCGGGAAGATTGCTTGAGCTCAGGAGTTCGAGACCAACCTAGGCAACATAGAAAAACCTCATCTCTATGAAGAAAAATAATGAGCCAGGCATGGTGGCACACACCCGTAGTCCCAGCTACTTGGGAGGCTGAGGTAGGAGGGAGGATCACATGAGCCTGGGAGGTAGAGACAGCAGTGAGCCGTGATCATGCCACTGCACTTCAACCTGAGTGACAGAGTGAGGCAATGTCTCAAAAAAAAAAAAATAATCCAACAAATATTAGTCTTAGAAAGATAGAAGACAGGGCCAGACATGGTGGCTCATGCCTATATTCCAGCACTTTGAGAGGTCAAGAGGGGTGGATCACCTGAGGTCAGGAGTTC
>NW_012114466.1:3021675-3025048 GCF_000951035.1 Colobus angolensis palliatus | reverse complement strand
AAGAAAGAAAGAAAGAAAATACACATTGCCTTTTCCCTCCACGATTTCTCTCTGCTCCAGTGAGTTACTTGATTCCGGGGGCTCCATTTGTCTGCCTGCAAGCTGCACACTTCCCAGGACTACACCCCTGGCCTCTGCCATGATCAGACTCCTGCTGATGGCCCTAATGCACAGGTGGGAATATCTTTCCCCCGTCTTCAGAAAGTTTGAAGAGTGGAGAAGAGGGAAATGTGAACGTGAAGAGGAGGCTCCACCTGGAGCTGAGGCACCAGACCCCACCCACTGTTCTAGAACTCATCTTGGACAACTGTCAGTCAAGTGATGGAAAAATTGAGGGCTTTACAGCTGAATTTGTGAACTTAGAGTTCCCCCGTTTGATAACTGTAGGCTTGATTTCATTTTCAAATCTCCCCGGGCTGCCATGACAATAGAGTCTTTGGAGATCTGGACATGTTAGAAACTCACATATCTAAACATAGATGGAAATACACTGGAAGATATCAGAACCTTAGAACCTTTGAAAAAGTTGGAACGTCTAAAGAGCCTGGACCTCTTAAACCGTGAGGTTACTAACCTGAATGACGACTGGGAGAGCGTCTTCAAGCTCCTGCCCCAGCTGACCTACCTTGATCACTATGACCAAGAGGACCAGGAAGCCCCCAACTCAGATGCCGAGGTGGATGATGTAGATGATGAAGAGGAGGAAGAAGAAGGAGAAAATGAGGAAAATGAGGAGAATAAGGTTAGTGAAAAGGAAGAGTTTGATGGAGACAAGGAGGAAGATGGAAATGAAGCTGTAGACTGTGAAGAAGGTGAAGATGAAATCAGTGAGGAGGAAGAAGAATTGGGACATGATGAAGGGGTTGATGAAGATGAAAATAAAATAAATAACAGGTGGTGGGCCTAAATCCAACTATATCAGTAACTACGTTAAATGTAAATGGAATGAATGCTCCAATTAAAAGATGGTAATTGACTGGGCGCAGTGGCTTACGTCTATAATTGCAGCACTTTGGGAGGCCGAGGCAGGTGGATCACCTGAGGCCATAAGTTCGAGACCAGCTGGCCAACATAGTGAAACCCTATCTCTACTAAAATTACAAAAAAAAAAAATGGCCAGGCATGGTGGCTCACACCTGTAATCCCAGCACTTTGAGAGGCCAAGGCAGGTGGATCACAAAGTTAGGAGTTTGAGACCAGCCTGGCCAACATGGCAAAACCTCACCTCTGCTAAAAATACAAAAATTAGCCGAGCCTGGTGGTGGATGCCTGTAATCCCAGCTACTCAGGAGGCTGAGGCAGGAGAATCGCTTGAAACCAGAAGGAGGAGGTTGCAGTGAGCCGAGATTGCGCCACTGCACTCCAGCCTGGGCAATAAGAGCGCAACTCCAGCTCAAAAAAAAACAGAAAACAAAAAATTAGCCAGGCATGATGGCAGACGCCTATAACCCCAGCAACTCCTACTAAGGCAGAATCGCTTGAACCTGGGAGGCTGAGGTTGCAGTGAGTGGAGATTGCACCACTGCAGTCCAGTCTGGACAACAAGAGCAAGACTTTGTCTAAAGAAAAAACAAAAAAGAACAAGCTCAATAATTGAAAGAAGGTATAAAAGGCCAGGTCCAGTGGCTCACACCTATAATCCCAGTGCTTTGGGAGACCAAGGCCAGGAGTTAGAGACCAGCCTGGCCAACATGGCAAAACCTCACCTCTGCTAAAAATACAAAAATTAGCCGAGCCTGGTGGTGGATGCCTGTAATCCCAGCTACTCAGGAGGCTGAGACACAAGAATCACTTGAACCTGGGAGGAAGAGTTGGCAGTGAGCTGCAATCCCACCACTGCGCTCCAACCTGGGTGACAGAGCAAGACTCTGTCTCAAAAAAATATAAAAGGAGCTATGAAAATAAAATAGACCGGGCGTGATAATTCACACCTGTAATCCCAGCACTTTGGGAGGCCAAGGCAGGCGGATCACGAGGTCAGGAGATCAAGACCATCCTGACTAACACGATGAAACCCCATCTCTACTAAAAATGTGAAAAATTGGCCAGACGTGGTAGCAGGCGCCTGTAGTCCCAGCTACTCGGAGGCTGAGGCAGGAGAATGGCATGAACCCGGGAGGCAGAGCTTGTGGTAAGCCAAGATCACACCACTGCACTCCAGCCTGGGTGACAGAGCAATACTCCATCTCAAAAAAAACAAAAAATAAAAAATAAATAAAAATAAAATAAAATTGAGGCAGGAGGATCACTTGAGCCCAGAAGCTCAAGACCAGCCTGGGCAACATAGTAGGACCCTGTTTCTACAAAAACATTAAAACATTAGCCAGGCGTGATGGGGTGCACCTGTAGTCCCAGCTCTTTGGAAGGATGAGGTGGGAGGATCACTTGAGCCCAGGAGGTAGAGGCTGCAATGAGCCATGAGCACATCACTGGATTCCAGCCTGGGTGACAGAGTTGAGACCTTGTCTCAAAAAAATAAATAAATAAAAATAAAAATTGGGCCAGGCACAGTGGCTCACACTTATAATCCCAGCACGTTGAGAGGCTGAGGCGGCAGATTGCTTGAGCCCAGGAGTTCAAGACCAGCCTGGGGAACACAACAAAAACCTGTCTCTACCAAAAATTTAGAAAGTAGGCAGGTGTGGTGGCACATGCCTGTAGTACCAGGTACTTGGGAGGCCGAGGTGGGTGGATGGCTTGAGCCCAGGAGGTTAAGGCTGCAGTGAGCTGAGATCACACTACTGCACTCCAACCTGGGCAACAGAGCAAGATTCTGTCTCAAAAAAATAAATAAATAAATAATTTGAACTTAAGTTAGATTAAATTAAACCCAATATAAGCAGAAGGATGGAAATAAAGATAAGAGAGAAAATGAATAAAATTACAAACAAAAAGATAGAGAAAATTATGACAAAACCATGGCCCCTCGAAGATTCCCATGTCCGTAGAGTCTGTCAACATGTTACAATTCATGGTAAAGAGGTATTAAGATTGCAGGTTAAATTAAGGCTGCTAAAATAGGGAGATTGTCATGAATTATTTCAGTGGGCCCAATGTAATCACAAGGTTCTTAAAAGTGGAAGTAGAGGCCAGGCACAGTGGCTCATGCCTGTGATCCCAGCACTTTGGGAGGCTGAGGCAAGTGGATCATTTGAGGTCAGGAGTTCGAGACCAGCCTGGCCAATGTGGTGAAACTTCATCTCTACTAAAACTACTATATATATCTAGCATGCCTGTAATCCCAGCTACTGGGGGAGACTGAGGCAGAAGAATCACTTGAACCCCGGAGATGGAGGTTGCACGGAGCCGAGATCACACTACTGCACTGCAGCCTGGGCAACAAAGGAAGACTCCTTCTCAAAAAAAAAAAAAA
>NW_012114466.1:3019309-3021140 GCF_000951035.1 Colobus angolensis palliatus | reverse complement strand
AATGGCGTAAACCCGGGAGGCGGAGCTTGCAGTGAGCTGAGATCCGGCCACAGCACTCCAGCCCGGGCGACAGAGTCAGACTCTGTCTCAAAAAAAAAAAAAAAAAAAGAAATAGAGGCAGGGCAGAAGAGGGCAATGATGAGATGTGAAGAGGATTCAGCTCACCATTGCTGGCTGTGAAGATGGAGGGAAGGGCACATGAACCAAGAGATGTGGGCAGCCTCTAAAAACTGCAAAAAACAGGGGAGGGATTCTCTATGAGAGCCTCCAGAAAGGGACACAGCCCTGCAAACATCTCGATTTGAGCCAGTGAGGCCCATGTTAGACTTCTAACCTTCAAAACCATAGACAATACCTTTCTGTTGACTGAAGCTATTAAGTTGGTAGTCCTGTGTTACAGCAGCAATAGTAAACGAATACAAAAACGAACAAAACCCAATTGTTGGTTCCTTGGCTTTTTGAAAAGATTAACAGCATAACTAAAAACCTGATAACATTGTCCAAGAAAAAAGAGAGAAAACACAAATTAACAACAATACTGGGAAAGAAAGTGGGGATGTCATTACAGATTCTGTTGCGGGAAGTCAGGGACCCCGAACAGAGGGACCAGCTGAAGCCACAGCAGATGAACATAAAATGTGAAGATTTCATGGACACGTGTTACTTCCCCAATCAATACCCTTGTGATTTCCTATGCCTGTCTTTACTTTCATCTCTTAATCCTGTCATCTTCTTTGTAAGCTGAGGAGGATATATGTCGCCTCAGTACCCCGTGATGATTCCGTTAACTGCACAAATCGTTTCTAGAGCATATGTGTTTGAACAATATGAAATCTGAGCATCTTGAAAAAAGAACAGGATAACAGCAATGCTCAGGGAACAAGAGAGAAAAGACTTCTGACTGCCAGTGAGCCGGACTGAACGGAGCCGTATTTCTCTTGTTTCAAAGGCAAATAGGAGAAATGTTGCTGAATTCTTTTTCTCAGCAAGGACCATCCCTGAGAAAGAGAATGCGCCCTGAGGGTAGGTCTATAGACAGCCCCCTTAAGGCGGCTGCCTTTTATGGTCAAAGCCAATGGGATGAAATAAGCCCCGGTCTCCTGTAGCACCCCCAGGCTTATTAGGAGGAGGAAAATTCCCACCTAATAAATTTTGGTCAGACAGGTTGTCTGCTCTCAAACCCTGTCTCCTGATAAGATGTTATCAATGACAATATGTGCCTGAAACTGCATTAGCAATTTTAATTTCACCCCATCCTGTGGTCCTGTGATCTCACCCTGCCTCCACTTGCTTTGTGATATTTTATTACCTTGTGAAGCATGTGATCTCTGTGACCCACACCCTATTCGTGCACTCCCTCCCCTTTTGAAAATTGCTAATAAAAACTTGCTGGTTTTACAGCTCGGGCAGCATCACGGAAACTGCTGACGTGTGATGTCTCCCCCAGACACCCAGCTTTAAAATGTCTCTCTCTTGTACTCTTTCCCTTTATTTCTCAAACGAGACACTTAGGGAAATAGAAAAGAATCCACGATAAATATCGAGGGTGGGGTTTCCCCCAATAAGAGTCTATAAACATTAAGAAGATAATAATAGGGGAGGCTAGGCACAGAGGCTCACACCTGTAATCCCAGCACTTTGGGAGGCCAAGGGAGGTGGATCACCTGAGGTCAGGCATACAAGACCAGCCTGACCAACAGGATGAAACCCTGTCTTTACTAAAAATACCAAAACATTAGCTGGGTGTGGTGGTGGGTGCCTGTAATCGCAGCTACTCGGGAGGCTGAGGCAGGAGAATTGCTTGAACCTGGGAGGCAGAGGTTGCAGTGAG
>NW_012114466.1:3003867-3018499 GCF_000951035.1 Colobus angolensis palliatus | reverse complement strand
AAAAAGAAAGAAAATTATAGACCAGTATCCCTCAACATAGCCTCAACACAATTGTAGTCCATGGAATCTCCCAATATATACAAAAGATGAAGAATCCTGGCCAAATGCGATTTCTCCCAGAAATGTAAGGTTACTTGAATATTTGAAATCAGTCAATGTGATTTGCCTCATTAATAAAATAAAGAATTGATTTCAATAGATGCAAAAACAATGTTTTTAATCTTTCAGCAAATTAGGAATGGAAAGGAACTTCACCAACCCGGAAAGAAACCTGAAGAAAACTTACAGCTAAAGTCACAGTGAATGATGAGAGACTACAGGCTTTCTCCAGGGCTCAGGAACAAGGCAGGGAGGTCAGCTCTTGTCACTTCCACTCCACCTCATCCCAGAGGCCCTAACCAGTCTCTATGCCCTGACAGCTTGATCATCCATGTAGAAGACGCTAAGGAGTCTACAAAACACCACCCAGGGCTTGGCTCCAGGGAGAAAGCATTGAATTGGCAAAGGGGATGTCCAGGGTAGTCCTGGAAGGCTGAAAGGGGGAAGGGCTTCAGGAGCTGTCTTCACCCAGAAGGCCACCAAGGATGCTGAATTATTTTAAGGCAGACCAAGCCTGGGTTCCCTACACAGACGAGGATTGTTCTGGTTGGGAAACCTGAGAGCAGCAATTGAAGACAGATTGTTGGCGGGACTGCCCAGCCGCCGACCTCATGGCTAATCCCACTCCCTGGTACAGGATGTTTGGGCTGAGTGCAGGGGCTCGCTGCCAGGCTCTCGGAGTGCACACTGGAGGGGTGGGGGGCAGGGACTGGCTGCAAGTGAAAAGCCTCAGCCCAGACTCCTTTTATCCCCATGTTATACCCCCTGTGGTGTGGGAGGGGCAGCAGAGCAGCCAGAGCCATTCCCACGGGGAGGAGTGAGTGACTGTCCCCAGGATGAGGGCCTCAGGAAGTGGAATCTGGCCTACATCGAGGCAGGTTGGGTTCTGCTGAGTTCATCCTCTCCAGCACCGCTGCCTGGCTCGGGGCCTGGACCTGAGCCACAGACCCTCATAGGCAGGCAACCCACCCACCCAGAACCCTTGAGCAAGGAGGGCCAGAGGTTCCAGGCTCAAGGGAGCCTGTGGGATGCGCACTGGTCCAGGAGTCCCAAACCTGAGATCTGCTCTTTGAGGGAAGCTACTGAACTACTGGGAGGAGAGGGGAGGCCTCCAGCTCCAGCTCCCAAGACCCTTTCTGGCTTCCGGTATTACAACCTTCGTCACACTTCCAGCTCTGGCTTTCCTGGCCTGGAAGGTCCCCAAGGCAGGTCCAACTCCCACCTGCACCCCAGCCCCAAACTCAGAGCTCAGCACCCAGCAAACACTCCTCAAACTGCACCAAAGACTCAGCCCCTGCGGCCAGTGGGATCCAGCGGTCCAGGCAGAAGACAGAAGGCAGCCTGGCTTTCCCCTGGGATGAGTACTGGGAGCAGATGAATCTATGCTGAAGCCAGAGCCAGTGGGACAGGGCCAGGAGGCTGGCAGCTCTCTGCTAGAGCTCCCACTCCTCCAGCCCAGCCTGGCAAGGATGCCCACTGCCCAGGATTGGGGCTCCTCCCCCAGCGAGCCTGCCGGGTCCTGTCACCACAGCCACAGATGGTCAACCGGACAGCAGGCACAGCCACCAGCCTGGGGTACTGGCTGCTCACTCCTCTCCTGCCCTCTTCCCCACAGTCTGGGGACAGAAGAAGGCTGCCTCTTGGGGGCCCCGGGAGAGGCTCCTCACTGCCAAAGCCCCCCCTCCAGGGATCACCAGGAGCAGCCCTGTGGGTGGGCAGCTTGGACCTATCCCTGGCTGCAGTGAGAAGGAGCACATGGCCATTGGAAGCATGGGGCAGCTCAATAAGGGGGGCTGGGAAGGGCTTGGTAGAGGGTTTGGGCTTGTGCTGGGCTATTTGGGGAAGGTGCAAGCTCCGGGCCCCACTCTGGATTGAATGCTCTCGGGAAGCTGAGCTAGTTCTCTGACCCGGGTGTTTTTGTGTTTTTTGTTTGTTTGTTGTTTGTTTTGAGACAAAGTCTTGCTCTGTTGCCCAGGCTGGAGTGCAGTGGCATGATCTCAGCTCGCTGCAACCTCTACCTCCCGAGTTCAAGCGATTCTCCCACCTCAGCCTCCCAAGTAGCTGGAACTACAGGCGCCCGCCACCATGCCCACCCAGCTAAGTTTTATATTTTAGTAGAGACGGGGTTTCACCGTGTCAACCAGGCTAGTTGCAAACTCCTGACCTCAGGTGATCCACTCACCTTGGCCTCCCAAAGTGCTGGGATTTATAGGTGTGAGCCGCCGCACCCAGCCTGATCTGGGGTCTTAGCAGACCTTGTCTATGTGGCAGGGAGCCCACAGTGAGGCTCAGGCTGTGACTGGGGAAGCAGCTGCCCTCACTCCTGTTTGCTGAGACACAGGGAGTTTGGACTTACGGTGGCTTGGATGATGTTCCTGCAGCCGCCTGAGCTCAGACACGATGACGGGGGGTCTTGCTTTTGTCCTGACCCGTCACAGTCCCGTTTGATGTTGTTGTTCTATCACATTGAAACTTTTGTGGCCCACAGGAAGACAAGCTGGTATTTGGAGAGGGAGAGCTCCCCAGAGATGGGGGAGGGCCATGGGGTGCACAACGTGGGCCCTCCCCAGGGCCCCTCCAATGTTCAGGAAAATTACCAAACACGCTCGGGCAGGAGGGCTCAGGTGTGGGCATGGCGGAGGGGCCACACTCTGCCCTGAGGTCTCGGGGGGCTCTGGATCTCCCATAGGGCTCAGGGGTGAGGCAGAGGGGCTGCTGGCATGTAGGAGCCGTCAGAAACCCAGAAACCTGGGGGGATGGCTGGGAGCAGGAGTGGACTTCTCCCCCATGAGAGGTCTGGGTGGGCCCCAGGGAAAGGCCCTCCCGACACTTGTTGTGAGAATGGGCTCCATTCCCATTCTGGGACACGGGGCAGTGCCCTGTGTTAGTCTGACTGCATTACTAGGAAGGAATACCTGAGACTGGGTCATGTATAAAGAGAAGAGGTTTAATTGGCTCACAGTCTCACAGGATGGACAGGAAGCCTGGTGCCAGCAGCTGCTTCTGGGGAGGCTTCAAGAAGCTTCCAATCATGGTGAGAGGCGAAGCGGGAGCAGGCATCTCACCAGGCAAGAGTGGAAGCAAGGAGGCAAGGACGGGGTGTCCCAGACT
Organism: Colobus angolensis palliatus; assembly: GCF_000951035.1. Taxonomy (NCBI): domain Eukaryota; kingdom Metazoa; phylum Chordata; class Mammalia; order Primates; family Cercopithecidae; genus Colobus; species Colobus angolensis. The sequence goes on along the minus strand of NW_012114466.1, from coordinate 3,015,289 downwards.
TTTAAACAACCAGATCTGTGAACCAACGAAACACAAGCTATCACCAAGGGGGTGGCGCTAAACCATTCATGAGGGATCTGCCCCCATGACTCAATCCCCTCCCACCAGCCCCCAGCTCCAGAGCTGGGAATCACTTTTCAACATGAGATTTGGAGGAGACAAACACCCCAACCATATCAGCCCCCGAGGCGGAGCTGGCACTTCCAGAGTCCAAACGAGCCCAGAACCTCCTGAGAGAGACATAGCCGAGGGGCAAGCTCCCCCACCCTAACCAGCCCTGGGCTGGGAGCAGGGGGTGGGGTCCTCAGGCCTGGCTGGAGTCCGAGTCTCTTCCAGCTCCCACAGGCTACTCTCACTCCACTTGCCAACCTGAGCTCGGCACACAGGTGTGGTGCATATATGTGGTACTCAGGTGTGATGCCCCGGAGTGATGCAGAGATGGGGCACACAGGTGTGGACAGATGTGCACAGGTGTGGTACATACACAGGAGTTAGACGCAGATGTGGCGCACAGGAGTGATGCACAGGTGTGGTGGAGTGATGTGGTGCTCGACTCTGAGGCACAGGTGATGCATTTATATGAATCTGCAAGGTATCTTTCATTCCCCAGATATTCACCAGGCACCTACTGTGTGCCAAGCCCTGTGCTGTATACACAGAGCTGAGAGTCTGTGTATACACAGAGCTGAAAGTCCTTGCTTTCAAGGACTTTCCACTCTAGAAGGGAAGAGAAGGAGGTGAGGAGGGCACAGCAACAGCTGCCTCTGCTTGTTATGCTCTGGAATTCACCCCTGCAGGGCCAGGACTGAGGAGCCACCTCCTTCCGCCCCTGCATGTGAAGTGGTGCCACCAAGCTGAGCATCTGAGACCCAAAGGTCGTGTCTGAGAAGCTAAAATGCAAAAGAAAAGCAGAGCACATGATGGGGAAAATACACACAAATGTCATGTCATTATTATTCAGAAAATTTTATTTCCCCTTCAAATCACAAAATGCTACACAGACACTACCTTTCAATCACAGGTCAGATCTGCAAGTCAAGAGGAAGGACCATTCAGCAGCTGCAGGGGTCGGGGTGGTCGGAGTGGCAGGGGTGAGGCCTGAGAGTGGAGGTAGCAGGTGTTCCAGGAGCCCCAGGCAGAGGCTGAGAGCTGCTTCCCTGCCCGGTCTGTCATCAGAAACTGGCTTCTGAGGTCATTTTCACCTCTCTCAGGAGACGCTGCAGCCCTGGGGTTTGGGACAGGATCTCCATCTTCCTCACATGCCCCTGGCTGGCATGAGAGTCCCATGAGAGGTGCCCTGTGGGCACAAATGTGTGTAAAACTGTAAAGCACATGCTTCAGGTGGGTAAGCACCTCCAGGAGGATGGAGCAGTATTTGTCTGGGGAGGAGCCCATAGGGGCTTCCAGGCTCCAGTTCTGCCACTGAGCGCCGGCAACGCTGGTGAGCTTGGCAGAGGTTTTTCCATCATTATTCAAGTTCTATTATTCAAGTTCTTTTATACATATAATATTCTTTGTAACATTTTAAGCACTCTATGGAAGGAAGAATAATCTCGAAGCACCCGGGCAATCTCACAGCCCAGGAGCCCTGGATGGAAGGCCATGGAACAGGGGTCCCACCCCGGGCAGAGAGGCTGGGTGGCAGGAGACCCAGGTTCCAGTCCCAGCCTTGCCTGATGTCCTAGTTTCTGGTGGCCGCTCCAACAAATAGCCACAGACACAGAGGCTTAAAACAACACAAATTTTGGCCGGGCATGGTGGCTCACACCTGTAATCCCAGTACTTTGGGAGGCCGAGGCAGGTGGATCACTTGAGGTCAGGAGTTTGAGACCAGCCTGGCCAACATAGCAAAACCCCGTTTCTACTAAAAATTCAAAACTTATCCGGGCGTGGTAATCCCAGCTACTCAGGAGGCTGAGGCAGGAGAACTGCTTGAACCTGGGAGGCAGAGGTTGCAGGGAGCTGAGATCACACTATTGCCCTCCAGCCTGGGCGACACAGCGAGACTCCGTCTCAAAAAATAATAAAATAAAATATAAAACATAAATTTCTCATCTTACAGTTCTGGAGGCTGTGGTATGGGTGCAGCTGTGCTCCTTCCGGGGCTCTAGGAGAGAATCTGGTCCCTCATTGCCTTTCTGGCTTCCAGAGGCACCTGCATTCCTTGGCTTTTGGCCCCTTCCTCCAGCTTCAAAGCCACAGAGGTGGCATCTTCCAATTTCTTTCTGTTTCCAGTGTCATTTCGCCCTTTTCTCACTCTGACCCTCCTGCCCACCTCTTATAAGGACCCTTGTGATGACGTCAGGCCGCCTGGGAGAATGCAGCACCTTCTCCCTATCTCAAGACCCTTACTCACATCTGCAAAGTTCCTCTCACATAAGGAGTACGTGAGGCCACATATTCACAGGCTACAGGGATCAGGACATGGACTTCTTTGAGGAGAGGGCCATTACTCTGCCGAACACATGATGTGGTCCTGGGTTAGCCACTGTGCACTGTTGGGCCTTTCTCCCTGACTGTGGTCACAAGGGACAGGGTAGGGTCCAGGGGCACCCCCCAGGGCACAGAGCCCTCAGACACGTCAGGTTTTCGCTCAGTCCTTCAACGGCACCAAAGGCCCTCTTGGCCTAGGCTGCACGGGATGGTGGTAGGAGGTACCCAGACTCCCCCACCCGAGAACTACATTTCATACCGGGCTTTAGATTCACAAAGCTCTTTTCTTAGGTGCAGGCAATAAACAAAGGCTCATTAACTATGTTTTAATGGCTCCATCCACCAATGGAGAGGCAAACAAATGAAAGGATAAACTTGTGAAATTAGCAAGTGCAATGGTCCCCATTGCAGGAGAAAGAAGTCTGAGGTCCCTCAAGAAGCGACTCGGCCTTAGTATTCGAACTGCAGGACCTGTGCCCTCTCCCTCCGATATATTGCCACGGTGCCCCCCTCACCCTCAGGGTGTCAGGACGGTCCTAGCACTTGGTGGGCACTGGCCACATCTGCTCACTCAGAGAAGAAGAGAAGGAAATGTGAGGTCAGGCCGCCACTGTGGCTGCGGCAGGGGCCTCGCCTGAGCCTCCTCCCGGCAGCTTCTCACAGCCTCACGTGACTGAGCAGCAGAAACACACACAGGCTGGGGTTTCCTGCCAGGCCCCAGAGACACGCTCAGCTCTCACAGGGTGACAAGGAGGAAGAGGCCGATGGGCTCGTGGTCACTGTCAGAGCTATGACAGGCACTCGCGTGCCTCCGAGGGGGTCCAGGTCTCAGCTGCCTCCTGGGTCACCTGAGGTGCCTTCACGTTGACCCCAGTCCTGGGCGCCTCAGAGGAGAAGAGCGCAAAACCCTCTGAAAGCCAGCAGCATGGGCTCCAAGCCAGGCAGCCTGGGTTCAACCCTGGCTCTGTCGGGACTTGCTGCGTGGCCCTGGGCGTGATATATAACCTCTCTGAGCCTCAGTTTCCAATTCTGTAGAGTGGCAACAATAATATGTATCTGTTGGCCGGGCACGGTGGCTCACATCTGTAATCCCAGCACTTTGGGAGGCCGAGGTGGGCAGATCACGAGTTCAAGAGATCAAGACCAGCCTGGCCAACATGGTGAAACCCTGTCTCTACTACAAACACAAAACTGAGCTGGGCGCGGTGGTGCACACCTGTAGTCCCAGCTACTCGGGAGGCTGAGGCAGGAGAATCCCTTGAACTCAGGAGGCGGAGATTGCAGTGAGCCGAGATCACGCCACTGCACTCCAGCCTGGTGACAGAGCGAGACTCCATCTTCATAATAATAATAATATCTATCTGTTGCAGTCAGGGTCCCAGCAGAAGGCAGAGCTGACCAGGTGGTTCGTGTTCACAGAAGCGTGGGCAGGTTAGGGAGAGCCAGAGGCCAGCAGAAGAGGGAAGCTGCTACCCGCCCTGGAGTTGCAGAAGGGAGGGAAGGAAATAATGCTTTCCCCGGAAGCCAGTGGAGCTAAAGCCTGGCGGAGCATCCGGGCACAAGCTGTGGTCAGCAGGCAACCCGTGGGGACTGCGAGGGTCAGCAGAGGGCGAGAGGAGAAGCGCCTCATTCTTTCCTGCTGATCTCTAGCCACTGCCTCCATGGGTCAAATGCAACCAGGTGGGGGACACCGTCCACCAAGGTCAGCCTCAGGGAGCAAGAGTGGGCAGTGAGTGAATCTGGGGAGCAGGGGGTGCCGCAAATGACGTGGCCAGCACCACACACCGTGGGGTCATTTATTCATTTACTCATTCTTTCAACAAATACCTATTAGGCACCTTCTAATACCTGCTGAACACTGTTTCCAAACAACCAGAGATACTCTGGGGAAGAAAAGAGACAACTCTCCTTTCTCAGGGAATTCATGAATTCCTGAATAAACTACATAATAAAGAAATAACCGGCCGGGCGCAGTGGCTCACACCTGTCATCCCAGCACTTTGGGAGGCTGAGGTGGGTGGATCACCTGAGGTCAGGAGTTCGAGACCAGCCTGGCCAACATGGTGAAACCCCTTCTCTAGAAAAAATATAAAAATTAGCCAGGCATGGTGGCGTGCACCTTTAGTCCCAACTACATGGGAAGGCTGAGGCAGGAGGATCACCCGAACCCAGGAAGGTTGAGGCTGCAGTGAGCTGTGATCACACCACTGCACTCCAGCCTTGGTAACAGAATGAGATCGTGTCTCAGAGAAAGAACTAATCAAATGTAGAACAGAATGCCACGTCCAAGTACTAGGAAGAGAAACAAAGCAGGGAAGGGAACAGAGTGTGGGGGGGACCGTCGCAGACAGCCAACCCAAACAACATATAGAGATAGGCTCTCTAAAAGACAATGACATTTTGGAGGAAATAGGGCATTGCAATGGGAACACCCATGCCACGGTAAGGTATATGTGTGCGTAGGGAGGTAAACGAAGACAAAGTTGTTTTTTTAAAGACGGAGTCTCACTCTGTTGCCCAGGCTGGAGCGCAACGGGGTGATCATAGCTCACTGCAGCCTCAAACTCCTGGACTCAAATGATCTTCCCAACTCAGCCTCCAGAGTAGCTGGGAATATAGGCGTGCACCACTATGCCTGGCTAATTTCTTTCTTTTTTTTTCTTTCTTTTTCTTTTTTTTGAGACAGTTTCTCTCTTGTTGCCCAGGCTGGAGTGTAATGGCACAATCTGGGCTCACTGCAACCTTCACCTCCCAGGTTCAAGCGATTCTCCTGCCTCAGCCTCCCAAGCAGTTAGGATTACAGGTGTGCAGCACCACGCCCAATTAATTTTTTTTTTTTTTTGTATTTTTAGTGGAGACGGGGTTTCACCACGTTGGCCAAGCTGGTCTCGAACTCCTGACCTCAGGTGATCCGTACACCTTGGCCTCTCAAATTGCTGGGATTATAGATGTGAGCCACTGCTCCCAGCTGCCTGGCTAATTTTTTAACTGTTTTATAGAGATGGAATTTTGCTTTTGTTTCCCAGGCTGATCTTGAACTCCTGGCCTCAAGCGATCCTCCTGCCTCGGCCTCCCAAAGCACTGGGACTACAGGCAGGAGCCACTGTACCAGGCCAGGAAAACAAAGATTTTTAGTTTTTCAAACTTTCATTTTAGGTTCAAGGGTACATGTGCAGGTTTGTTATACATGTAAGTTCGTGTCATGGGGGTTTGTTGTACAGATTATTTTGTCACTCAAGTACGAAGCCTAGTACTCGATAGTTCTTTTCTGATCGGCTTCCTTCTCCCACCTCCACCCTCAAGTAGGCCCCAGTGTCTGTTGCTCCCCTCCCTGTGTGCATGAATGCCCATCATGTAGCTCCCACTCATGAGTGAGAACATGTGGTATTTGGTTTTCTGTTCCTGCATGAGTCTGCTAAGGATGATGGCCTCCAGCTCCATCCACATTCCTGCAAAGAAACATGGTCTTTTTTATGGCTGCGTAGTATTCTATAGTGTATACATACCACATTTTCTTTCTCTTTTCTTTTTTCTTTTTCTTTTTCTTTTTTTTTTTTTTTTTTTTTTTTTTTTTTTTTTTGAGATGAGTTTTGCTCTTGTTGCCCAGGCTGGAGTGAATGGCGCAATCTCAGCTCGCTGCAACCTCCGCCTCCTGGGTTCAAGCGATTCTCCTGCCTCAGCCTCCCAAGTAGCTGGGATTACAGGCATGCACCAACACACCCATGTAATTTTGTATTTTTAGTAGAGACAGGGTTTCTCCATGTTGCTCAGGCTGGTCTGGAACTCCCAACCTCAGGTGAACCACCTGCCTCAGCCTCCTGAAGTGCTGGGATTACAGGTGCAAGCCACCGCACCTGGTACCACATTTTCTTTATCCAGTCTGTCACTGATGGGCGTTTAGGTTACTCCATGTTTTTGCTATTGTAAATAGTGCTGCAGTGAACATAGATGTGCATGTGTCTTATGGCAGAATGATTTAAATTCATTTGGCTAGATCCAGGATGTACCCAAAGGGACTGCTGGGTTGAATGGTACTTCTGCTCTTAGCTCTTTGAGGAATCGCCACACTGCTTTCCACAATGGTAGAACTCATTGATACTCCCACCAACAGTGTATAAACATTCCTTAAACAAAGGTTTTTAAAGGAAAAACGAGAAAGATTACATAATTGTTTTGAAGTAATTATCCTTGGCTACCAGGATTAATAACAAGGGTGGTGCCAGTCCCAGGCTGGACAGGCAGTTGCCGGGCAGATGTCCTTGCAGAAGTATTTTTGGTGTAAGGTTGTGACAGCCTTTGTGTAAGGGTGAAGTCTTTGCAGGGTCTTTTGCGATAGTTGTTTTTTTTTTCCTTTTTTTTTTCCTGAGATGGAGACTTGCTCTTTCGCTCAGGCTGGAGTACAGTGACGTGATCTCGGCTCACTGCAACTTCTGCCTCCCGGGTTCAAGCAATTCTCCTGCCTCAGCCTCCCAAGTAGCTGGGATTACAGGCACACGCCACCACGCCTGGCTAATTTTTGTATTCTTAGTAGAGACGGGGTTTCACCATGTTGGCCAGGCTGGTCTCGAACTCCTGATCTTGTGATCCGCCCGCCTCAGCCTCCCAAAGTGCTGGGATTACAGGCGTGAGCCACCGAGCCCGGCCTGCAATAGCTCTTGTTACCAGGCGATTATGCATGAGAACCCTCTCTCTATGGCCCTACCCAGCAATATCTGTCAGGGTGTTTTTTTTTAACAGAAATGATGCCAGTTTCATTCTGACAACTTTTACAATAGTCCATAGATCATGCCTAGGGAGTCCCAGGACACAATCCATGACTTTCCTTTAAAAACATTCATACCAGCGAAGACCGGCATCTTAGGGACTATCAACGCTTTCTGAAAAAATACAAGAAAAAAAGAATGAATTGATCTTCAAATTAAGAACAAGGTGAGAAGTAAAAGCAGCCTCTCTGCCCCACTCACTGGTATCGACCCAAAGCTCCACTAGGTTTGAGGAGTTGGGTGGAAATCTTAACCCTTAATATTCCTTATCGTGAATCCCTGACACCTGCAGACCCATGTGTGCCCACCCAGGGAACCCGGACCTCCTGCCATCTTGCTCCCTCTTCCTCGCAGCATCTGCATTTGGAGACAAACTGTGTGTTCACCCTGGCTAGCCCTCCACCTCTGCAGCCCTGCCGTGGAGGCTCCAATCTTAGCTCCACCACCTATGAGCTGTGTGGCCTTGAGTAAATTACTTCACCTCTCTGTGTCCCCAGACGTCTGAGCTCTTAAACGAAGATGAGGAGAGCACCCACTTTAGAGTTTCTTGCAGGAGTTAAATGGGGCAATGCTTATGGAGCACTGCAACACCCCTGGCACATAGCAAGTGTGTGGCAACCATCGGTGTTACCATATGGCTACAGCTGGTGTTATTCTGATGGACCTTATACCCCCAAGCTAGGAAGGAGGGGGTATCTCCACATCTAACTCTAAGCAACCTCAAATCTCTCCTTGGGAGATTGCAGAGGGTGCCAGGGCACTGGATCCTCAAATTCCAGGTGTGCTAGGAAAGCCTGGCAAGCTGGGCCTCCCTTGGTCTCAGTTCCTGCCTCAAGGGCAAGGGTTTACTGAGACAATGCCTGCAAGGCAGGTGCGCAGACTCCTGCTTCCTTTCCCCTGCCCTTTGAGAACCAGGCTTCAGCGAGGCCAGGACCCTGAGGATCTAGGTTGCTTTTGTTTCCTGCAGAGGTCAGAGGTCAGCAGATGACACCCACATGGCCAAGTGGGGATGGCCCTGAAATGCTGGGGGCATAAGCAAAGTGTCTGGGCTACAGGCTGGGCTGCCACCTCCTCTCAGACGGGGCTCCATCCCCCACCAGGGCAGCCTCACGTTCTGGCAGGAAATGAGAGACAGGCTTGTTCCATAGAAGAAAAAATTGATACACTGGACTCCATCAATATTAAAAACTTATGCTTTGAGAATAAACAAGAGGATGAAAAGATAAGCTACAGACTGAGAAAGTATTTGAAAGTATTTGCGAACCAAATCCTCCACTCCCTTTTTTTTTTTTTTTTTTTTTTTATTTTTTTTTTTTTGAGACAGGGTCTCACTTCTGTCACCCAAGCTGGAGTGCAGTGGTGTGAACTTGGCTCACTGTGACCTCAACTTCCTGAGCTCAAGTGATTCTCCCACTTCAGCCGCCAGGGTAGCTGGGACTACAGGCGTGTGCCACCACACCCAGCTAATTTTTGTATTTGTAGTAGAGACAGGGTTTCACCATGTTGGCCGGGCTGGTCTTGAACTCCTGACCTCAGGTGATCCGCCTGCCTTGGCCTCCCAAAGTGCTGGGATTATAGGCGTGAGCCACCGCGCCCAGCCTAATTTTTGGTATTTTTAGTAAAGACAGTTTCTCCATGTTGCCCAGGCTGGTCTCAAACTCCTGGGCTCAAGAAATCCCCATGCCTTGGGCTTCCAAAGTGCTGGGATTACAGGTGTGAGCCACCACGCCCAGCCAAGAACTCTTAAAAATCAACTTTTTCTCTGTTGACTGCTCATGGGGTTAAAAAAAATTTTTTTTAATGAACATTTTTTTAAAAACCAATCCAATTAGAAAATGGGCAAAAGACACGAACAGACCTACCACTGATGGGATTTACAGATGGTAAATAAGCTCTTAAGATCGTTTTGAATCTTTAACATCAATAGCCATTAGAGGAAGGCAAATTAAAACCATGAGATCTCACTACACACCTATCAGCATGGCAAAAATAAAATACAGGGACAAGATGAAATGCTGGTAGGGATGTGGAGAAACTGGATCACTCAAGCTTTGCTGCTGGGAAGGCAAAGTGGTACAGTCACTCTGGAAAACATTTTGGTAATTTCTTAAAAATCTAAACATGCAACTCCCATACGACCCAGCAATTACACTCCTGGGCACTTTTCCCAGACAAACGAAAACTTATGTTCACACAAAAACCTGTACACAAATGTTTACGGCAGCTTTATTGGTAATAGCCTCAAACTGGGAATCAACCCAGAGAGCCTTCAACAAGTGAATGGCTAAATAAATTATGATATACCCATACTATGGAACTCTTACCACTCCACAATAGCAAGGAACAAACTACTGAAACACAAAGCAACTTGGAAGAATCTTCAGGGAATTATGCTGAGTGAAAAAAAGCAATCTCAAAAGGTAACATACTGTATGATTACATTTATATAACATGCTTGAAATGATAAAATTACAGAAATGGAGAACAGGTAAGTGTTTGCCAGGAGGTAGGAGGGAGGGAGACGAGCACATAAAAAGTCCACAGGGGGGTCCTTTGCTGATGGAATGTTCTGTATCTTGATGGCATCTATGCCAATATCCTGGTTGTGATATTGTAGTATAATTTTGCAAGATTTTACCAGTGGAGAAAACTGGGTCCAAGACATCTCTATATTATTTCTTATAACTGCATGTGAATCTACAATTATCTCAAAATAAGAAAGTTTAGGCCGGGTATGGTGGCTCACGCCTGTAATCCCAGGACTTTGGGAGGCCCAGGCAGGCGGATCACCCGAGGTCAGGAGTTCAAGACCAGCCTGGCCAATAGAGTGAAACCCTGTCTCTACTAAAAATACAAAAATTAGTTGGGCATGGTGGCAGGCACCTGTAGCCCCGCTACGCAGGAGGCTGAGGCAGGAGAATCGCTTGAACCCAGGAGGTGGAGGTTGCAATAAGCAGAGATGGTGCCACTGCACTCCAGCCTGGGTAACAGAGCAAGACTCGGTCTCAGAAAAAAAAAAAAGAAAGAAAGAAAGAAAGTTTAATTAGAAGTAGGGGAGGTCCTAGTGGTCACACACCAAAAGGCTGGATTAGATGACCTCAAAGGTCCCTCCAAGGCCAGGACATCCCTCTTGGCAGCACAGGGCTCAGAACAGGTCCACCTCCTTCTGGCACCTCCAGGGCCCTGTTTCCAGCCCCACCCCAGTACTCGATCCAGGCACCATCTGCCCAGTCTAGATGCCACCCAGACACTTTAGGCCCCTCTGTCCAGATGCCCTCTCCTACCTCTGGGATGCCCCATCCTGCTGTCCAGGCAGAGCTGCTCACTCCCAGGACCCTATAGATTCCAAATAGAGCACCTGGGGTCTGGCCGGGCCGCTTGCTGTCCTAGAATCTGGTCACCAGGAAGGCTGGCCATCTGACCTGTCTCTCATGTCAACACTGTTTCTGGGGGTCGAGTGGCTTAGCTTCAAACAAGCACAATGATGGAAGGAAAAAAAAAAAAAAGGTTTCCAACTGAATACGGACACAAATACTTGCACAATTGCAGTCTAAAATAGTAAAACAATCACCACACCAAAAGACCATAACCATCACCACCCGAATGCCCACAGCCTGGCCCCTAGTACAGGACCTTTTGGCTTCTACCGGGCACCGACTGTCAATCCTGCCAGGGATTCCTGGGGCAGACACCACTGCTCCCCGGCCCACTGCCCCCACCACAGCCACGTATCAACGGAGAGGTACTTCAACAGGGTGAGGCTGTTTAAGTGAAGAGTGAAAAGAAACCCTTTTCGAGACACTGGGGTGTGGGATGTGGGTTGTGGGGTGCAGGATGTGGGGTGCTGGATGTTTCCACCAGGGCAGTTCTTCTCAAACTTCACCAACTCTGGAACTACCCAGAGGGGTTGTTGAAATAGTGGGCCCAACCCCGACTTTTGCTTCTGTAGGTCCGGGGTGAGGCCAGGGACTCCGCACTGACGGAGGCCACACTTTGAGAACCACAGCCCTGGGCTGTATTTGGTGCCAGCCCCGTTCGTCTTCCCCTCCCTCCCCGCTCCGCCTGCGGCTGGACCCCGATCCCCGGGACAGGGACTGAGTCTGACCGTCTGATTTGTCCTCCCGGCTTCTGGCGCCCCACTCTGACCGGGACTTAGGGAGGGGGCGCTCTCTGGACGTTTGCGGCCCGCAGAGGGGTAGGGTGAGGGCGTCACGGGCCGATCCGGG
>NW_012114466.1:2998066-3003357 GCF_000951035.1 Colobus angolensis palliatus | reverse complement strand
GATGTGTGTGTGTGTGTGCGGGCGCGCGCATGTGTGTGCGCGCGTGTGTGCTTGTGTGTGCGCGCGTAGGTGCGCGCGCGCGACTCCGACTGCGGGGCCCTGGGGTGGGGTAGGGGTCGGGCGGAATCTGCGGGGCAGGGGCGGCCCCCTTGGATGGAGGTCCAGCCTCTCCCACCCCAGTCTCCCGGGACCTCCGAGCTCGTTCTCTCTCAGCCTCTCTCGCGCGCCCCCCGCCCCGCCCCCTTCCCTCTATCTGTGAGTTTGTCCGCGTCTCTATGGGTGGGTCTCCGTCCAGCCGCCCCACGTCCCCATCTCCGTCCCCGACGCCGTTCCTTCCCCATGGCAGCTCGCGCCTCCCTCGCCATTGCCCCCCTTAATAGAGCAAACAAAGATGGTCGAGGATGGGGGACCCTTCCTTTCAGAGCCCTGTCCTGGCTCAGCCTGTGGCCCCCAACCCTCTAGCCCCTGGCCTGTGCCTCCATCCACTTCCTGGCTGTTAGCTGGCCCTGCAGAGTGGGTGGGGGCAGGTGGAGGCAGCCGGCAGACCCCAGGGCTGGAGCGCTTAGCGGTCTGTAAGGTCAGAGCCTGGGGAGACATCCTCACCATCCCTTGGCAGGTGGGGACACTGGGCAGGTCTGCCTGGCCACGGGTCTGCGCCTCAGACCTAAGCAGGTGGATTTCTAGACCCTGTTCCCATGAGCAGAGCCTGACGCTTTCTAAGATTTTTTTCCACTAAAGCCAAGGTAGAAGACTGGGGGAGGGTCCCGGGTCCAAAGGTCACAGGATGTGGTCCCAGCGACTGGGTCACTTCCTCCACGCGGCCCCCACTTCCCTACCAGCGGCATGGGTGGGAGTGACACGTGTGGACAGAGGCCGTGAGGACCATGTGGGGTGGCCTGACTGCAAGGTGATTAGTGATGTTCTTGGTGGGAGGGGTGGGTGGTGAGTCCCATTCCCTGGATTGATCTGCAGGTGGGAGGGCGCCTCCCTGTGGCCCCTCGGGCTTTCTGCACTGGGCCAGCCTCCAGAATCCTGGGGGTAAGCTGGGGCTCTCCAAGTGAGGTCCCGGACCCCAGATCATCCTCCTTGGTGGCAGTGCTGGATAAAATGCCAGTTCCTTGGCCCCTGTCCTGAGCTGGTAAGGGGGCACCAGGAATCTGCGTTTTGTAAGTCCCCGATGGTCATTCTGATGCACATTCAGGTGTGAGCAGTGCTAGGTGGTCATGTCGGATGAGGGGGACAAAGTCATCTACCTCCCTCTGGCTGGCGGACGGCGAAGAGGCCAAGAAGGGCCCACCCTGGGGTCCGCAACTTTGCTGTGTCCCTGGGCAAGCCACTCCCCTCTTGGAGCCCAAGTCCCCCAGCAGTCAGAGGAGGTTATGGCCTCCCCAGGGGCCTTTCCTGCCAAACAGTCTGGGATTCTTTGTTTAAATTGTGGGGCGGGGATTGCTGTGAAGTCCGGCAGGCCTGGGTCAGGATCCCAGCTCCAGCACTGGCTGGCTGTGTGGCCCTGGACAAGTCACTTTGCTTCTCAGGGCCTTGGGTTACTCACCTGAAAACTGGGATCATCATATTACCTTCACCCATCCACCCACAGAGGCAGTCAGGGAGGTCCAAAGAAGTGTGGTGCCCCACATCACAAGCACACCATGGTGTGGGTGGATCAGCCATGGGAATGGCTGGCACTTCTGTGTCTTGGCTGTTTTAACTGGGTGGCAGTGGGGACACTCGCGTGGACTTAATTCTTCAGCAGCAGGGAAAGCAGCCTGTGCAGAAACATTTGTGAGCTAATGGGTTTTTTGTTTCTAATGGATGGCTTAAAAGGCCTGGGGATGGTAACGCAGAACCGCCTGGCAGAGGCAGGCAGTGTGGTGTGGTGCCAGCTCTCCTGCTCACACCCAGCAAGTCAGGGGTGCAGACACCAGGAGGGGTGGGTGACAAGGAAAGAGGAACACCAGGAGCTCTCCGGGTACCCCAAGTTGTGGACGTTTGTGGATGTGAACAAAACTGTCTTTTGGGACATGTGTGAGAAGAGCAGAGCTCTCATGAGACTCCCAGAGAAGAGGAGAGTCATTCATTCATTCATTCATTCACTCATTCATGAAGACCTTCCCCAGGCCCTGCAGATGGCGAGGAGGGCCTCTCAAGATAGAAAGACCCACGCAGAAATGGGCAGGCTACTGATGCCGTGTGAATGCGGTGCTATCCAGGTCAGAGGGCGGTGTGGGTCGCCCACAGGCTCAAACAGCAGGGTCAGGGCGTCCTGCTTAAGACCCTCATCCTGAAGCCCAGGGGGGCTGCCGGGGGCCAGCACTGAACAGGACCAGCCATCTCTTGGATTAGAGGCAAGAAATGTGAATCAGAATCTTGGGCCATTGTGAAGACATGGTTTAGCTGAACAAAGAGGTGGCTTCTTGGTGACAAGACAGCCCTCATTTTTTATTTTAACCACATCTCTCTTTTTTCTTATGTCTTAAAATTGGATCTTGCTGGGGAGCACGTGGTGGCACAGGGGCTTGGAAGTCTGGTGAGCATATTTGCATATTTCTCGATGACTTCAGAAACCCTCAGTCTCGGAGAGCAGCCCTGGTGCTGCTGCTACCCAGAGGCTTGACCGCAGACCCTCGGACCCTCAGCTTCTGGTGGCCAAGCAGGAGGAGCCTTCGGGAGCCAATGAGAGGGGAAAGGTTAGGGATCCCAGAGTCAGGGCCATCTGCCACGAGAAAACTGCCTAAGCTCTCTGAGCTTCAGTTCTCTCGTTGCAAGGTGCAGATTGGAATAAACAGCTTAGGTGAATGAGGGGGTGGGTTCTGGAGCCAGCTGCGTGGGTTCAAATCCTGTCCCACCTCTCAGGAGGTCTTAGCAAGTTACTTAACCTCTGTCTGCCTCCACTCCTTCATCGATAAAATAGTGATTCCTGCCGCACTCTAGGCTGTAGGCTGCTGTGAGAGTTAAGCGACTTCATGTCAGGTGCTTGTACAGTCCCAGTTAGGAGTGTTCCCTGTGAGTCGTGGCAAGTAGTGATGTCATTCTGTAGCCACGTGGTCTTGCTATAGTGATGTGCTCTTCTAGTGACAGAGCCTTGTGGTGCATAGTCTTGTAGTGCTGTGGTCTTGTAGTGTCGTGAGCCTGTGATAACCCTGCCTTGGCATCAGCCGTCATGTTGGTATTAATGTTAATGTTGGGGTGGCCCTAAGAGTCCAGGCAGTGAGATAAATACAGTGCTCACTCGGCCTGGCACAAGGAAACCCCCAGCTGATACCTGTGCCCTTCTGTCCCCTGTCGCAGAGGACTAGGGACAGAGATGGAGTTTGCTATTGTGTTATACCGATACCCACATGCTGGGGTAAGTGGGGATGGGGCAGGGCCAAGTCCTTGTTTAAAAGATGTCAAGATGGCCAGGCACGGTGGTTCATGCCTGTAATCCCAGCAGTTTGGGAGGTTGAGGCAGGTGGGTCACCTGAGGTCAGGAGTTCGAGAGCACGCTGGCCAACATGGTGAAACCCTGTCTTTACTAAAAATACAAAATTAGCTGGGCGTGGTGGCACACGCCTGTAGTCCCAGCTACTCGGGAGGCTGAGACAGGAGAATTGCTTGAACCCAGAAGCCAGAGGCTGTAGTGAGCTGAGATCCGCTACTGCACTCCAGCCTGGGCAAGACAGAGCGAGACCCCATCTCAAAATAAATAAATAAATAAAATAAAAGATGTCAAGAAAACACACGGATTTATCTCGGCACAGAGGGCATTGCTGTCCTCAGTTCTGACTCCCAAGCGTGGGCTCCCCTCTGGAAGGGAGGGGCTGCCTGCCATCTTCTGAGCTCCTGTCCTGCCAGTCAGCCCCTGTGCATAGACCTCCCCAGGCACCGTCTCACCTACTCCTCCCAGCCATTGCACGAGGTGGACGTGGCCCTGCCCAGTTAACAGATGGACAAACTGAGGCTCAGGGGAAACCAGTGACTGCCCAGAGCCACAGCAAGAGGGCAGGGCTGGAACTCAAACCTGGGTGTGCATGCTCCACCCCACCACACAGCATGCGCGAAGGTCAGGAAATACTGCCACAGAGCCTTGCCGTCGGGAACCAGCATGGTGGGCTTCTCTGACCCCACATGAGTCCTGCTCATTTTCTGGAAAGTTCTTAAGGCTATGCTTTCTGTGCCATCTGCTGGGTTGGTTAAAGGTTGCACTGGGTTGCAAAAGCAGTTTCTCCAGCAAAAGCAATCCACCTCATGCCTAGAAGAGAACCCAGGCCAGAGACATGAAGGGAGAGAGGACCTAGCCTGGGGGCACAGCTTCCACTTAATGCCAGAAGACCCGAGTTCTGGCCCTGGTTCCAGTGCTTACAGCCCCTTTGAGTCTGAGGGTGTTATTCTCCGTGCCTCAGTTTTCTCATCTGTGAAACAAGAATTTTGATTTCTGCCCTGCGTAGCTCCTGAGGTGAGTAGGGTAAAGCTGCCAAATGATAATGGCCAATGCATAGGCAACTGTTGGGAGGCACTGGACAGTGTCTTAGAAGTTTACCTACTTGCCCTCTTTTAACCCTCTGAAGGGCCTCTGAGGTCACTGTTCTATCATGATCCCATTGTACAGACCAGGAAGGTAGGATACAAAGATATCAGTATCTTGTCCAAGGTCACCCACTGGTAAGGCATTTGGGTCTGATTTAGATGAACAGAAAGCCATCCGTTGTGGCCACTTCTTGGTGGGTAGACATGTGGTTCCCTACTTGATTATTCTCAGTAACGGGGAGCTCACTACTCTCTAAGCACCTATGACTGTTGGTCTAGGGCTTGGGTAGGTGGCGGTGATGGTCCCTGGTAAATAGATCCCATGTGGAAAGGGAAGACAGGGAGAAGATCCTGGGCGTGGCTTCGGCCTTGCTGCGGTGGAGGGGCCGGGAGAGGGTGGGCCCACGTTCTGCTTCGTGCCTTCCGCAGGCCAAACCTGAGGCTGAGAGAGGAGAAAAATGCTCAACAAACAGGACAGACAGTAGCTGCTCAAAAAGCTTTGGGGTGGACAAATCCTCTTTCTAGGGGAAATTTTAAATATGAAACCAACATCACCATATTGGACAGAGTCTGGAGAACGGGCTCTGATTCTGCCTGCAGCCTCGCTCCCTGAACGTATTCGTTTCCCGTCAATTTGTTGTGAGGTAGAAGTCCTGTGGCGTAGTGTCATTGCCGCACCGCACCTACAGCTCTACGGTTCTGGATCCTGCTCTTTGCTTTTCTTTTCTTTTTTAGACAGTGCTTTGCTCTTTCGCCCAGGCTGGAGTGCAGTGGCACAATCACCA
>NW_012114466.1:2977690-2997122 GCF_000951035.1 Colobus angolensis palliatus | reverse complement strand
GCCTTGGCCTCCCAAAGTGCTGGGATTACAGGCATGAGCCACCGCATCTGACTGGTTCTGCTTTTTTCACTCGACGTAATATCGTGAGCATCTTCCCTGTCCCTAAGCAGCCCAGGAGCTCGTGAGCAGTCCTGATGAGTTTTTAGGAGCTGCACAGTATCTGTCCCATGGAAGTTCCGTCATTTGTCTCGGAGCCCCCCTTTCAGTGGGGCCTCCACGTGCACAATGATGTGAAAAGCTGTGTGACCCCAGGCAGGGCTCTCACCCTCTCTGCATCTCAGTTTCCTGCCCTGCTGTCAAACGGGAGCAAGAAGCAACCCACGTCATAGGGCTGCTGGGAGGAGTAAACGAGGAGATGGGATGTGAAGTGTCTGGCACGTGGCGGGGCTTAAAACTCGGTGGCCATTGTTACTGTTGTTGTTTATTATTATTATTAATTATTATTATTTAGGTCACATATCCTAATTAAATTGTGGATCCTTGCAGACAGGAGCCAGATTCTGTGCAGTCCTGTGCCCCACTCCTAGCCATGCTCAGTCATG
This sequence comes from Colobus angolensis palliatus, assembly GCF_000951035.1. Taxonomy (NCBI): domain Eukaryota; kingdom Metazoa; phylum Chordata; class Mammalia; order Primates; family Cercopithecidae; genus Colobus; species Colobus angolensis. Next base: position 2,996,580 of record NW_012114466.1, on the reverse strand, counting down.
TTTATGATTTGATTCCTGATGTTCGGTTTCCCCCGAATAGAATGAGTCTCTGTGTGGGTGAGGTGCTGGGAGAACTTGATTCGCACACTCTCATTTTGTCCCCCATGAGCGGAGATCCTTAGCTCCCTTGTAGAAACTGGCTCAGATGGGCAAGTTACTGAACCTGGAAAAGTGAAGGGGAAAAAAAAAATCAAAAACAGAAGAGAAGGCTGGGCGCAGTGGCTCGCGTCAGTAACCCCAGCACTTCAGGAGGTCAAGGCGGGCAGATCGCTTGGGCCCAGGAGTTTAAGCCAAGCCTGGGCAACATAGCAAGACCCAGTCTCTACTAAAAATATGAAAAAATGAGTGAGCCAGGCATGGTGGCGTGCACTTGTGGTCTTAGCTACTCAGGAGGCTGAGGTGGGAGGGTCACCTGAGTCCGGGAGGTCAAGGCTGCAGTGAACTGTGATTGCACCACTGCTTTTCAGCCTGGGCAACAGAGTGAGACCCTGTCTCAAAAAAAAGAAAAGAAAGAAGAGAAGAGAAGAGAGAAAAGAGAAGAGAAGAGAAAAGAAACTGGCTCAGAGAGTGTGATGGGCCCCCCCACAGTCACACAGCAGAAAGGGAGGATCCAGGAATGCTTCCTAAAGGAGGTGGCAATGGTCCTGGGCCAGCAGGATGGAGGGTTTGACTGGGCCAACAGGCAGAGGGCTGGTGTTCTAGGCGGGGTGAAGAGGAGGAGGGGAGCTGTCCAAGAGGCATGGCAGTCTGAGCCCAACACCCAACACAGGGTGGAGTAGAGTGTGGGTGGGGCTCAGGGGTATGTGCTGAGCTGACCTGTAGTCGCAGGGCAGGAATGAGCTGTCTGGGCTCCTGACCCCACCCTGCACCTTGGCCCCGGCCAGTTCCTTCTGTCCGGGCAGGAAGGAGTGCTCTGTGGGCTTGGAGGCTGCAGGCGCCTTCCTGGGGACTGCTCTGTGAACAGTGATAAAATATTTATCAGCCAGCAGCTGGGCTTCCCTGCACAGGGTGCAGTCGGGGGCAGCTCCCACCCGAGCCTGCAGCCTGAGTTCTGCTGAGTCATGGGGGAGCCCAGTGAGCCACCTGCCCTCAGGCTCCTGGGCCCCCTCTGCCCTTTGGCCATGTGAACGCCTCCTAATGTGTAAACCATTCGGCTGCCCATAAGGCCAGGCATCCAGCGTGCTTAGTGCTGAGCAGGGTTTCAGAGCTCACCCCCAGGAGGGCGCAGACCTCAGCCAAGGTCGCAGGGCAAAGGACACCCGTGGGCTGGGATTCCACCTGTGCCCACCCTGGCAGCATCCCACCTCCTGAGTCCTCTCGGCACCCAGCAAGGTAGGTACTCTTTGCGTCTGGTTTTAGACGTGGGGATGCCTAGGCATGGAGACGGGGCGCGGCGTGTCGGGTCTCATAGCCCTTAGCGGATGAGTGGAGATTTGGCCCTGGTCTGTCTGACTCCAAGACCCTGCTGTGTGCCCCTGCCCCAGAGGAACCCCACTCCGTTTCAGCCCTGAATCAGGACTGGGGTGTCCGTCCACCCTGATGTGACACAGTACTGTGACTTCGGGTTTGTGCTTTTGATTTTTAGAGTAGCAGCAACAACAAAAAACAGTAGCAGATGGCTTCTTCCTACTGCTGCGTGGGGTGGGACAAAGAGCAGGGGGTTCAGATTCTTTTGTTCACTCATTCATAAAAAGCATTCTGGGTGCCCTGGCCAGGGGCCAGTGCTCGAGGCTCCAGGGACCAGTGGGGGACGTATCAGATGGACCTGCCCTAGGGGAGCTTATGCCATGGTGAGGGGAGTCAGAGGGGTGGGCTTAGTGCCTGGGCCTGGTCACCTGCTGTGTGACCTCGGGCAGGTTGCTTCACCTCTCTGAGCCTCAGTCTCTGATTTGTGAATTCGGGGTAAACTTGGCTTTTTCTCTGAGCAAGCAAGGATCACACTTGTGTTCTTATTCTTTATCACGGCCTCACATCCACCAAAGCCTGCGGGCACAGATCAGCCTTTGCACCAGCTCCAGTTTCCAGAGTAGGCCCTGGCAGGCTTTGCATTGGCTCGTCCAGGAAATAACCGTGAGCTGGTGCTGGGGGCCTTAAGGACAGGCTGGTTTTAAGGTGGAAGTTTTGCCTAAGGTGCTCAGAATTCTGAAGGGAAGTGCTGGTCCCCAGAGCCACGCATGCAGCAGCTGTGGGAGGGAGCGGGCTGCATGCAGGCTCTTGATGGGAACCCTGTGGGTGGTCGGGTCATCTCCGACGCCCAGTTCTGGGGCTGGGCCCTTGTTGCACCCGCTCACCACCTGCCCAGACATGCAGTCTCTTCCTGCTCACTCTCAGCCTTCTGTCCTCTAGGCCTTCCTCCTATTGTTCCTATACCTAGTCCGATTTTCCTGCCATCCTTCACCTGCTGGGCTTCTGCTGGCTCTTTTTTTTTTTTCAGATGGAGTTCCACCTTTGTTGTTCAGGCTGGAGTGCAATGGTGCAATCTCGGCTCAGTGCAACCTCCGCCTCCAGCGATTCTCCTGCCTCAGCCTCCCAAGTACTGGGATTACAGGCGCGTGCCACCACACCTGGCTTACTTTTGTATGTTTATAGAGATGGAGTTTCACCATGTTGGCCAGGCTGGTCTGGAACTCCTGACCTTAGGTGATCCACCTGCCTCGGCCTCCCAAAGTGCTGGAATTACAGGTGTGAGCCACCGCGCCCTGCTTGCTGGTTCTTTAAGCCGCTGCTGGAAGGCATCCTCCTCTAGAAAGCCTTCCTGGCTGCCTCCTGTTCACCCCAGGCCGGGCAGACCCACGGCCCTCCCAGCGCCATCTCACCCTGGGCTCTGCTTTTGCCTTTGGGCCAGCACTTGTCATACAGAGCTTCTCTGCCCTGTTGCCAGGTCTCCCCGACAGCCTGGGGCTGCTTTGTGTGATTCATCTCCGGGTCCCAGGGCTCAGCTGGAGGCTGGCACAGAGTGGGACCCCAGCAGCATTCGATGAATTGAGAGCACCAGTGAGTGACAGAAATGCTTTAGGGGACAGGAGGCACCTGCCTTAGGGGACAGGAGGAAGCCTGCAGGTGCACGCGGGTGGGGCACTCGCTACTTCTGTGAACTGTCTGTGCAGGCGGGGCCTCTGGTTTCCTGGCCTTCCAAGATGATGGATGGTCAGCCGGACAGTGGAAAATTAAGATTTCTGGGGCCTTGAAAGCGACTGCCGTGGGAGTCAGTGCCCTGGGGGGTCAGGAGCACTGGCCTTCGGGTCTAGGCCTCTCCCCTTGTAGCTGAGTGACCCTGAGTGACTGCCCCCTCCCCTAGGCCTCAGAGGATCCCTGGGGCCACCCCAGGTCCATTCTGCAAATGCAGCATTTATTCATGCGAGGGAGGTGGGCAGAGGCAGGCTTGTGTTCTTAGGATGCTTACACTGGTGTCCCACAAACAGACAGACAGACAGAAAAAAGACCCAAATGAAATGTACCGAGATGGGGAGCGGTAATTTCTCTGGTGGTTTGTTTCTTTTTCCTTTTTTTTTTTTATATTTTTCAAATTTTTAGAGTCCCCTCAGTGACTTTGAGCATGCATTGAGAGCCCAGTAACACTGGGGGGCAACTGCCATAAAGACACAGCCTTGGCCGGGCGCAGGGGCTCATGCCTGTAATCCCAGCACCTTGGGAGGCCGAGGCAGGTAGATCACCTGAAGTCAGGAGTTCGACACCAGCCTGACCAACATGGGGAAACCCCGTCTCTACTAAAAATACAAAAAAAAAAAAAAATAGCTAGGCATTGTGGCGCATGCCTGTAATCCCAGCTACTCAGGAGGCTGAGGGAGGAGAAGTGCTTGAACCCAGGAGGTGGAGGTTGCAGTGAGCTGAGATCGCCCTATTGCTGCCTAGGCAACAAGAGCCAAACTCTCTCTCAAAAAAAAAAAGACTCAGCCTCTCCCCTTTGGGACACTCAGTCTGATGGGGGAGGCTGGTCAGAAGACATAGAGCCATGGTGTGATTGGAACTTTCGCAGAGGGAAGCCTGGGGCTCAGGAAGCCCAGAGAAGACACCGGCCCAGCCTGAGGGCTTGTACAGGTGCCACTGTGCTGAAGGCTGGTTACGAGGGAGGCAGGTGTGTGGGCGAGGGTGAGTGTAGTGTGGCTGGAGACTTGGAGGAAGGTGAGTAGGACGATGAGAGACCCACAAGGAGGGAGGGCTGGACCTCAGCCTGAGTGAGTGGGTTTGGTGGGGGGAGCACTGATGTCAGGTCCCTCCTGGGAGCTGCTGTGATTTGGGGCTTTCTACTTTATTCAGTCAACAAACTTTTCTCAGAATGAGGCTGCTCGGGGCCGTAGGGCACAGATACTGATGTGGCCCTTTAGGGTCACAGGGTCCAGGGTTCAAGTCCCAGCTCCACCACTATCCAGCTGTGCAACTTTTGACAGTTTGCTCTACTTCTCTGAGCCTCAGATACTTCATCTTTGAGATGGGCAGAAGGGCACCTGCCCTGTGGCTTCCTGTGAGGAAGTACAGAAAATGCTAGGCACGCCCCTGGAATGGCATGTCCCTCCCCCACCCTAAAGTGCACGTTTAGTAGAAGGAAAGGGGGGATGGGGAAGGATGGGGGTTAGGGACAGAAGTGAGCATCTGAACCTAACAGGAGGGCTGGTCCCTGCCTGGTGGGGCAGCAAGGGGGTCCCGCCACAGCCTAGCCAGGAGGTGGGCATCCCAGGGCCGCAGCCGTGGCAGCACTGCCTCCATGGAGGTCCCACAGCAGGGCTCACCAGCCTTTGTCCTCCCCACCCTGGGTGCCTGACTTCCCCATGGGAGCTGCTGCGTCTTCCCATGCCTGCCCACCACGGCAAGCGGGCTGGGACGTCTCTCTGAGCCACAGATCCCCTGGTTGGGAGGATAAGAGATGGACACCTGGTCTCAGACTCCCCACAGACACCAAGGCATGTTCCTGGCTCCCTGCCAGAGCCTAGGTGCCTGCTTAGAGGCTCAGAGTCCCCTGCCAAGAACTCAAGGTGACACAGTGGTGGCAGTGTGTGACAGAGGAGGGAGCCAAGATGGGATTTGAGAGCCTGGGGCAGGGCAGGGCAGTACTGGGGCACAGGCTGCAGGACCCGGACACGGCAGGGTCGGACTACAATGCGGTCTCCACATTCGTGCATCCCGGCAGCTCTCACTGGACCCTGGCATTCCAGGGCCACGATTGTCTGCCAGGGTAGCACCGCAGCGGCTCTTCCTTCCTCACCCTACCATGCCACCAGTGGTTGCTGAGTCTGTTCTCTCTCGGCCCCGGCATCTGCAGAGCTGGGGTGCTGATCCTCCTCTCCTGGCCTCCATGTGAGGCTCAACTGACACCAGCCCATGAAGGGCTCAGATTCCCACCACATAGTAGGAATCTGCAGGATGGTGGCTGTTCACCCGGAGGGCCAGCCTTCCCTGGACTGGATTCCTGGGAACTCAGGGAAGTGCTCTGCAAAATGTTAGTTAAAAAAAGTTTGGGAGGCCGGGTGCAGTGGCTCATGCCTGTAATCCCAGAACTTTGGGAGGCTGAGGCAGGTGGATCATGAGGTCAGCAGTTTGAGACCAGCCTGGGCGACATAGTAGAAACCCCGTCTCTACTAAAAATACAAAAATTAGCTGGGCATGGTGGCGGGCACCTTTAATCTCAGCTACTCAGGAGACTGAGGCAGGAGAATCGCTGGAAACCAGAAGGCAGAGGTTGCAGTGAGCCAAGATTGCCCCACTGCACTCCAGCCTGGGCAACAAGAGTGACACTTCATCTCGAAGAAAAAAAAAAAGTTTGGGAAACATCCCTTTTTGGGGAGTCCAGCAGACCGTGCAGGCACAGCTCTGTGGAGGCAAGGGTGGCTGCTGAACTTTGTTTGACTCTGTGTTTTCCAGCCTTATGGGACCAGGGGCCTTGCTGGGAAAGAGCAGCCACTGAGCCCCAGGGGGACACCTGTGCCTTGTGTGGCTGTGCAGAGGGGGCTGTGGGGCTCACGGAGGGCTGAGGCAGGAGGTGATGTGGGCAAACTGCCCTGTTCAGAGGTCCCTGTGGCCACAGCCTGGAGGGCAGCCAGGAGGAAGAAGCCCAGCCACAGGGAGGCTGACGTGGAGGGGATTCTGTGGCCAGAGCCGTGGCCTGAGAGAGCAGTGGCTGGAGGGAGGAGCCGGCAAGAGGAGGAATCTGTGGGGCCCGGGAGACAGCACAGAGGGAACCTGCACCACGTGGCCGTGGACCTGTCTTACCACTGGCCCACTGAGTCGCAGAGGGCGTGGCCAGCAGAGCTGAGATGTCCTCAGGAGAGGAGCCAGCCCAACGAGGCGGAGAGGCCTGCATGCTAGGGGTCAAGGTTAGCCACACTGCCTTGCTCTGCTGGCCCCAAAGCTGAGAGGACCCTCCAGGGAGGCCTCTGGTCACAGTGCCAGGCAGATTATGGGAAGGCAATGTCACGGTCACTGAGCTCAGGTGAATATCTTCCTTAAGCATACTCTAATACAGGGGACGCCATGGGCAGAGAGTGGAGAGACTGGGGGAAGGAGGAGGCGGAGCGGGAGGAGGAGGGGGAGGGAGAGGAGGAGGAAGAGGAGGCGGAGGAGGCCCACCCAGGCCCCAGCCAGAGCTCCTCATCTACCTTCCTCCGTGGCTATCAGCCGGGGTGCCTGGACATAGCCTCTGGTGCTGGGCTCTGGATTCCACCATGTGTCCCCGCTGGCCTCTCTGTGCCCATAGGTTAAATGAAGACCCCCTGCCCCCCACACTCTGCCTTCTCACAGAGCAATTATGAAAGCCTGGTAAAGACACGGAGGCTGGCACGGGGTGACTGATTTGGCCAAGGTCAGATTTGAATCCAGCACTTAGCTCAGGGCTGGCACATACGAGGTTCTCAAGAAATACTTGAGTTAAAAGGAGGCTGCAGATGGCTCTCTTGGCCCGGGAATGTCGCAGAGACAAGCACGGTACCTGGTGTGTGATCGGAGCTAAGTAGCTGCTAAGCCATGTTATTACAGGAGCCACCTAAGGAAATTGCCGCTCTCATTCTGCAGGGCCGCCCAAGGCCTCTCTGAGCCCACCAGGGAATGTGCCCACTGTAGCGGGTGGCCTGGACAGTACTGTCCTCCAAACACAGATGTGTGTGTGGTGGGGCAGGGCTATGGAGAAGACTTTGGTGGATTAGGTTACTCCAAGAAGGGTTTTGCAGGATGAATAGGAGTTGGCCAACCAGACCAGGCTTAAGGGAAGATCATCCCAGACTAAGTGAACGGTGAGCATGTGGACATGAACTGAGCCTGGCTTCCGAGGACAGAGCCTTCTGTCAGGAAGCCGGCCTCTGCTTTCATTCACTCAGGAGGTTTCAAAGAGGCCCCTGGGTCCCCTGCCTCTCCTCTCAGACACCCTGGGAGCTGATGACTCAAGCTCCCTGCAAGAAGCTGGGAGCTTCTAACCGCATGGCCACCCTCTGTCCTTATCCCTGCAGTGAAGCCCTGGAGAGCCCCTTCCTGTCATCTGCCCCTTGAGTCTGGGGAAATTCCCGTGGGCCAAGCCAGTGCTTGGGGAGTGACAGAGTTTGTAGTCAAGATAGCCACCCACCTCGAGGGCCACCTGGCAGCCCCAGCTCCTGAGGAAGAGGCTTCTTGCCTTGGCCTCAACCCATCTGCCACCCACGCCCAGAACCACAAGACAGAGGGCCCAGACCTCGGTTACTCAAAACCAGAAACTGCCAAAAAGATCTGAATGAGGAGTCCCCTTGGGGCCAGGGCCAGGTGTCTGGGCAAAGCCATCCTCCCACGCCCAGCACCCCGAAGGAGGGCAGGGGGAGCGGGGAGCCAGGAGGCTGTATCCACCCTGCCAGCTCACCCTGCCTCAGGCTCCAACAAAGGGCAATTCATGGACCCTTGAGGACCTCTGAAGGCAGGTCCCCTGCCCGGCCTCAGATCCAGTCCCTCTGGGGTCCCAAGAGCCCTGGCTGCAAAGTCACCCCCCTCCCCTCCCCATGACTCATCAGCTGCGTCCTGAGCCTCAGTCTCCCCATCAGTAAGATGAGAAACCTGCTCGTGAGCCACCCACGGGATGGAAGCAGCTTCCGCGGATGAGCAACTGTGTCCACCCTGTCATCCTTGATAGGGTTCGTGGATGGCTGGAGAGGGGCCAGCCCAATCCTTTGTCAGAAGCCCTAGCCCAGGAACAGTAGCTGGGCCCCTCGCGGGGGCTGGTTTCATTGGCTCTGACTGCAGCGACAAGTAGGGTGTGTCCCCCGGACTGGGTGGGGGCCTCGAAACAAGGACTTCTGGAATTGATTGAGGATCCAGGAGGGCCCAGGCCAGAGGGGTGGGCTAGGGAGGGGCCTGGCGCTTTTCAGTTAAACAAGCCGCCTGTGGCCGCCCCAACCCCCCACCCCAGTGTCCACAGAGCCTGAGCTGTGAGCCCAGTGAGGCCAGGAGCTGGAAGTCAGGCTGACCCAGCCTCAAGAGTGGTAGAAAATGTGCCGGTGATGGCCAGGCACGGTGGCTCACGCCTGTAATGCCAGCATTTTGGGAGGCCGAGGTGAGTGGATCACCTGATGTCAGGAGTTCAAGACCAGCCTGGCCAACATGGTGAAACCCTGTCTCTACCAAAAAAATACAAAAATTACCTGGGTGTGGTGGCAGCAGCTGAGTAGTCCCAGCTAATCAGGAGGTGAGGCAGGAGAATTGCTTGAACCCACGAGGTGGAGTTTGCAGTGAGCTGAGATTGTGCCATTGTACTCTAGACTGGGCAACAGAGCAAGATTCAAAAGAAAATGTGCTGGGCATGATGGGGAAGAGCAAAGAGCACTGAGGACCGGGGTCAGGAGGCCTGAGGGTCACCTCCTGCCTGCGCTCCAACCGCCTGTGCTGCCTGGCACTGCCCAGCGTGCACCTGCCCCCAACCCTCTGCCCAGGGCACTGTTGTGAGGTTAGGGGCAGACAGTGGGTGTGGGTGCCGAGCACAGGGCCAGGCTGATGTCATTGTCCACGGTGGGGGAGCAGCCCCTTCCTGTCGCTCTGGTCTGTGCTCCACTTGGCCGTGCTGGGTGAGGTCATCCTTCCAGGCCCCGGTGAAATGTCACCTCTGGAGGCTCAGGCCTCCTGCCTCCCAGGGCTTCTGGAGCCTCCCTTTACTGCCCTCTTGTGGCTTTCAGGGGAAGGGAAGTGGCAGCCTGGGACTCAGGGCCTGGCATGAAGTAGGCACTCTTGGAGTTACTGAAGTTCAGTAGGGTTACTGAAGGCTTGTGCAGTGTTGGGCGGGGTCACCGTGGGAAGCATGTGGCTCCAGAGTCACAGCTGGACTCTGATCTCAGTCCTTCCACTCACTCACCCTACAACCCGGGCAAGTCAGCTTTCCCTCGGAGCCTCTGGTTCCTCTTCTGAAAAATGTGGGTGGAAATTCTGGCCTGTGGGTCTGTCCCGGGTCAGAGGGTAGATGGTACGCAGTGCCAGCACCCAGTAGGGCCTCCGTGAGTGAGCATGTGTCCTTTACCTTTGCACTGGGACAGTCCTGCTCTGCCGGTGACCCTACATATCCCACTCCTGTGCAAGACCTCAGTCTCACCATCTGTAAAATGGACAGCAGAGGCCGGAATGGACAGAGCAAGACCCTATCTCAAAACAAACAAACAGAAAAGGATTTATCCTCTGTCTGGAATAGAGCCATGTGTATTTAACCACAAAAATGTTTTCCCTCCTCCACCCCAAATCTGTGGATGCTCCATAGAGAAGGGCCATGCTTATCCCTCAGCTTCTTAAGGTGGGAGCCTTGCCGTTTCAGAGAAGCCAGTGAAAGCCACACCCCTCTCCCCAGTGAAAGCCACACCCCTCTCCCTAGCGAAAGGCACACTCATGGCCACTATGACTCTGCCAGGCGTGGGCTGTGGTGCCTGACACCCTCTCAGACATGCCCAGACACATGCTGGAGTTGCTCAGAACTTATACACAGAATCCTGGGCACCAAGCGAGGGGCCAGAATCAAAGCCCAGATACGTGATGCCCCTTCTGCCTAGCTTTGTCCCCTTTCAACCCAGATAGTGCCCAGAAAGATGGTTCCACTTGCAGGCCCTATACCCAGGGCCCTGGCTTCCATGGTACTATCCTTTCTCCGTGGGGGAGCACCGTGATGATGCCACACATTAGAAGTTCCCCTATTGGGGCCGGGCACGGTGGCTCACGCCTGTAATCCCAGCACTCTGGGAGGCCAAGGCAGGTGGATCACCTGAGGTCAGGAGTTCGAGAGCAGGCTGGCCAACATGGTGAAACCCCGTCTCTACTAAAAATACAAACATTAGCCAAGTGTGGTGACACACACCTGTAATCTCAGCTACTTGGAGGCCGAGGCACAAGAATCCTTGAACCCCAGAGAAAGAGGTTGCAGTGAGCCGGGATCACACCACGGCACTCCAGCCTGGCGACACAGTGAGACTGTCTCAAAACAAAAAGAAAAAAAAGAAGTTCCCCTATTGGGCACCTGGCTTTTACGGCGTCTTGTTCTATTCTTGTGTTTTTTTGTTGCTGCTGTTTTTATTTTTTTGAGACAGGCTCTCGCTCTGTCGCCCAGGCTGGGGTGCAGTGGCATTAACTCGGCTCACTGCAACTTCCACCTCCTGGGATCAAAAGTTTCTCCTGCCTCAGCCTCTTGAGTATCTGGGATTACAGGTATGTGCCACCACGCCTGGCTATTTTTTGTTTGTTTGTTTTGAGATGGAGTCTCTGTTGCCCGGGCTAGAGTCAGTGATGCGATCTTGGCTCACTACAACCTCCACCTCCCAGGTTCAAGTGATTCTCCTGTCTCAGCCTCCTGAGTAGCTGGGATTACAGGTGCGCACCACCACGCCCGGCTAATTTTTGTATTTTTACTAGAGACGAGGTTTCACCATGTTGGTCAGACTGGTCTCGAACTCCTGACTTCGTGTTCTGCCTGCCTTGGCCTCCCAAAGTAATTTTTGTATTTTTAGTAGAGACGGGGTTTTGCCATGTTGGCCAGGCTGGTCTTGAACCCCTGACCTCATGGTCTGCCCACCTCGGCCTCCCAAAGCACTGGGATTACAGGCGCAAACCACCACACCTGGCAAATATGATATTTGATTCCTTCTTTTACATCTTTAAGTATGTGAGGCAAATTTAGTTTTACAGTCGCCTTCCAATGGTGTCTCGGGAATTTCCTCCTGGTATGTGTGGTGTTTGCTTGTCCTTCCCTCAGGGTGGTCTGTTTCTGTGTGTTGTGTAATTTGAGATTATGAGTTTATCTCCAGCAAGGCTTTATCTGTGAGAATCCCAGCTCGTGGGCATGCCTCCCGGAGCATTGTTTATTGTTGCTGATATAGAACACTTGTATATACTTTTGGGGTATGTGTGATATTTTGACCCCTGTACACAATGTATTGATCAAATCCGAATAATCGGGGAAACCCATCACTTCAAACGTTTATCTTTTCTTTGCATTTGGAACATTACAATTCTTCTAGCTGCTTTGCAATATACGATAAATTATTGTTAATGATAATTGCCCTATCCAGAGCATTTTTATAATTGCTCTCCCAAGCAGCCTAGGGCTGTCACAGGCCTGGGGCCGCTTTTCTCATCGGTTGGGTTAGGCTTTATAAATTCAAACCTAATCCCAGGTGAGGGCAGACTCTTGGCTAAAGGCTCTCAGGAGAACTGCACACTTTTTCCTACCTCAAGCTTAGAAGGAGTCAGACAAGTTTTCTTGTCATCTCTTATTGTCAGCGGGTAGATTTGTTTCTAGGCTACATTTTATTAAGGTCGCAGCCCCTCAAGCCCTCTGGTATTCTGTGGAGAACTCAGTTTCACCTCCCAGCATCTGGTTGCTCTGCGCCTGATCTCCTGGCTGCTATCACAATTTAATAAACCCTCTGTCTCAACACCCTCTCTCCACCCCCACAAGGCTGCCACACATTCACCTAATTTCTGAGGTTTTGTTCTGTTTTGTTTTGTTTTGAGACGGAGTCTCGCTCCGTCACCCAGGCTGGAGTGCAGTGGCGCGATCTCAGCTCACTGTAACCTCCGCCTCCCGGGTTCACGCCATTCCCCTGTCTCAGCCTCCTGAGTAGCTGGGATTACAGGCGCCCGCCACCACTCCCGGCTAGTTTTTGTATTTTTAGTAGAGGCGGGGTTTCACCTTGTTGGTCAGGCTGGTCTTGAACTCCCGACCGCAAGTGATCTGCCCGCCTCGGCTTCCCAAAGTGCTGGGGTTACAGGCTTGAACCATCATGCCCCGCTTCATCCCAGAGTTTTGCTCTAAGAGGGAGCAGGAGAAGGCAGTGCTGGTCAAAGGTGGTTTTGTGGTCCAGAGGGTGGGGGCAGCACGGGTCTGACAGGAGAGGGTGAGACTGAGCTCACAGAGGAGGGAAGCGGCACCTGAGCACCAGGGCACGAGGAGGATGGGGGAGGGGGCAGGCTGCAGAAGTCAGGGATGGGGGCGCAGGTGACCAGAAGGCCAGGAAGGAAAGAGGAGGCCCTGGGGGCAGACAGAGCCCCAAGGAAAGGAAGCCCCGGATCAAGGATCCCCAGCTCTATGTGGGTAGATGAATGTCCACTGGATGTTGACCTGTGCCTGAACATTGACCTGAGCTCCCAGTCCGACGGAGGAGACAAGCACAGTCTGAGACCTTGACACAAGGCAGGGGGAGGGAGGACGGTCAGAGACTGTTGGCTAAGTTGGGTGAAGGAGAGAAAGGATTGCATGGTGTGGGTGGGGGGAACCTGACAACTAGGCATGGCGGAGCCCGAGGCCACCTTGGAGGAGGAGGCGGGCCAGCTCACTGTCACAGCCAAGGCTGAGCAAGCACCTGCAGCTCTGAATACATTTAGAGCCTGTGGTTACCCAGGGAGGGAGATGTGATGAGGATTCTCATTTCACAGATGAGGAAACTGAGGCACAGTTACGCAGAGGGAATCAGCCCAGGGTCGACATCTATTAAGTGGTGAAGCTGTGATCCTCTGGCTGCACAGCCCATGCTCTGAGTCACACTTTACTACCCATTGTTATTATTATCGCTGAAAAAATAACCCAGCCGGAGGAAGAGGAGCAGGGCATCCCAGGGAGAGGCAGAGCCTGGGTAAAGGCCCAGATCTTCTAGGCAGCAAGTGGGCATTTTGTCTCCTGGTTTGGGGGGTAGCAGGAGAGGGGCCTGGCAGGGTGTGGTGGGAGATGAAGCAGAATCGGAAGGAGTGGAAGACTGTGCTCAGCCTGGAGGGTCTTGGATACCAGGCTTGGAAATCTGGAATTTATCCTGCAGGCAGAGGGCCTCGTCCGACACCTCTGAGCAGCCAGGACAGAGGCATCCTGGGTGTCCAAGTGAATGTGCTGGCAGCTTCGGGAAGGTGGATTCCCGGGGCGGGGAGGCAGGAGAGTCCTGAGCCCTCGAGGGCTGTGTGTGGAGGGGGTGGGCAGGGGCTGAGAAAGAGGGCAGAGGAACAGTGAGCCCCAGCCCAGGCTTCAAGTGGGAAGATCTGGGCTGCTTCCAGGAGGTTTTGGGTAGAGAAAACTGGGGCCTGGAAAGGGGAATTCTGAGGTTGGTCCTGGCCCTGCCCCTCACCAGCCTGTGACCCTGCAGGTGACGTCAGGACTCAGAACCTCGGCATCAACCTCGGTGGCATGGAGAAGAGGCTACCCATCTGGAGGGGTTGTGGTGGGGAGGCCGTGGCCTGGGCTGGGCACAGCACGTACTGATGGGGACCCTGCCCTAGACTCGGTGCCCCTGGCACACCTGGAGCTGACTCCTCCTGCCCCCATGAAGAGTTGGGACCCCTCCAGCGCCCCTGCCGCCCACCAAGCCCTTCCAGAGGCTCTCAGCAGTGGTTTCTCCTTCATTTAGGAGAGATTAGAATGATCCAAGCTGGCCGGGCGCGGTGGCTCATGCCTGTAATCCTAGCACTTTGGGAGGTTGAGGTGGGTGGATCACCTGAGGTCAGGAGTTCAAGACCAACCTGGCCAACATGGTGAAACCCCGTCTCTACTAAAAACACAAAAATTAGCCAGGCATGGTGGCTCATGCCTGTAATCCCAGCTACTCAGGAGGCTGAGGAAGAAGAATCACTTGAACCCGGGAAGTGGAGGTTGCAGTGACCCTAGATTGCACCACTGTACTCAAGCCTACGCGACAGGAGCGAGACTCCATCTCAAAAAAAAAAAAAAAGAAGACACTGAAATCCACCAAGTTTTTCCCAGGTGAGGATTCCTTGGTAGCAGAAGTAGGGGCATGGCTGGTGGATGCCACCCTGGGTGAACTCCCCTCCTCCACAAGGGAAGCCAGGGCCTTGCCAGTGTCCAGAGGAGCCGACATCACCTCCACAGTCGGCTCTGTGGGCTCAATTTATGCTGTCGGGAACGCTGGCCAAGTTTTGATGGGCTGTTTCCTGCCTGCCTACCCTGTCGGATCTGAATTCCTGACTGGGAATAGTCATTCCTGCCTCCCAGGGCTGTTTGGAAGAGCAATGAAAGAATGAGTGAAAAAGCACTGCCCTTATCCCACATCAAGCCCACACCCATCTCCTCCTCCTCCTGGAGCTCCTCCTCCCGGGCTGTGTCAGGCAGGGCTTCGCGTTGCAGTGTGAACTCTGACATCCCAAGCAGCATTCCTTCCATCCAACATTCTTCTAAGAAAAGGCTGCCAGCCAAGAAGGTGCCTTGGGAAGAGTACAGGTTGGGAGCGCAGCCTGGTAGTCCGTGCTGCTCTGCTGCCTGCCCTGAGGAGCCTCAGTCTCCTGGTATGCGGAGCAGGGAAGTTCCCCGGGCCTGCCTGGCGGGGCGGCTGCAAACAGGAAGGTTAGGAAGTACACAAGCACCCAGCACGGAGCCAGGCACAGCTGTGCAGTGTTACGCTGCAAACACGAAGGTTAGGGAGTGCACGGGCTCCCAGCATGGGCCAGGCACAGCTGTGTGGTGTTACGCTGCCAGGCTGGGATGCCTTTGCAAAGGTTATTCCTCCCGGCGCCTGTCTCCCAGAGTTTGTGCGTTTCCCCTGGAGAAAGCAGGGCTAGAGGGAATGAGGGTGTCTCCAGTGTACTGATTATCGGGGTGGGACCTTTCCCCATCTGGACATGGGATTTCCTGGAGGTCAAAGCCAGAGCCTGGCGGGGAGTGAGCTCTGTGTGGGGAAAGGCAACATATTTGTGTCCTGGGATTGATATAACCAGTGACCATAAACCAGGTGGCTTATAACAGAATTTCATCCTGTCACAGTTCTGGAGGCTGGAAGTCTGCATCACGGTGTCCTGGGAGGTCAAGGTGGTCAGGCTGCTCGATCCCAGGAGTTCGAGACCAGCCTTGGCAACATAGCAAGACCCTGTCTCTACCAAAAGTCCTAACTGGTCAGGTGTGGTGGCGTGTGCCTGTCGTCCCAGCTACCAGGGAGGCTGAGGTGGGAGGATCACCTGAACCCAGGAGATCAAGGCTGCAGTGAGCCATGATCACACCACTGCACTGCAGCCTGGGTGACAGAGTAAGACCTGTCTTAAAAAAAAAAAAAAAAGGTGTCAGCGGAGCCAAGAATCCTTCCTCGTCGCTTCAGCTTCTGGTGGCTCCAAGTGTGCTTTGGCTTGTGGCCGCATCGCTCCAGTCTCTGCCTCTGTCCTCACATGGCCCTCTCCTCTGGGTCTCTGTGGCTGCACATGGTCGCCTTCTTTTTTTTTTTTTTTTTTAGACAGAGTCTCGCTCTGTCACCCAGGCTGGAGTGCAGTGGCTCACTCAGCTCACTGCAAGCTCCACCTCCCAGGATCATGCCATTCTCCTGCCTCAGCCTCCTGAGTGGCTAGGACTACAGGTGGCCGCCATCACGCCAGGCTTTTTTTTTTTTTTTTTTTTTTTTTGTATTTTTAGTAGAGATGGGATTTCACCATGTTAGCCAGGATGGTCTCAATGATACACCCACCTCGGCCTCCCAAAGTGCTGGGATTACAGGCGTGAGCCACTGCACCCTGCCCACATGGTCTTCTTATAAGGACATCAGTCACTGGATTTAGGGCCCACGTACTCCAATATGACCTCATCTCAATTTGATTACATCTGCAAACACCGTCTGTCTGAATATGGTCACATTCATAGGTACCAGGGGCTGGGACTTCGGTGTCTTTGGAGGGTACAATTCAGCAGTTGAGCAGTCTGAATACCCAAGGATGGCTGAGAAGGGCCAGCAGGTCATTGTCAGGACAGGAAGCTTCGAGGGACAGGCACCTGTGTGGTGCTGGCCCAGCCCACCCCCTGCCCCCGCACTCTATTCATAATGTTGATTAAAGAAAAAGTGGCTGCTGGCCAGGTGTGGTGGCTCATGCCTGTAATCCCAGGACTTTGAGAGGCCAAGACAGGTGGATCACTTGAGGTCAGGAGTTTGAGAACAGCCTGGCTAACATGGTGAAACCCCATCTCTACTAAAACTACAAAAATTAGCCGGGTGTGGTGGCATGCACCTGTAGTCCCAGCTACTTGGGAGGTTGAGGTGAAAGGATCGCTTGAACCTGGGAGGCAGAGGTTGTAGTGAGCCGATATCCTGCTACCGCACTCCAGCCTGGGTGATAGAGCAAGACTCCATCTCAAAAAAAAATACAATAAAATAAAAGCAAAGGCGACTGCTGTCCATGCACGGACACTCTGTGCTGGGTCGCTGGCAGACACACGAATGGTCCTCGTTAGTGTAGGGAGGACACAAGCCCACCCACCTGCCTGAGTTTAAATCCTGGCCCAGTCATGTGACCTAGGGTAAGTCACCTAACCTTTCAGAGCCCCAACTAACCCACCTGTAAACTAGGATGATGGGAGTAGCTGCCTGCCTTGGAGTGCTATGGAATTCAAGGGTGGATACCCCATGCCTGGCCCATAATAAGTGCTTACTAACCCCAGAAGGAACGTGGTCTTATCTCCCCACTCCAAGGACAAAGAGACTAAAGCTTGACAGGGAAGGTATTACAGATATCAACCTAAATAACAAGCAGTGGCCAGGCGCCGTGACTCATGCCTGTAATCCTAGCACTTTGAGAGGCTGAGGCAGGCAGATCACTTGAGGTCCGGAGTTCAAAACCAGCCAGGCCGACATGGTGAAACCCCATCTCTACTAAAACTACAAAAATTAGCCGGGTGTGGTGGCATGTGCCTGTAGTCCCAGCTACTTGGGAGGTTGAGGTGGGAGGATCGCTTGAACCTGGGAGGCAGAGGTTGCAGTCAGCCAAGATCGTGCCTCTGCACTCCAGCCTGGGCGACAGAGCAAGACTCTGTCTCAAAAAATAATAATAAAATAACAAGGACAGAGGGACTCTCTACAAGAAAATGATATTTCTTCAGGAATCAGGCATTGCAATGGGAATTTGCATGCCACAGTAAATAAACTACGTGTGTGTTCAGGGACAAAGAAAGACAAAGGTTTTTAAAGGAAAAATTGGGAGGATTACATAATTGTTTTGAGATGAATATCCCTGGCTACAAGGATCAATAACAAGGGCGGCACCAGCCCGAGGGTGGACAGGCAGTTGCTGAGCAGATGTCCTCACAGAGGTATCTTGGTGTGTGATTGCTATGGCCTTTGTGCAAGGTTTACACAGCCTTTTGTGGTCATTCTTGTTATCAGGCATTTTTATATGAGAAGCCTCTCTTCATGGCCTTTCCTGGCTCCATTTCTCAGGAGTTTTCTTTGTTTGTTTTTTGTTTTTGTTTTTGTTTTGAGACAGAGTTTCACTCTTGCCACCCAGGCTGGAGTGCAGTGGCTCAGTCTGGGCTTACTGCAACCTCTGCCTCCTGGGTTCAAGCGATTCTCTTGCCTCAGCCTCCTGAATATCTGGGATTACAGGTGCACACCACCATGCCCAGCGAATTTTTTTGTATTTTTAGTACAGACGGGGTTTCACCATGTTGACTAGGCTGGTCTCGAACCCCTGACCTCAAGTGATCCACCCATCTTGGTCTCCCAAAGTGCACCCAGCCTGTCAGGGTTTTTTAAACACAAGTGATTCCATTTTGATTCTGACAACTTTTTTTTTTTTTGAGACAGAGTCCCTCTCTGTTGCCCAGGCTAGAGTGCAATGGCACAGTCTCGGCTCATTAAAACCTCCGCCTCCCAGGCTTGAGCAATTTTCCTGCCTCAGCCTCCCGAGTAGCTGGATTACAGGCACATACCACCACACCTGGCTAATTTTTGTATTTTTAATAGAGATGGGGTTTCACCATGTTAGCCAGGCTGGTCTCGAACTCCTGACCTCAGGTGATCCACCCACCTTGGCCTCCCAATGTGCTGGGATTACAGGCGTGAGCCACCATGTCCGGCTGATTCTGACAACTTTGACACAAAGGAGGTGGCAGAGCTGAGGGCAGACCCAGTTTGGGAGATTCCAAAACCTGGCTCTCTCTGCAGTGCCATCCTTGAGCTTGGACAGTCACCTCCTTTACCTCCTTGTACCACAGAAGCACCTATTGAGAGACTAGAATCTGATTTTAAAACACCTGCCCTGAGAGAGACTTTGGAAACTGATTGGTGTTCAAGACCTGGCTGACAGGTGGGAAGGTGACTTGGAGAGAGAATCTCATGCAGGTACATGTGTGATGTCTGGTGTAGTAAGACCAGGGACCTGCTGGCCAGAGCCACCTCCCCAGCCCCTAGAACTGGAATCCAGAACAAAAGGAGGGCACGTGTCTTGAGTGCACAGGACCAGACCACCAGGGTGCACAAGGGCCCAGATGGAGTCCTGGTAGCTCAGCTGGTCAAGAGAAGACTTAGGGAAGAAGGTCCGTCTTCAGACCTCAAGGCTGCAAGGAGGACATAAATATATATATATACGTATATATATTTATAATTTTTTTTTTTTTTGAGACGGAGTTTCGCTTTGTCACCCAGGCTGGAGTGCAGTGGCACGATCTCGGCTTACTGCAACCTCTGCCTCCCAGGTTCAAGCCATTC